>NW_024355747.1:0-1477 GCF_902729225.1 Pteropus medius | reverse complement strand
GCCCTCGCCGTTTTCCCCAGCCCTGTCCATCAGCCAGCTGACAAGGAAGCTACAGGCCCTTGTAATTGATTGTTATCTACACCTCTGATCTGTCACTGATTCCATTTTTCCCTGAGCTCTTTGCCTAGAATTGGAGTGTGTGATGGCGCAACTTGTTGGATCCCTCGCATCGAAAAAATGCCAGCTCTTCTCAAAGATGGGGGTGGAGTTTGGTATCTCTAGTTCTGTTTATTAGAATGAATGAGTTTGGTGGCCCTTAGTCTTGGTCACACATTGGAATCACCTGGGAAACTTTTTAAAATACTGATTCCTGGGTCACCAATTTCCCCCAGAGATTTTGAGTGAGTTGCTCTGGGATGGGACTGGGCATTAGGATAACTAAAAGGTCCCTAGGTGATTCTAATGTGTGGCCCTGACTGAGAAGCACCTGCCTAAGGTGTCTGGAATCCTGAGTTATCAAGCAAATGGAATCCAGGTGAATTTTAGAGCATGCACTGCCCCTCCCTTACAAAAGAGACAAGGAAACTGGCACCCAGAGCCCTCAAGGGGCTCACTGATCTGCCTTTTAATGAGATCTGCAGGCTTTTGGTGACCTAGTATTTCCTGACCCAAGTACCTTATTGCATCTACACTTGAAAATGTGCTTGCTGCCACCTCCCTTTTGTTTCGATGCCAATCTAATTGGCTTCACATGAAGAAAAGTCATGTCCCACAGCCATACAAACTAAGCCCCAGCCAGTTTTCAGTGTGGGCTGTCACTCGTCACCAGGAGGCCCAGGTGAGAACATGGACCTGTTTTCAGCAAGCGATCCCACTCCACAGACACCTATGAAAAGCCCACATGTTCCCATGACCTCCAGTGACAATCTATTTAGAAGTTAAGGGTTCAGCTCGCTCACATTTACAGCTATAAGCTGCTCCATTTTTTCCCATCTACCCTTTTCAACTTGTCTACTTAATTTTACAGACTGAAGAGCTGTGATTTGCATTCATCAAGCTCATAACCGGTTGCTTCATGTCCTTTGTGTGGGATTAATATGGAGAGAGGGAAAATGGGAAGAATAGCTAACTAGCTTGATGTTCAGTTCAGTGGGGACGAGAGTCAAGGGTTGGCTTTGTTGGGACTTGGAAATAAAAGAGGCCTTTGTGTCCCTTAAAAATATCAGCTCAAGGAAGTTCTTCATCATAAAACAATTTCACAGAGTATTTTTTTCTTATATTTATTATAGCTTCTTCGTTTTCTTTATTTCGGGGGGCGTTTCAAACTCTCTTCTTAAACCAGGGTCGTCTTCCCCTCCTCCTTCCTTCTCTTCTCTCCAAGAAGCACACGTATTCCTTGAAGAATCCTGACTCTTACGAGGTATGTTTTCCTATGAATGACTTTCACATAATTTATTACCATGTCCTTAAGGATAATAAAACCTATGCTTTTACTTTAGTGCTCAGAGCCGTTTCATGGAAATCCGCGTTTGCAAAT
>NW_024355746.1:0-816 GCF_902729225.1 Pteropus medius | reverse complement strand
GAGCAGGGGTCTGAGGGCCTGGCGGGGGTACGGGTTGGCCCCAAGTGCCTGCCTGGAGCTCGGCCTCATGGCTTCTGGGAGGCGGGTGGGTGGTGGGCTGGGAAGGGGGCGGGGACCAGTTTGGAACTGCTTTCAGGACCTCCCTAATCCCTCTGTGGGGCTGGGAACCCTCGTCGCCCCCAGGGTGCTGGCTGGAGGCATTTGGAGCCCCCCGACTCACGTTATAGGCTGCTGACTCCTCAATGGTGCGGTAGTTGAATTCTTGGAAGTAGATATTGAGCTTGACAACCCCATTCCTGCAGGAGGGAGCGAGAAATGCTGGTGCCCTCTCCCCGACACGCACACGCGCACGCACACGCACGCACACAAAGCACGCGTGCACACATGTGCACACACGTGCGCACACGTGCGCACATGCATGCGCACACGCACATACACACGTGCACACGCACACACGCGCAAGGCCACCGAGGGGCCGCCGCAGCGCTCCTCTGCCTGAGCTCGCAGGCCGACTCCCACGAGCAGCGAGGTTCACACAGGAGCCGACGGTGCAGCCCTCCCTGGCCCCACGGGCCCCAAGGGCACCTGCGTCCAGCACCCCTCCTGCGGGCCCCATCCTGAACCCCTTCCTAAAGGGTGCTCTGAGCTCCCTTCTCCCACCAACCCCCAGGGCGGCCCCGCCCATGGGCAGTAGACTCTGCGTAGATCCTAAGCCTCTGTCGGGGACCGGCCAGAGAAGGGCGGCCGGGTGGGCGTCCCCTCTGCACCTGCTGGTCCTCAGGCTGCGCGCTCTCGCCTTCAGGCTTCTGCCTGGAC
>NW_024355745.1:0-314 GCF_902729225.1 Pteropus medius | reverse complement strand
ACCCGGGAGGGCTGTGCATTTGCCGCAAGTGAGCCTTTTCTCGGAAGTCTGCGATTCTGGCTCAAAATGGACGTCACCTGAGAGCTTTTCGCCAAAGCTACCGTATACATATATATGCATATATATATCATCCATATGCATATATATGTACATGGTGGATTTTCGAAGGAAACCTGCGTGGACCCCTGGTCTACCACAGAAGACAGGCCGCTGCTAGCACCTCCACCTCCCTGCAGTGTGGACACCGGGCGTTCCAGAGCCACAATTCAGCATGATCTCTTTTCATCCCAGAGGCCCCGGGGCTCTTTCCTCAG
>NW_024355744.1:0-451 GCF_902729225.1 Pteropus medius | reverse complement strand
AATGTTATTCTACTTTTGACTTTCCTCCTGTTGGACTCGCTCCCGGCCCCCGGGCTTCCTACGGGCAGGCGGTGGTCACGGCCGCTGGCCCTGCCAGGCAGCAGGGCGGGTGACAGCGTGAAGTGGGGAGGGTGGAAGCCGCAGTGCGGTCACGCCGGGGCGTCCACGAAGCCGAGGCTCTTAGAGGAGGGAGGGGCTCGCCTGGCCGCCCCCCGGGACCCCGGGAGCCCCGCCGGTCCCCACGCCCCGCCCATGCGGTGGGACTGCGGTCGGGTGCCCGTCCACAGTGGGGCCCCTGCCGGGACGTGAGCGTCCGGGCTCCACGTCCTCCTCCGCGCGTGCCAGCCCATGTCTCTCCTTCCTGCAGTACGTCCCCGAGGATCTCCTGCCTGTTTACAAGGACAAGGTGGTGCCGGTGGCAGACATCATTACTCCCAACCAGTTCGAGGCT
>NW_024355743.1:0-2942 GCF_902729225.1 Pteropus medius | reverse complement strand
GGTTAGGTTTATGGTTAGGGTTACGTTTAGGTTAGGGTTAGTATAAGAGAATAGAGTTCGGATTAGAGTTAGGGTTAGGTTTATATTTAGGGTTACGTTAGTTTTATGGTTACCCTTAGGGTTCAGTTTAGTTCAGTTTAGCGGTAGGTTTTGTTTAGGTTTAGGTTTAGATTTGTTTCGATTCGGGTTAGGGTTAAATTTATGTTTAGCGTTAGGGATAGAGTTAGGTTTAGGTTTACGGTTAAGGTTAGTGTAAGGAATTAGGTTTATAGTTATTGTTAGTGTAAAATTTCTAGCTAAGATTAGTGTTAGTGTTAGGATTATAATTAGGGTTGGCATTAGATTTAATTTTAGGCTTAGGATCAGGATTATTGTTAGTGTTAGTGTTAAGGTTTAGGGTTAGTGTTAGTATTAGGTTTAGAGTTAGTGTTAATGTAAGGGGTTATGGATAGGGTTAGGGTGAGGGGTTAGTTTTAGGGTTAGAGTTAGGATTTAAGTTAGTGTTAGGGTTAGGGATAGAATTAGGGTTAGGATTATCTTTAGTTTTAGTGTTATGATCTTGTTTAAAGTTAGCATTAGGATTAGGTTAAGGGTTAGGTTTAGGGTAGAAGTTAGATTTAGGATTTGTGTTAGAGTTAGGGATAAGGTTAGATTTAAGTTGGGATTAGGGTTACCGAAAGGGTTTGGGTCATGTTTAGTTCAGGTGTAGGTTTATGTAAGTGTTAGTTTTAAGTTTGGGTTTAGGTTATGGTTAGAGTTAGGGTTAGGATAGTGTTAGGGTTACTGTTAGTATTCGGGTTAGGTTTAGGTTAGGGTTTTGCTTAAGGATAGACTTAGTGTTAGAATTAGGCTTAGCTATAGTTTAACGTTAGTGTAAGAGGAACCAGTTAGGGTTATGCTATTGATAGTGTAAAATTTAGGTTTAGGTTTAGAATTGTGTTAGATTTAGCTTTAGTTTTAGGGTTAAGTTCAGAGTTAGGCTTAGTGTTAGATTTAGGGTTAATACTAGGGTTTGGATTAGCTTTAGTTTTAGGGTTAGGTTTACGGTAAGGTGTTAGGGTAAGGATCACTGTTAGTGTAAAATTTATGATTAGGGTTAGAATTAGGTTTAGAATTAGCTTTAGTTTTAGGGTTAGGATCAGGTTTAGAGTAAATGTTAGGGTTAGTGTCATGGTTAGGATTAGGATTAAGGTTAGGGTTAGTGTTAAGGTAGTGTTACTGTTAGGTTTAGCGTTAGTGTTAAGTTTTGGGTTAATAGCCCTGCTCTGAGTCATCCTTTCTGCTAAGTTATATACAGGTATGGTGAAACGGCTGCAGTATTGTTCTAAGAAGCGACTGGATAATTGTACTTCCTGAATCAAAGTGAGAATCTTCCCAAAACTACAAAGTGTGAAGTTAATCCTGGAAACTGAGGAGTTTTCATTGTAGAAATTCATAAGAAGCGGGTTCAGGCTTCTGTGTTTTGGAAGAGAGGGTATATGCTGAAAAGACTTGAGACTGCAGCAAGTAACAATGTGGTATGATGTTTAATACTTCGGTTCACTATTTGCCATTAAGAAGAGATAGAAATACTGTAAAATTTTTCGAAAGTATGCAGCACATACAAAGGAAACTAGCATTTGAATGCCTGATTTCCATATCCTAATGTGAACTCTACATTTTGTAACTTCTATTGGTTCATATTACTTTTAAGGTTATTGTTAGAGGTTTGGGATAGGGGTTGGTTTAGGTTTAGCTTAGTTTAGGTTTTGTGTATGGTTAGTGTAAGGGTTAGCTTTATGTTTAGAGTTCGGATTACGGTCAGAGTTTGGTTTAGCTTAGGGTTCGGGTTTCAGGTTAGGGTTAAGTTTAGGTTACTGTTAGGGTTAGCGATAGCGATAGTGTACGGTTTAGGTCAGAGTAGAGGTTAGTGATAGGGTTTGGATTAGCTTTAGTTTTAGGGTTAGGTTTACGGTAAGGTGTTAGGGTTAGGGTCACTGTTAGTGTAAAATTTATGATTAGGGTTAGAATTAGGTTTAGAATTAGCTTTAGTTTTAGGGTTAGGATCAGGTTTAGAGTAAATGTTAGGGTTAGTGTCATGGTTAGGATTAGGATTAAGGTTAGGGTTAGTGTTAAGGTAGTGTTACTGTTAGGTTTAGCGTTAGTGTTAAGTTTTGGGTTAATAGCCCTGCTCGTAGTCATCCTTTTTGCTAAGTTATATACAGGTATGGTGAAACGGCTGCAGTATTGTTCTAAGAAGCGACTGGATAATTGTACTTCCTGAATCAAAGTGAGAATCTTCCCAAAACTACAAAGTGTGAAGTTAATCCTGGAAACTGAGGAGTTTTCATTGTAGAAATTCATAAGAAGCGGGTTCAGGCTTCTGTGTTTTGGAAGAGAGGGTATATGCTGAAAAGACTTGAGACTGCAGCAAGTAACAATGTGGTATGATGTTTAATACTTCGGTTCACTATTTGCCATTAAGAAGAGATAGAAATACTGTAAAATTTTTAGAAAGTATGCAGCACATACAAAGGAAACTAGCATTTGAATGCCTGATTCCCATATCCTAATGTGAACTCTACATTTTGTAACTTCTATTGGTTCATATTACTGTTAAGGTTATTGTTAGAGGTTTGGGATAGGGGTTGGTTTAGGTTTAGCTTAGTTTAGGTTTTGTGTATGGTTAGTGTAAGAGTTCGGATTACGGTCAGAGTTTGGTTTAGCTTAGGGTTCGGGTTTCAGGTTAGGGTTAAGTTTAGGTTACTGTTAGGGTTAGCGATAGCGATAGTGTACGGTTTAGGTCAGAGTAGAGGTTAGTGATAGGGTTTGGGTTAGCTTTTATTTGGGTTTAGATTTAGGGTTACATTTATGGTTAGGATAAGGTTAGTGTTAGGGTTAGTGTTAGGGTAAGTGTGAGGGTGAGGTTTAAAGTAAGGGATTGGTTTAGGGGTAGAGTTAAC
>NW_024355742.1:0-571 GCF_902729225.1 Pteropus medius | reverse complement strand
CTGAGTGCTCAGAGGTCACATCCTGCTTAAAACTATCTCTCTGAACTCCCCTGACTTGGCACCTCTCCCCGCAAAGTTAATCCTGCCTTCCCCTGGGCTAACCCTGTATTTTGGAAATGCGTCTGGCATCACAATCATCTCATGGCATGACAGCGGTAGCTGTTTTTTTTACCCCACTAAACCATGGGCCCCCACTAAACCATGGGCTCCAAAATACACAGGCCTGTGTATTTTGGTGGCCACGGCCCCCACCTCAGCCCAAGGGCTCTAGAATGTGAGCTGAATGAAGGAGTGAATATTGTTTACTGCCAGAGGGAAAATGACGAGCCTTCGGCAGTGTGGGTGTCCCCTGCCGCCACCGGCCTCCTTTCCCACCCTGCCGGGTTTGCATCTGCACGTGGGACGTGGGAAGGCTGCTGGGAAAGCAGGTCAGAAAGCCAGATGGCAGGGAGCTCTCCCTAAAGGTCGTCTGAAGGCAGAAGCTGACCTCCGGCTGTGCCTGGTACATCAAGGACTCCCAGAGAACCCACAGCCATCCCTCCCAGGCCCCGGGGCCTCATAGCTGCCTGTG
>NW_024355741.1:0-676 GCF_902729225.1 Pteropus medius | reverse complement strand
AAACAGCTACTCATTCTGTTTATTGTAATGCCTTCTGATTTAATTTTTCAAGGCTGCTTGTTCAGTATCAGCTTGTTAAAAAATATATATATATGCAGATATATATATCTATATCTATATCTATCTATCTATCTATCTATATATATATATATAATGATTCTTTGCAGTATTTCAGTAAATATATGCTTTGAAATTAAACTTGGGCATTCTGATTTTTTGATAGGAAAGTACCTTATCAACATTCATTTTCTGTATTTGCTGATTTCTCCCTTCCCTTTCATCCTTTCTCACTTCCTTCCTAGTGCTACAGCACATGATTGTAATTAGGAGAGGTTAAGACTCATTATATGTCTAATGTGATAATATCCTGACTGTATTACAGAGTTAAGGCAAAAATGTTGAGAAGGATTGGTACTCTTATATGAAATACCTATTTCTTTCTAAATGGCACTTAAGAATCCAGAAGAACCCATGATTTTAATAAGCTAAAAGAGTCCAGTCATTTTTCTAGAGCTTAACTTTTAATGGAAAGCACAGGTTTCGGGCATTCAGCTTCAGATCATGTTGAATTCTTATGTTATACTTGAAATATGCTGTTTTATAAGGAACATCATGTCAGGTTTTTTTGATATGCATTTATTGAGCCAATTATGTGGAGTGCTAACACTATCTGAGT
>NW_024355740.1:0-858 GCF_902729225.1 Pteropus medius | reverse complement strand
ATTTTCCCTCCGGAAGTTGTAAAAAGGCCTCTAGAAGATGACAGAATTTACCTCTGTAAATAGCTCTTTTTTCTTCAGCAATATTAGAGGAGGAATGATTGTCCAGTATTCACTGATTTAGAGCTTCTAACTCAGTGGTTCTTGACCCTAATAGCACATTAAAATTATCTACAGGTCTTTTAAAAGAATACCGATGCCTGGACCTATTCTAGACCTGAATGAGTTAGTCTGGAGAGGGCCCTGGGTACTGGATTTGTTAACAAGTACCATTGGTGATCCTAAAGTGCAGCAGGTCCTTACTGCTGACATTGCAAAGGTAAGATTGTCCACCAGATGGAGCCAAAGCACTTCTCCATGGAAAAGGCTCTACACAAAACCCTGACTTTACAGCTGCAGCAACTCCAATTTATGTAATGTACCAAGCCGGGCAAACGTGTGGGAAGATGGGTAAAATTATCTTTGGTACTGTTGCTTGCCAACCAAAGTATTCTTACCACCACTGGAGAAAATTCCAGGAACTAATTTAAAAAATAATGTGGCTAAAAATATCTTATTCACCCAATTACCTGAACTAGCATCTAGAAATATTTCCAATCCTTTTCCTAGCTCACTTTGATAAAATAGACCATATAAAAAAGGAGGGTAATATTGCTCATATATGATAGAGTGGGTGTTTTTAACGTAAGACTGCTCCAAGAATAATGCAAATAGAAATCAACATCAGCACAAGTAAATTAGCTTAAGATTCGCTCGCAAGGTTTTAGGAAAGATGTAGATATAATAACACAACTTAGATTTATTTTTGTCTGAAGTACTTGATTGGCAGCTCCCAACTCTCATTGCTCCTATCTCTTGCCT
>NW_024355739.1:0-394 GCF_902729225.1 Pteropus medius | reverse complement strand
ATCGCAAAGCTCCTAAGGCACGGAGGCCGAATTCACACCCACAGCTGTCTGCAGTGTCTCCCAATTGAACTCTTTCCAGCGGGTGACGGCCGCCATGGACGCAGGGGCCAAAGCATCCCTGGGTACGCTGTCTGTGGGTGGCCCTGAACCCTGCAAGAGCATACAGAGACGAAGGGGATGTAGTTTGTACCCCTAGGAGCTCAAAGTGTCAGTGAGTGCTCCTCCAACTTCGGTACCCCAGACCCCGCAGATGACCGAGCATGGCCCACAAAGCCCCAAGGCCCCGGGAGGGCTGTGCATTTGCCGCAAGTGAGCCTTTTCTCGGAAGTCTGCGATTCTGGCTCAAAAGGGACGTCACCAGAGAGCTTTTTGTCAAAGCTACCATATACATATA
>NW_024355738.1:0-697 GCF_902729225.1 Pteropus medius | reverse complement strand
CTTTCTGTTCTTCTTTTTATAAATTATAGGATTTTATAAACCCTAAGTTGTCCTATTGTACTGTGACTACAATTACAAATATGTTAAATCTTCTCTGTGTAGCTTATATATTTACATAATATATACTTATATATTATATAATATATAAATACTTATATATTATATAATATATAAATACTTGTATATTTATATATACAGAAACATATATGTAATATATAAATCTTACTATATATTTATATAATATATAAATACTTGTATATTTATATATTATATAAATATATATTACATAATATATAAATACTTATATATTATATAATATATAAATATTTATGTATTTATATGTACATAAACATATATATTTATAAATATAAATACTTATATATTATATATATTTATAAATATAAATACTTATATATTATATAATACATAAATACTTATGTATTTATATGTACATAAACATATATATTTATAGAATATATAAATACTTATATATTTATATATACAGAAACACGCCGCTCAGCTCCTCAGACATTGCCACAGACTGACAAATACTCCAAGACAAAATGGCTACTAGGGTTTGGTACACCTTTCTGCGTTCCCACACCTTCTTCTAGAACTCGGCCTAAAAATCTCATGATTCAAAACATTTTAAATATCTTGCATAGCTTTTAAAAGTTACTTTTAGAAGGAAGTTTGG
>NW_024355737.1:0-468 GCF_902729225.1 Pteropus medius | reverse complement strand
ACAACTACGTAAGCCAGTCTGAGTATCTCCATACCAGTGTAAAACACAGTGCCTGGCCTATGTTTCAATGCTCATCTGTTACTCATCAGTAAACATCTGTTGAGTCAAAGTAACCCAAAGAGACTGAGTAAAACATGTGAACTGGGGTGTTCATAGTCCTTGAGCTTGTTGACACCAGAAAATAGCCCCTGAATCATGGTGTTTGAACCATACACAAGCAACTCCTGCCCTACACCCCCTGCATAAATATAATCCCACAGCAGTCACACCAGGCTCCCACTACCCCAATCTCACTTTGAACTGTCCCACCTCTAGGTCTCTGCTCAAATCATTCCTGTTGTTGAGGATGCCTCCCCCACATATCTCCTCTCCCCCTGCTGAAAGTCTACCCATCCTTCAAGGCCTTACTCAATGCCACCATCTCTGCATAGCCTCAGCCTGACTCCCTGTGAGTCTGAAAGTTAAGAC
>NW_024355736.1:0-569 GCF_902729225.1 Pteropus medius | reverse complement strand
AATTCAAAGAACTTCCAAGATATAACTTCTAATAACAACCCATTTATGTGTGTATGGAGGTGGAAGAAGAGGGTTCGATTTCAAACAACCCAGCTCAGTTTGGTTGGTTCGATTTCAAACAACCCAGCTCAGTTTGGTTTGGTTCGATTTCAAACAACCCAGACTCAGTATATTAGAGGACATATTATTAAATACATTGCTATAAAAATGGATAAAATTAATTTTACACTACAGTGCTCATTCTAAACGTGTGTAGTTGCTGGAAGAACTTGACACTGCTTGTTGAATAAAAAGTGACTTTTTATTCTTGGTATTATACCAAGTTTGCATCCTCAGGGAAATTAAGCAGAATGGTCACATTTTATCCATATGTAAATTTATGTCACCAAACACCCTGTGTTATTGCCAGCAAGTTAGCAGGAATATTAGCCTCTGTTAAATTGTATCTTTGGATGCCAGTAGAGTAAGCCTAAGTAAGTTGATTAGGGTTTGATTGGAGTCTTATTGAAATTCTTAACGTTAACTTAAGAATATTTGCATTTAGTTTATTATTCCCAAGTGAGTTGTTG
>NW_024355735.1:0-303 GCF_902729225.1 Pteropus medius | reverse complement strand
AAATTATAAAATATATATATATATATATATATATATATATATATATATATATATATATATATATATATATTTATAGTCTTCTCAGTCTAGACTCATATATTTCCTTATGCTTTGTTGCATCTCTACCTTTTCAAAAAAATGGGGGAAGAATAAGAGCAAAAAAAGGAAAAGAAAAAATGAGAAAACAAGTAAAACCTTCATAAATGTACAGATTCTGATCTCAACCAGCAAATCAAACCAAAACGTAACCAATTATTCATTGAACATCTCCTAATATTTAAGAACTTGTGTTAGGAAGTAAAT
>NW_024355734.1:0-361 GCF_902729225.1 Pteropus medius | reverse complement strand
GAATATGAAAGAGAAGGTAGAATAGAAATAAATTCTACTTGCTGTAGGTGTGGAATTGAGCAAGGAAAAAATTTCCAATTTCTTTTTCTTTCCACAGGTAATTCCTGTGGGAGATTCCTGAATTGGATCAAGGAAACTCAGCATTTCACTAGGAAAATGAAATATTACACAGGAGATAGTATTAGAAAATAATAATAATAATAATAATAATAATAATAATAATAATAAAAGTAAAAAAAAGAGAAAGAAAGAAAAAAAGAAAAAAAATGTGAGCATTTGTGTGTCTATGTGTCTGTGTGGTGTATGTGATGAATTACATTCTAACACCCTGAAGAAGCTGAAAGGAAGCTGATAATTCTCA
>NW_024355733.1:0-401 GCF_902729225.1 Pteropus medius | reverse complement strand
TGAAAGAGCATACAGAGACGAATGAGACGTAGTTTGGACCTCTAGGAGCTCAAAGTGTCAGTGAGTGCTCCTCCAACTTCGGTACCCCAGTCTCCGCAGAAGACCGAGCATCGTCCACAGAGCCACAAGTCCCCGGGAGGGCTGTACATTTGCCGCAAGTGAGCCTTTTCTCGGAAGTCTGCAATTCTGGCTCAAAATTGACGTCACCAGAGAGCTTTTCTCCAAAGCTACCATATACATATATATACATATATATGTTCATCTATATGCATATATATGTATATGGTGGATTTTCGAAGGAAACCTGCATGGACACCGGGTCTACCACAGAAGACAGGCCGCTCCTAGCACCTCCACCTCCCCGCAGTGGGGACACCGGGCGTTCCAGAGCCACAATTCCG
>NW_024355732.1:0-468 GCF_902729225.1 Pteropus medius | reverse complement strand
CTAGCTTTCAAATCAGAACCTGTACGTGTGACAATTCCCAGTCTCACTTGCAAAAAGAGAAAGGGGAACTGAAACTACAATGAACTACTTTATCACCTGTCAATTTGGCAAAGATCAATGAGTTTAATAACACTGTATAGGCAAAAGTATGGGAAATAAGCTTCTTCATGGTGCTGGTAGCAGTGTAGACGGAGATATTTGGTAATATTCTCAAAACCTAAATGTATGCACTTTGACCTAGCGGTTCCCCTCACAGCTGGAAATGTATAACTGCATTCACAAATGAATTAAATGATGACTGTTTAAGGGTATTTGTTTCAGCCAAAGACTGGGAAGCATCTGCACGTCCGTGGATGTATAGGACTGTTTAGTAGCTGTGGCACCTGCATGCAGTGGGTACTGTGGATCCGTTCCATAGAAAAGGTAGCTCTCTGTACACTGATGTGGAATCAGCTCTAATATGTTGCT
>NW_024355731.1:0-5062 GCF_902729225.1 Pteropus medius | reverse complement strand
AGAAAGGTGAGGGAGAGGATGGTGTCTGCTTCCGTTCTGAAGTCTGATTTCCAATGCGGAAAGCAGGAAGGAGCAGAGGCCTTAGGAAGGAGCCCCGGGGCCTCTGGGATGAAAAGAGTGAGACTCAAGCTGAATTGAGGTTTGAACGCCTGCTGTGTCCACAATTGAAGATGGAAAGGAACGGCCTGTCTTATCTCAAACGTCTAAGGAAAATACAGCCTTTTGTTATAAAAATCACTATATATATATGAGTATATATATAGAAAGAGTGAGAGAAATAGATAGATACATAGATAGATAGATAGGTAGATAGAGAGAGAGAGTGAGAGGGAGAGAGAAAGAGAGAGAGATAGAGATATAGAGATATCTATAGATTCAGATATAGATATAGATATATCTAGGGGAGCTCTGGCAAAAAGCACTCTACTGACGTCCATTTTGAGCCGGAACTGCAGACATCCGAGATACGGCTCACTTGCGGCAAATTCACGGCGCTCCTGGCGCCTCGGGGCTCTGAGGGCGATGCTCGGTCGTCTGCGGGTACGGCGGTACAGAAGTTGCGGAAGCACTCACTGACACTTTGAGCCCCTAGAGGTACAAACGACGTCTCATTGCTCTCTGTATCCTCGTGCAGAGCTCCAGGCCACCCACAGACAGCGTGCCCAGGGATGCTTTGGCCCCTCCGTCCCTGGAGGCCGTCACCCGCTGGAAAGAGGTCAGTTGGGGGACACTGCAGACAGCTGTGGGTCTGATTTCGGCCTCCGTGCCTCTTGAGCTTTGCGATCACCTCTTTGAGCCTTTCATTTCTTCATTTTGAATGCGTACACGGGGACCATTACCACCATCCCAGGCAGAAAGGTGAGGGAGAGGGAGGTGTCTGCTTCCGTCCTGAAGTCTGATTTCCAATGCGGAAAGCAGGAATGAGCAGAGGCCTCAGGAAGGAGCCCCGGGGCCTCTGGGATGAAAAGAGTTCCTGCTGAATTGTGGCTCTGGAACGCCCGGTGTCCACACTCCTGGGAGGTGGAGGTGCTGGGAGCTGCCTGCCTTCTCTGGTAGACCAGGGGTCCACCCAGGTTTCCTTCGAAAATCCACCATATACATATATATGCATATAGATGAACATATATATGCATATATATGTATATGGTAGATCTGGAAAAAGCTCTCTAGTGACGTCCATTTTGAGCCGGACCTGCAGACTTCCGAGAAACGGCTCACTTGCGGCAAATTCACGGCCCTCCCGGCGCCTCGGGGCTCTGAGGGCGATGTTTGGTCGTCTGCGGGTACGGGGGTACAGAAGTTGCGGAAGCACTCACTGACAGTTTGAGCCCCTAGAGGTACAATCGACGTCTCATTGCTCTCTGTATCCTTGTGCAGAGCTCCAGGCCACCCACAGACAGCGTACCCAGGGATGCTTTGGCCCATCCGTCCCTGGAGGCCGTCACCCGCTGGAAAGAGGTCAGTTGGGGGACACTGCAGACAGCTGTGGCTCTGATTTCGGCCTCCGTGCCTCTTGAGCTTTGCGATCACCTCTTTGAGCCTTTCATTTCTTCATTTTGAATGCGTACACGGGCCCATTACCACCATCCCAGGCAGAAAGTTGAGGGAGAAGGAGCTGTCTGCTTCCGTCCTGAAGTCTGATTTCCAATGCGGAAAGCAGGAAGGAGCAGAGGCCTCAGGAAGGAGCCCCGGGGCCTCTGGGATGAAAAGAGTTCCTGCTGAATTGTGGCTCTGGAACGCCCGTTGTCCACACTCCTGGGAGGTGGAGGTGCTGGGAGCGGCCTGCCTTCTCTGGTAGACCAGGGGTCCACCCAGGTTTCCTTCGAAAATCCACCATATACATATATATGCATATAGATGAACATATATATGCATATATATGTATATCGTAGATCTGGCAAAAAGCTCTCTAGTGACGTCCATTTTGAGCCGGAACTGCAGACTTCCGAGATACGGCTCACTTGCGGCAAATTCACGGCCCTCCCGGCACCTCGGGGCTCGGAGGGCGATGCTCGGTCGTCTGCGGGTACGGGGGTACGGAAGTTGCGGAAGCACTCACTGACACTTTGAGCCCCTAGAGGTACAAACGACGTCTCATTCCTCTCTGTATCCTCGTGCAGAGCTCCGGGCCACCCACAGACAGCGTACCCAGGGATTCTTTGGCCCCTCCGTCCCTGGAGGCCGTCACCCGCTGGAAAGAGGTCAGTTGGGGGACACTGCAGACAGCTGTGGGTCTGATTTCGGCCTCCGTGCCTCTTGAGCTTTGGGATCACCTCTTTGAGCCTTTCATTTCTTCATTTTGAATGCGTACACGGGGAACATTACGACCATCCCAGGCAGAAAGGTGAGGGAGAGGGAGGTGTATGCTTCCGTCCTGAAGTCTGAGTTCTAATGCGGAAAGCATGAAGGAGCAGAGGCCTTAGGAAGGAGCCCCGGGGCCTCTCGGATGAAAAGAGATCCTGCTGAATTGAGGCTCTGGAACGCCCGGTGTCCACACTCCGGGAAGATGGAGGTGCTAGGAACGGCCTGTCTTATCTCCAACGTCTAAGGAAAATACAGCCTTTTGTTATAAAAATCACTATAAATATATGAATATATATATAGAAAGAGTGAGAGAAATAGATAGATACATAGATAGATAGATAGGTAGATAGAGAGAGAGAGTGAGAGGGAGAGAGAAAGAGAGAGAGATAGAGATATAGAGATATCTATAGATTCAGATACAGATATAGATATAGATATATCTAGGGGAGCTCTGGCAAAAAGCACTCTACTGACGTCCATTTTGAGCCGGAACTGCAGACATCCGAGATACGGCTCACTTGCGGCAAATTCACGGCGCTCCCGGCGCCTCGGGGCTCTGAGGGCGATGCTCGGTCGTCTGCGGGGACGGCGGTACAGAAGTTGCGGAAGCACTCACTGACAGTTTGAGCCCCTAGAGGTACAAACGACGTCTCATTGCTCTCTGTATCCTCGTGCAGAGCTCCAGGCCACCCACAGACAGCGTACCCAGGGATGCTTTGGCCCCTCCGTCCCTGGAGGCCGTCACCCGCTGGAAAGAGGTCAGTGGGGGACACTGCACACAGCTGTGGCTCTGATTTCGGCCTCCGTGCCTCTTGAGCTTTGCGATCACCTCTTTGAGCCTTTCATTTCTTCATTTTGAATGCGTACACGGGGACCATTACCACCATCCCAGGCAGAAAGGTGAGGGAGAGGGAGGTGTCTGCTTCCGTCCTGAAGTCTGATTTCCAATGCGGAAAGCAGGAAGGAGCAGAGGCCTCAGGAAGGAGCCCCGGGGCCTCTGGGATGAAAAGAGATCCTGCTGAATTGTGGCTCTGGAAGGCCCGGTGTCCACACTCCGGGAAGGTGGAGGTGCTGGGAGCAGCCTGCCTTCTCTGGTAGACCAGGGGTCCACACAGGTTTCCTTCGAAAATCCACCATATACATATATATGCATATAGATGAACATATATATGCATATATATGTATATGGTAGATCTGGCAAAAAGCTCTCTAGTGACGTCCATTTTGAGCCGGAACTGCAGACTTTCGAGATACGGCTCACTTGCAGCAAATTCACGGCCCTCCCGGCGCCTCGGGGCTCTGAGGGCGGTGCTCGGTCGTCTGCGGGTACTGGGGTACAGAAGTTGCAGAAGCACTCACTGACACTTTGAGCCCCTAGAGGTACAAACGGCGTCTCATTCCTCTCTGTATCCTCGTGCAGAGCTCAGGCCACCCACAGACAGCGGACCCAGGGAGGCTTTGGCCCCTCCGTCCCTGGAGGCCGTCACCCGCCGGAAAGAGGTCAGTTGGGGGACACTGCAGACAGCTGTGGGTCTGATTTCGGCCTCCGTGCCTCTTGAGCTTCGCGATCACCTCTTTGAGCCTTTCATTTCTTCATTTTGAATGCGTACACGGGGACCATTACCACCATCCCAGGCAGAAAGGTGAGGGAGAGGGAGGTGTCTGCTTCCGCCCTGAAGTCTGATTTCCAATGCGGAAAGCAGGAAGGAGCAGAGGCCTCAGGAAGGAGCCCCGGGGCCTCTGGGATGAAAAGAGTTCCTGCTGAATTGTGGCTCTGGAACGCCCGGTGTCCACTCTCCTGGGAGGTGGAGGTGCTGGGAGCGGCCTGCCTTCTCTGGTAGACCAGGGGTCCACCCAGGTTTCCTTCGAAAATCCACCATATACATATATATGCATATAGATGAACATATATATGCATATATATGTATATGTAGATCTGGCAAAAAGCTCTCTAGTGACGTCCATTTTGAGCCGGAACTGCAGACTTCCGAGATACGGCTCACTTGCGGCAAATTCACGGCCCTCCCGGCGCCTCGGGGCTCTGAGGGCGATGCTCGGTCGTCTGCGGGGACGGGGTACAGAAGTTGCGGAAGCACTCACTGACACTTTGAGCCCCTAGAGGTACAAACGACGTCTCATTGCTCTCTGTATCCTCGTGCAGAGCTCCAGGCCACCCACAGACAGCGTACCCAGGGATGCTTTGGCCCCTCCGTCCTGGAGGCCGTCACCCGCTGGAAAGAGGTCAGTTGGGGGACACCGCAGACAGCCGTGGGTCTGATTTCGGCCTCCGTGTCTCTTGAGCTTTGCGATCACCTCTTTGAGCCTTTCATTTCTTCATTTTCAATGCGTACACGGGGACCATTACGACCATCCCAGGCAGAAAGGTGAGGGAGAGGGAGGTGTCTGCTTCCGTCCCGAAGTCTGATTTCCAATGCGGAAAGCAGGAAGGAGCAGAGGCCTTAGGAAGGAGCCCCGGGGCCTCTGGGATGAAAAGAGAGCCTGCTGAATTGTGGCTCTGGAACGACCGGTGTCCACACTCCGGGAAGGTGGAGGTGCTGGGAGCGGCCTGCCTTCCCTGGTAGACCAGGGGTCCACCCAGGTTTCCTTCGAAAATCCACCATATACATATAGATGCACATAGATGCACATATATATGCATCTATATTTATATGGTAGATCTGACAAAAGCTCTCTAGTGACGTCCATTTTGAGCCGGAACTGCAGACTTCCGAGATACGGCTCACTTGCGGCAAATTCA
>NW_024355730.1:0-307 GCF_902729225.1 Pteropus medius | reverse complement strand
TACCACAGAAGACAGGCCGCTCCTCGCACCTCCACCTCCCCGCAGTGTGGACACCAGGCGTTCCAGAGCCACAATTCAGCATGATCTCTTTTCATCCCAGAGACCCCGGGGCTCCTTCCTAAGGCCTCGGCTCCATCCCGCTTTCCGCAGTGGAAATCAGATTCAGGACGGAAGCAGACACCTCCCTCGCCCTCACCTTTCTGCCTGGGATGGTCGTGATGGTCCCCGTGGACGCATTCAAAAGGAAGAAATGAAAGGCTCAGAGAGCTGATCGCAAAGCTCCTAAGGCACGGAGGCCGAATTCAGA
>NW_024355729.1:0-512 GCF_902729225.1 Pteropus medius | reverse complement strand
TTCATAAAAAGATGGAAGGTGAATGGTGTGGGGGCATAGCTGAGCTTGCTCGTGGGACAGTGAGAAAACATACCTAGAAATATGAAAAAGTGGATAGCAGATTACTGAGGGTTTCATGAGTAGGCAGAGTTTAAATTTTTTCAAAATTAACACACAAATAATAGACTTGTGTGTGTCTACAGTTCTACGAATTTTTCTACTATGTATCTAGTAGTTCATCCCTTATCCACGATTTCGCTTTCCGTGGTTTCTGTTACCTGCAATTAATTGTGGTCTGAAAATATTAAATGGAAACTCCCAGAAATAAACAATTTATAAATTTTAAATTTTGTGATGTTCTGAGTAGCCTGATGAAATCTCAAG
Organism: Pteropus medius; assembly: GCF_902729225.1. Lineage (NCBI taxonomy): Eukaryota > Metazoa > Chordata > Mammalia > Chiroptera > Pteropodidae > Pteropus > Pteropus medius. The sequence continues at coordinate 149 of NW_024355729.1, read as the reverse complement.
CTGTCTCTATCTGTCCTACCTGGGACATGAATCATCCTTTTGTCCAGCATGTCCACACTGTATACAACCCCCAACCATTAGTCACTTAGAAGCCGTATTGACGTGTCACAGTGCTTGTGTTCAAGTAACCCTCCCTTATTTTACTTAAC
>NW_024355728.1:0-814 GCF_902729225.1 Pteropus medius | reverse complement strand
CATCCGAATCCACGATCTCCTTGGCCTGCCTGGTCTCTGGCTTCTTCCCCGAGCCGGTGACCGTCTCTTGGAACTCGGGCGCCCTGTCCAGCGGCGTGTACAACTTCCCGTCGTCCCTGCACTCCTCGGGGCTCTACTCTCAGAGCAGCATGGTGACAGTGCCCAAAAGCAGCTCGTCCGGCCAGACCTACACCTGCAACGTAGCCCACCCGGCCAGCAGGTCCAAGGTGGACAAGATCGGTGAGAACGCAGACCACACGGCAGCGGTCAGTGGGGACGGCCGCCCCAGCCCCAGGCAGAGGGCGGTCCCCGTTACTGTCCCCAACCTGAAGGCGTCTCACGTTTGGGATGGCGGTTCTCTGGGTGTTTCCACCAGCCCCAGGGTGGGCATGGGCTGGACACTCCTACCCCAGCCTCTGGGCCCACACCTGCCAAACCCTGGCTCTCACTTAAGCTCACTCCAGGGCCATCACCCCAGGCCCCGGTAATCCCCAGGACCCCCCATTGACCCCCAGGCTGTTCTCTCTGCAGTACCTGTGAAATACACTTGCAGCGGCAGCAGAGGCACCGGCGGCACCGGCGGCACCGGAGGCACCGGAGGCACCGGCGGCACCGGCGGCACCGGCGGCACCGGCGGCAACCCCTGCCCAGGTGAGACAGCCGTCCAAGGCGGTGGCCTGCACCCCAGCGTGGCCCGGGGGTCAAGTGCCCAGGAAGGGCCTGCCTGGGTGCTGACCCCCAACCCCCATGTCTCCTGCACCAGCTCCCGATCTCCTGGGAGGACCCTCGGTCTTCATCTTCCCCCCGAAAGCCA
>NW_024355727.1:0-318 GCF_902729225.1 Pteropus medius | reverse complement strand
GTGGGTGGCCCTGAAGTCTACAGGAGGATACAGAGAGGAATTAGACCCATTTTCTGTCCCAAGTGCTCAATGGGACCCTGAGAGCTTGTCAAACGTATTGACGCACTACCCGCAGAGGACTGAACAAGGCCACAAAGCCCCAGGGCCTGACAAGCCTGTGTATGTGCCGCAAGTGAGCAATTTCTCTAAAGTCTGTACTTTGGGCTCAAAATGGACGTGAACTGAGTGCTTAATGCCAGAGCTACCATATATATATATACATACATATATATATATATATGTATGCGTATATATATATGCATATATATATATATGCAT
>NW_024355726.1:0-426 GCF_902729225.1 Pteropus medius | reverse complement strand
AAAATCCACCATATACATATATATGCATATAGATGAATATATATATGCATATATATGTATATGGTAGCTTTGGCGAAAAGCTCTCTGGTGACGTCCATTTTGAGCCAGAATCGCAGACTTCCGAGAAACGGCTCACATGCGGCAAATGCACAGCCATCCCGGGGCCTTGGGGCTCTGTGCGCGATGCTCGGTCATCTGCGGGTACTGGGGTACCGAAGTTGGAGGAGCACTGAATGACACTTTGAGCTCCCAGAGGTACAAACTACGTCCCATTCGTCTCTGTATGCTCTTGCAGGGTTCAGGGCCACCCACAGACAGCGTAAACAGGGATGCTTTGGCCCCTCCGTCCATGGCGGCCGTCACCCGCTGGAAAGAGTTCAGTTGGGAGACACTGCAGACAGCTGTGGGTCTGAATTCGGCCTCCGT
>NW_024355725.1:0-1089 GCF_902729225.1 Pteropus medius | reverse complement strand
TTTTTTGTTTTATATTTTATTTTATTTTTAATTTAATTTAATTTAATTTTTTATTATTTTTATTTTTTATTTTATTTTATTTTACTTTACTATTTTATTATTTTATTTTATTATTTTATTTTATTTTTTATTTTTTGTTTTATTTTATTTTATTTTACTTTACTATTTTATTATTTTATTTTATTTTATTATTTTATTTTATTTTTTATTTTTTATTTTATTTTATTTTACTATTCTATTATTTTATTTTATGTTTTATTTTATTTTATTATTTTATTTTATTTTATTTTTTATTTTATTTTCTTTTACTTTACTATTTTATTATTTTATTTTATTTCACTTTTTTATTTTATTTTATTTATTTTTTCCGAGGGTGGAACATTGACTCTTGTGGTTAGAAGAGGGCTCTTTAAAATGATGGTGCAACCCGAATGCCCTTGAAATTCTCTTAACCATTATTCGGAAGCTGCGTCACGGTCGCTCTATTCCCGAACGTTCTAGCAGTTATACTTGCTGTCGATGCGGGAGAGAGAGCGCGGAGAGAGAAAGAACGTGGGGAACGATGAGCAGCGCCGTGCGCAGCGACAGGCCAGGCTCCCCTTGTCCTGCGGGTGCTTCCGGCTAAGGTTCCTGGAGCCGATCTCCACGTTTATTTCTAACTCATGTGACCCGTTTTCTGAGCTGTTTCGCAAAGCCTCTGTGGGGCTCCCGTGGCCACTGTACTGTGGGCATCGACCGAGGCCACCGGCTGTAGGGATGGCAGAAGCCGGCGCTGCCCAGCCACGAGCACTGTCTCCACGGCAGCTAGAAGCGAGGCCGAGGCTCTGGCAGGCACAACGTGGCTGCCACCAAAGCCAACCCAAAAGGAGCGGAAAGGACGTGTGTGGCTTCCGAGGTACTTTAAGTCTCCTGAGGACCAAATGCAGCCTAGAGCGCAATAGGAAGAAACCCGAGCTCTTCAGCCTTTTGTAAATAAACGCCATTTCCTTTCATCATTTGTCTGCTGTCAAAGCGAAGCCTTTGGTTCTTGGGCCGCCGTTATATTTAAGTGCATTCTGGTTTTTAATGACCCTTTATTGCAAAGTCCCA
>NW_024355724.1:0-8191 GCF_902729225.1 Pteropus medius | reverse complement strand
CTCGGTCATCTGCGTGTACTGGGGTACTGAAGTTGGAGGAGCACTCACTGACACTTTGAGCTCCTAGAGGTACAAACTACGTCTCATTCGTCTCTGTATGCTCTTGCAGGGTTCAGGGCCACCCACAGACAGTGTAGCCAGGGATGCTTTGGCCCCTGCGTCCATGGCGGCCGTCACCCGCTGGAAAGAGTTCAGTTGGGAGACACTGCAGACAGCTGTGGGTCTGAATTCGGCCTCCGTGCCTTAGGAGCTTTGCGATCAGCTCTTTGAGCCTTTCATTTCTTCATTTTGAATGTGTCCACGGGGACCATTACGACCATCCCAGGCAGAAAGGTGAGGGAGAGGAGGTGTCTGCTTCCGTCCTGAAGTCTGATTTCCACTGCGGAAAGCGGGAAGGAGCCGAGGCCTTAGGAAGGAGCCCCGGGGCCTCTGGGATGAAAAGAGATCATGCTGAATTGTGGCTCTGGAACGCCCGGTGTCCACACTGCGGGGAGGTGGAGGTGTGAGGAGCGGCCTGTCTCCTGTGGTAGAGCAGGGGTCCACGCAGGTTTCCTTCGAAAATCCACCATATACATATATATGCATATAGATGAACATATATATGCATATATATGTATATGTTAGCTTTGGCAAAAAGCTCTCTGGTGACGTCCATTTGAGCCAGAATCGCAGACTTCCGAGAAAAGGCTCACTTGTGGCAAATGCACAGCCCTCCCGGGGCCTTGGGGCTCTGTGGGCGATGCTCGGTCATCTGCGGTGACTGGGGTACCGAAGTTGGAGGAGCACTCACTGACACTTTGAGCTCCTAGAGGTACAAACTACGTCCCATTCATCTCAGTATGCTCTTGCAGGTTCAGGGCCACCCACAGACAGCGTACCCAGGGATGCTTTGGCCCCTGCGTCCATGGGGGCCGTCACCCGCTGGAAAGAGTTCAGTTGGGAGACACTGCAGACAGCTGTGGGTCTGAATTGGCCTCCGTGCCTTAGGAGCTTTGCGATCAGCTCTTTGAGCCTTTCATTTCTTCATTTTGAATGCGTCCACGGGGACCATTACGACCATCCCAGGCAGAAAGGTGACGGAGAGGGAGGTGTCTGCTTCCGCCCTGAAGTCTGATTTCCAATGGGGAAAGCAGGAAGGAGCAGAGGCCTTAGGAAGGAGCCCCGGGGCCTCTGGGATGAAAAGAGATCATGCTGAATTGTGGCTCTGGAACGCCTGGTGTCCACACTGTGGGGAGGTGGAGGTGCGAGGAGCGGCCTGTCTCCTGTGGTAGAGCAGGGGTCCAGGCAGGTTTCCTTCGAAAATCCACCATATACATATATATGCATATGGATGAACATATATATGCATATATATGTATATGGTAGCTTTGGCAAAAAGCTCTCTGGTGACGTCCATTTCGAGCCAGAATCGCAGACTTCCGAGAAAAGGCTCACTTGCGGCAAATGCACAGCCCTCCCCGGGCCTTGGGGCTCTGTGGGCGATGCTCGGTCATCTGCGGGTACTGGGGTAGCGAAGTTGGAGGAGCACTCACTGACACTTTGAGCTCCTAGAGGTGCAAACTACGTCTCATTCGTCTCTGTATCCTCTTGCAGGGTTCACGGCCACCCACAGACAGCGTAGCCAGGGATGCTTTGGCCCCTCCGTCCATGGGGGCCGTCACCCGCTGGAAAGAGGTCAGCGGGGAGACACTGCAGACAGCGGTGGGTCTGAATTCGGCCTCCGTGCCTTAGGAGCTTTGCGATCAGCTCTCTGAGCCTTTCATTTCTTCATTTTGAATGCGTCCACGGGGACCATCACGACCATCCCAGGCAGAAAGGTGAGGGCGAGGGAGGTGTCTGCTTCCGTCCTGAAGTCTGATTTCCACTGCGGAAAGCTGGAAGGAGCCGAGGCCTTAGGAAGGAGCCCCGGGGCCTCTGGGATGGAAAGAGATCATGCGGAATTGTGGCTCTGGAACGCCCGGTGTCCACACTGCGGGGAGGTGGAGGTGCGAGGAGCGGACTGTCTTCTGTGGTAGAGCAGGGGTCCACGCAGGTTTCCTTCGAAAATCCACCATATACATATATATGCATATAGATGAACATATATATGCATATATATGTATATGGTAGCTTTGGCAAAAAGCTCTCTGGTGACGTCCATTTTGAGCCAGAATCGCAGACTTCCGAGAAAAGGCTCACTTGCGGCAAATGCACAGCCCTCCCGGGGCCTTGGGGCCTTGTGGGCTTGGTTGTCGTCATCTTATGGTACTGGGGTGTACTAAGTTGAGGAGCACTCACTGAATTTTTGAGCTCCTAGAGGTACAAACTACGTCTCATTCGTCTCTGTATCTTCTTGCAGGGTTCAGGGCCACCCACAGACAGCGTAGCCAGGGATGCTTTGGCCCCTCCGTCCATGGCGGCCGTCCCCCGCTGGAAAGAGGTCAGTTGGAGACACTGCAGACAGCTGTGGGTCTGAATTCGGCCTCCGTGCCTCAGGAGCTTTGCGATCAGCTCTCTGAGCCTTTCATTTCTTCATTTTGAAGGCGTCCACGGGGACCATTACGACCATCCGAGGCAGAAAGGTGAGGGAGAGGGAGGTGTCTGCTTCCGTCCTGAAGTCTGATTTCCACTGCGGAAAGCGGGAAGGAGCCGAGGCCTTAGGAAGGAGCCCCGGGGCCCTGGGATGAAAAGAGATCATGCTGAATTGTGGCTCTGGAACGCCCGGTGTCCCCACTGCGGGGAGGTGGAGGTGCTAGGAGCGGCCTGTCTTCTGTGGTAGACCAGGGGTCCACGCAGGTTTCCTTCGAAAATGCACCATATACATATATATGCATATAGATGAAGATATATATGCATATATATGTATATGGTAGCTTTGGCAAAAAGCTCTCTGGTGACGTCCATTTCGAGCCAGAATCGCAGACTTCCTAGAAAAGGCTGACTTGCGGCAAATGCACAGCTCTCCCGGGGCCTTGGGGCTCTGTAGGCGATGCTCGGTCATCTGCGGGTCCTGGGGTACCGAAGTTGGAGGAGCACTCACTGACACTTTGAGCTCCTAGAGGTACAAACTACGTCTCATTCGTCTCTGTATCCTCTTGCAGGGTTCACGGCCACCCACAGACAGCGTAGCCAGGGATGCTTTTGGCCCTCCGTCCATGGGGGCCGTCACCCGCTGGAAAGAGGTCAGCTGGGAGACACCGCAGACAGCTGTGGGTCTGAATTCGGCCTCCGTGCCTTAGGAGCTTTGCGATCAGCTCTTTGAGCCTTTCATTTCTTCATTTTGACTGCGTCCACGGGGACCATTATGACCATCCCAGGCAGAAAGGTGAGGGAGAGGGAGGTGTCTGCTTCCGTCCTGAAGTCTGATTTCCACTGCGGAAAGCGGGAAGGAGCCGAGGCCTTAGGAAGGAGCCCCGGGGCCTCTGGGATGAAAAGAGATCATGCTGAATTGTGGCTCTGGAACGCCCTGTGTCCACACTGCGGGGAGGTGGAGGTGCTAGGAGCGGCCTGTCTTCTTTGGTAGACCAGGGGTCCACGCAGGTTTCCTTCGAAAATCCACCATATACATATATATGCATATAGATGAACATATATATGCATATATATGTATATGGTAGCTTTGGCAAAAAGCTCTCTGGTGACATCCATTTCGAGCCAGAATCGCAGACTTCCTAGAAAAGGCTGACTTGCGGGCAAATGCACAGCCCTCCCGGGGCCTTGGGGCTCTGTGGGCGATGCTCGGTCATCTGCGGGTCCTGGGGTACCGAAGTTGGAGGAGCACTCACTGACACTTTGAGCTCCTAGAGGTACAAACTACGTCTCATTGGTCTCTGTATCCTCTTGCAGGGTTCAGGGCCACCCACAGACAGCGTAGCCAGGGATGCTTTGGCCCCTCCGTCCATGGCGGCCGTCCCCCGCTGGAAAGAGGTCAGTTGGGAGACACTGCAGACAGCTGTGGGTCTGAATTCGGCCTCCGTGCCTTAGGAGCTTTGCGATCAGCTCTTTGAGCCTTTCATTTCTTCATTTTGAATGCGTCCACGGGGACCATTACGACCATCCCAGGCAGAAAGGTGAGGAGAGGGAGGTGTCTGCTTCCGTCCTGAAGTCTGATTTCCACTGCGGAAAGTGGGAAGGAGCCGAGGCCTGAGGAAGGAGCCCCGGGGCCTCCGGGATGAAAAGAGATCATGCTGAATTGTGGCTCTGGAACGCCCGGTGTCCACACTGCGGGAGGTGGAGGTGCGAGGAGCGGCCTGTCTTCTGTGGTAGAGCAGGGGTCCACGCAGGTTTCCTTCGAAAATCCACCATATACATATATATGCATATAGATGAACATATATATGCATATATATGTATATGGTAGCTTTGGCAAAAAGCTCTCTGGTGACGTCCATTTTGAGCCAGAATCGCAGACTTCCGAGAAAAGGCTCACTTGCGGCAAATGCACAGCCCTCCCGGGGCCTGGGGCTCTGTGGGCGATGCTCGGTCATCTGCGGGGACTGGGGTACCGAAGTTGGAGGAGCACTCACTGACACTTTGAGCTCCTAGAGGTACAAACTACGTCTCATTCGTCTCTGTATCCTCTTGCAGGGTTCAGGGTCACCCACAGACAGCGTAGCCAGGGATGCTTTGGCCCCTCCGTCCATGGGGGCCGTCACCCGCTGGAAAGAGGTCAGCTGGGAGACACTGCAGACAGCTGTGGGTCTGAATTCGGCCTCCGTGCCTTAGGAGCTTTGCGATCAGCTCTCTGAGCCTTTCATTTGTTCATTTTGAATGTGTCCACGGGGACCATCACGACCATCCCAGGCAGAAAGGTGAGGGCGAGGGAGGTGTCTGCTTCCGTCCTGAAGTCTGATTTCCACTGCGGAAAGCGGGAAGGAGCCGAGGCCTTAGGTAGGAGCCCCGGGGCCTCTGGGATGAAAAGAGATCATGCGGAATTGTGGGTCTGGAACGCCCGGTGTCCACACTGCGGGGAGGTGGAGGTGCGAGGAGCGGCCTGTCTTCTGTGGTAGAGCAGGGGTCCACGCAGGTTTCCTTCGAAAATCCACCATATACATATATATGCATATACATGAATATATATATGCATATATATGTATATGGTAGCTTTGGCAAAAAGCTCTCTGGTGACGTCCATTTCGAGCCAGAATCGCAGACTTCCTAGAAAAGGCTGACTTGGGGCAAATGCACAGCCCTCCCGGGGCCTTGGGGCTCTGTGGGCGATGCTCGGTCATCTGCGGGTACTGGGGTACCGAAGTTGGAGGAGCACTCACTGACACTTTGAGCTCCTAGAGGTACAAACTACGTCTCATTCGTCTCTGTATCCTCTTGCAGGGTTCAGGGCCACCAACAGACAGCGTAGCCAGGGATGCTTTGGCCCCTCCGTCCATGGGGGCCGTCACCCGCTGGAAAGAGGTCAGCTGGGAGACACTGCAGACAGCTGTGGTCTGAATTCGGCCTCCGTGCCTTAGGAGCTTTGCGATCAGCTCTCTGAGCCTTTCATTTCTTCATTTTGAATGCGTCCACGGGGACCATCACGACCATTCCAGGCAGAAAGGTGAGGGCGAGGGAGGTGTCCGCTTCCGTCCTGAAGTCTGATTTCCACTGCGGAAAGCGGGAAGGAGCCGAGGCTTTAGGAAGGAGCCCCGGGGCCTCTGGGATGAAAAGAGATCATGCTGAATTGTGGCTCTGGAACGCTTGGTGTCCACACTGCGGGGAGGTGGAGGTGCCAGGAGCGGCCTGTCTCCTGTGGTAGAGCAGGGGTCCAGGCAGGTTTCCTTCGAAAATCCACCATATACATATATATGCATATAGATAAACATATATATGCATATATATGTATATGGTAGCTTTGGCAAAAAGCTCTCTGGTGACATCCATTTCGAGCCAGAATCGCAGACTTCCGAGAAAAGGCTCACTTGCGGCAAATGCACAGCCCTCCCGGGGCCTTGGGTCTCTGTGGGCGATGCTCGGTCATCTGCGGGTACTTGGGTAGCGAAGTTGGAGGAGCACTCACTGACACTTTGAGCTCCTAGAGGTACAAACTACGTCTCATTCGTCTCTGCATCCTCTTGCAGGGTTCAGGGCCGCCCACAGAGAGCGTACCCGGGGACGCTTTGGCCCCTCCGTCCATGGCGGCCGTCACCCGCTGGAAAGAGTTCAGTTGGGAGACAATGCAGACAGCTGTGGGTCTGAATTCGGCCTCCGTGCCTTAGGAGCTTTGCGATCAGCTCTTTGAGCCTTTCATTTCTTCATTTTGAATGCGTCCCCGGGGACCATTACGACCATCCCAGGCTGAAAGGTGAGGGAGAGGGAGGTGTCGGCTTCCGTCCTGAAGTCTGATTTCCACTGCGGAAAGCGGGAAGGAGCCCAGGCCTTAGGAAGGAGCCCCGGGGCCTCTGGGATGAAAAGAGATCATGCTGAATTGTGGCTCTGGAACGCCCGGTGTCCACACTGCGGGGAGGTGGAGGTGCGAGGAGCGGCCTGTCTTCTGTGGTAGAGCAGGGGTCCACGAGGGTTCCTTCGAAAATCCACCATATACATATATATGCATATAGATGAACATATATATGCATATATATGTATATGGTAGCTTTGGCAAAAAGCTCTCTGGTGACGTCCATTTCGAGCCAGAATCGCAGACTTCCGAGAAAAGGCTCACTTGCGGCAAATGCACAGCCCTCCCGGGCCTTGGGGCTCTGTGGGCGATGCTCTGTCATCTGCGGGTACTGTGGTAGCGAAGTTGGAGGAGCACTCACTGACACTTTGAGCTCCTAGAGGTACAAAGTACGTCTCATTCGTCTCTGTATCCTCTTGTGAGGTTCACGGCCACCCACAGACAGCTGCGTGAGCTGAGGGATGCTTGGCCCCTCCGCCCCATGGCGCTAAAGGCCAGGCCATCCTGCTTGCAGTGAGGTCAGTCGGGGAGACACTGCAGACAGCTGTAGGGGCCTGAATTGGCCTGCCTTAGGAGCTTATGATCAGCTCTTTGAGCATTTTCATTTCTTCCAGATTTCTTGAATGCAAGGCCCACGGGGACCATTACGACCATCCCAGGCAGAAAGGTGAGGGAGAGGGAGGTGTCTGCTTCCGTCCTGAAGTCTGATTTCCACTGCGGAAAGCGGGAAGGAGCCGAGGCCTTAGGAAGGAGCCTCGGGGCCTCTGGGATGAAAAGAGATCATGCTGAATTGTGGCTCTGGAACGCCCGGTGTCCACACTGCGGGGAGGTGGAGGTGCGAGGAGCGGCCTGTCTTCTGTAGAGCAGGGGTCCACGCAGGTTTCCTTCGAAAATCCACCATATACATATATATGCATATAGATGAACATATATATGCATATATATGTATATGGTAGCTTTGGCAAAAAGCTCTTTGGTGACGTCCATTTTGAGCCAGAATCGCAGACTTCCTGGTAGAGGAAAAGGCTCATTTTATGCAAATGCACGCCCTCCTGGGCTCCTTGTAGGTAGGCTCTGTGGGCTGATGCTCCTCAATATCTCCGCGGCTACTTGGGGGGTACCTGTATAAGCTGAGGGAGCACTCACTGACACTTTTAAGCTCCCAGGAGGTGCCAAAGCAGTCGTCTCATTCTGCCTCTCTTGTATCCTCCTTTAGGTTCAATGGCCACCCACAGGACAGCTGAAATTTAGGGAGATGTGAAAGCTGGCCCCTCTCATTCATGAAGTGGCCACCCTTTTGAAAGAGGTGTGGGGTCATTGGGAGGACACTGCAGACGGTTGGGGTCTAAATCTCGGCCTCCCATGCCCAGGGAGGCTTTTAAGCATCAGCCTCTCTTGAGCCTTTCATTTCTTCATTTTGAAAGCGTCCACGGGGACCATTACGACCATCCCAGGCAGAAAGGTGAGGGAGAGGGAGGTTTTTGCTTCCGTCCTGAAGTCTGATTTCACTGCGGAAAGCGGGAAGGAGCCGAGGCCTTAGGAAGGAGCCGAGGCCTTAGGAAGGAGCCCCGGGGCCTCTGGGATGAAAAGAGATCATGCTGAATTGTGGCTCTGGAACGCCCGGTGTCCACACTGCGGGGATGTGGAGGTGCTAGGAGCGGCCTGTCTGATCTCAAATGTCTAAGGAAAACACAGCCTTTTGTTATAAAAATCACCATATATATATAAATATACATATAGAAAGAGAGAGAGAAATCCATAGATACATAGATAGATAGATAGATAGATAGATAGATAGATGATAGATGGATAGATAGG
>NW_024355723.1:0-486 GCF_902729225.1 Pteropus medius | reverse complement strand
CGGAGCCAGAGTGGCATCCCCAACCTCACGCCGCCCCGCATCCTACTTTGCACCCAGGACGGTGTAAGCCGGCCCCTCCGTGCCCAGCCCATGCTTGTGGGGTCCGTGTCGAGAGGACGCGTCCCCGGCCCCCCTCCAGGCTGTCACGGGCGCCCTCCTCCCCTGAGCTTTGCCCACCGGCACCCAGCGAGCGGCCCTCCCCTCAATGCCTGCCCCCAAGAAGCCCGCCCACTTCCTGCAGTGCTGGGCCCGGCCCACCTGGGGGTGGCCGTCGGGGAAGGCGTACAGCGCTGGATGTCACCAGGGCACAGAGACGCTGCCAGGGGCCAGGGGGCGGCCACCAGCCCAGTCCCTGGGAAGAATGACTGTCACAAACCCAGTACGGCGTGAGCACCATGAGATCAAATTGACATGGAAACATGATTGATTTGCTGCTTAAAGAAACAGTCACAAAGCCCTAAAAAAAGAAGGAAAAAAGCTGCCTTC
>NW_024355722.1:0-1457 GCF_902729225.1 Pteropus medius | reverse complement strand
ATTCGGCTCTAACAGCTTCCCTGGTCACAGTCAGCGTGCCGTGGGTGAGTCGGGACAGCCTGCAAGGCAGAGGCCCTGGGCCTGTACCGGCCACTGGTGCAGGACACTGATGTGCTGTGAGTCCCAAGCCTGGTCCCCTGGGACGGGGAGCAGCAGCACCCAGAGCGTGTGCAGCTTCCGCAGACGTAGGCGGTGGGGTCACAGGGCAGCACCCACCGCGGAGCTGGGAGGCTGAAGCACACAGGACGCCTGCCATGACAGGTGACGGCGAATCCGGGACCCTGCGGGGGCACACGCAGTGACCCCATAGTGCTCAGCGCACCCCCACGCCCCACGGCCACCCGGGCCCCACCGAGCTGAGACAGCGGCACTGAGCCCACTCAGCAGGGGAGGGTGACGAAGGCCTAGGCTCTGAGGCTGGGGCCCCGGGTGCTGAGCACACGTGCGTCCATGTGCACCCGGTGTGTGTGCGCGTGCGTCTGTGCGTGCTGGCCTGTGCGGAAGACGAGCCCACCCCGGCACCCTGCCTGAGGACGAGCCCACCGCCGGGCCCCCTGCAGGGCTAGCCCCCGGCGCTGGTACCGGGAGCGGACGCTCCTTTGGGACTGTCCACTCCCGCCCCACGCCGCCGCAGGACACTGAGAGAAAGCCCAGGCCCCAGGCAGGTGGGCGCCGAGTCTCCGAGGCCCCGCATGGCTGTCATGGTGCCTTTTAGGGAACCTGCCTGTAGTCATGTCATAGCCAAGGCCGGGGCAGGACGGTGGCCTTGCCCGTGGGGAGCCGGGCGAGCACCCAGGATGCCCGATCAGCTGGTGGTCCCTGAGTGACGATGTGGGCGCAGGGGCCTTGGAACCGCCCCGTGGAACAGCACGGTGGCGGATGCGGGTCACCACATGTCTGGCCCACGGGACATGCAGCACCACAGGGGGCCCACCGTGGCTGCCACCCGCAGCGTGGCGGTCAGCGGCGGGGACGCCCTGCACCGATGGGCTGGCAACGGGCACTGCGGGCGTGGGCACCGGAAAGGGCCCGCGCTGCCCACTCAGTTCCCCTCTGACCCCAAGACCGGTGCAGTCTCTCGCCCCCCAGCTCAGCTGCACCGTTGCAGCCCGACATGGCCAACGGCCTGCCTGTCGTGACGAAACGTGACGCTTGACTCGCTGTCCGAACCGTCTGTCGGTGCACAGCTCAGACAGTAAACGCGGTCACCTCCAGACCTTCCCAGCATCCCACACTGAGACCCGTCCCGGGAAACGCGGGCCCCTCCCCCGCTCCCGCCGCCTACCGTCCGCTGCGTCTGAGACTGCCGAGGCCGGGGACCGCCTGCTAGTGGAACCTCACGGTGTTTGTCCCTTTGCGGCCGGCGTATCTCGCTGGGCGACAGCCACGTCCTCAAGCGCGGTCCGGGCTGCAGCGGGCGTCAGAGCGTCCTCCTCGGTCAGGCTGAGCGAGGCCCC
>NW_024355721.1:0-641 GCF_902729225.1 Pteropus medius | reverse complement strand
GCGCTCTCTCTCTCTCTCTCTCTCTCTCTCTCTCTCTCTCTCTCTCTCTCTCTTGCTAAGGCTTATTTAGAAGAGGTGTTTATAAAACAGGTAAAGTTCAGCTTATTGGCCTCTCTGGTTTAGAATGTGAAAACTATGGAAAAAAAGCCAACAATCTAACTGATGCCTGAGAAAAATTGCATCTCTAAGTGCTTGGAAGAAAAGCCATGGGATGAAAGGCACAAAATAATTGCATAACATTTCAGAAATCTTGCTCTGAGAGGCTTGATGAGCTATTTGTGTCTCTTCGTGATTTTTGTTTGTTTAAGAAAAATAAGATGAGACACTTTATTTTCCACTCCTTTTGCAATCTTAGAGGTTGTTTAATCTCAAGTGAACTTAATTCACATTTTCCTGGCAGTGTTAGCTATCAGCTCAAACCATTTTACTCATTGCATCATACTGCCAGTTAGCAAGCAGAGACCTAATTAGTTCTTTGCTTTAATGGCAATAGTTAAATTTACATTATTAATTTAAATATTATAGACTCTGTGGACTTGAGATGTAAAATGAATAATAAGGTGCTGAAAAACACCAGAGCCATTATTCCCATCATGTTCAAACTTTTAGTTATAATGATATCAATTAAAATTCCCATTCTA
>NW_024355720.1:0-514 GCF_902729225.1 Pteropus medius | reverse complement strand
AGCCCAGGGAACCCAGGAGCCTGCGAGAGGGGCGACCTCCTCCAGCACTGTAGCTTTTTTCAAAGGACTGGAGTAAGGAAGGTCACCCCTCTTGCAGGTGGCACAAGCTGGAGGGCCAAGGGCCAGCTCCATCATGTCACAAGCAGATGTCAGCCGCCCTGCTGAGCACAGGGAGCTGTTTCCAGGGCCGAAGGCACAGGCCCCTCAGCAGCAGGTCCCATGCTCAGTGCTTATGACAGCCTCTGTTTCAAAGAGAGCCCAGCATGTCGTGATAACTGTGGCTCCGATGGCATATCGTATGGGCCTAGGACAGTTTTTTAATCAGAAGCCTAGGGACAACTGAAAGCCCTCCTCCAGAGCCTCACGTCACTGCCAACAGGGTTAGAGGCCCTGATGCGACAACCAGTTGCTATAGAGGGTGAGTACCCTGGGCTTAAGCAGGGCTTGAACTGCTGCCTTCGCTGTGAAACTGAAACCATGGTGCTGTCCACTGCCACCCGGAGGGTTAGGATCT
>NW_024355719.1:0-683 GCF_902729225.1 Pteropus medius | reverse complement strand
TTGAGGAGCCTCCCGTGCTTCCTCTATCACGGCCTCCCACATGACAGCATCAGTGCGGGGACACGGGCGCGTGGATCGCCGCCTGGCCCCGGCTTCACGGGCTGTCTCTCCACACTGTGCTTGCACGGGGCTCCCGGAACGGGGAACGGCCCTGTCCAGGGCGAGAACCAAGGCCACCCTGGGACCCTTCTCACCACAGCTCCCTGGGGGGGCAGGGGCGGGTGATGACTTTGGAAAAAGAAAGGCAGAGCGCGGTGTGACCTCACATGTCACCGAGCAGCCGCTCTGTCGGTCAGGACCCGGGCTGGCGTCCTGGCCCCACGGTGTGTCTGAGGCTCCGGCACCCAGCGCCCCACCCCCAGTCACCCCTGCTGGCTGATGGGCTGGTACTGCTGGAATTCTGTGATGCCCACAGTCCCTTCCAGAGGCCAGGGAGGCGCCACTGTCCCCACAGCAAACCACGGTGCAGAGGTCAGGCTGCGGGCCGAGGTCAAGGGGCTGGAGGGCTGGGCTCACTCCCTCCCCCAAGATGCCCGGCTCACCGACCCGGCAGCCCAGGAATTAGGAGCTAACAACACACTGGGCAACTTCTAAGGCAGACACGTACCTGAGAGTTGTTTCTGGCTGCGAAGTCGCTGCTCCCTGATCTCTTCTCTTCGCTGAGTTTTTGGTGAGTCTCTCGG
>NW_024355718.1:0-1111 GCF_902729225.1 Pteropus medius | reverse complement strand
GAAGGAGGCGGCCGTGACTCTGTGACCGCGGGTCACGTGGCAGCTTCCCACACAGACCGCCAGCGACAGGAGGGCCAGGCGAGCCGGCTCCGTCAGAGCCAGACCGCGGTGCTGCACAGAGCGGCACCACGAAGGGAACAAGCGCTCGAAAGCACAGCGCACGGAACGAGAGAAAAAGTCAACAAGTCGTGTATCTGATACGGGACTCGTGTCCAGACACGCAACGAAGTCGGCGACGAAGGACAAACGACGATGTTTAAAAAGGAGCATTTCTCTAAGGAGCACACCCCAGTGGCCAACAAGCACGTGAGCAGACGTCTGTCCAGTCACGCCGAGAGGGGACACGTGCAGCCACGGGGATGGCCAGAACCAAAAGGGCGGCGGCGACGGCGTGGGCCGGCTGTGGACAGCGACCCTCGCAGCGCTGGAGCGAACGCGGACTGTGGGAGCCGCTGCGGACACATCTGCAGGGTCCTCGGGGCTCAGCACAGAGGCGCGTGTGACCGGAGCCCCCCTCCTGGGGCAGAGCCTGACAGAGGTGAGACGCCACGGCCCGCGAGACGACAGGGAGCCGGAGCCTTGCCGCCCGGTGGCCACGTGGTGTGCCGGCGGGTCCTGGCGGGACGCATGACCCACACGTGTGGCGACGCGGTGGGAGCAGACGGGCCGCACTCTGCCACGCGAAGCCCAGGGCCCGCGCCGCGTGCGGTGCGTGTACTCGGTGACGATGACCCGCCGCGGTCCCGGCGCACGCGCTCCCGTGCGGCACGTGCCATCGGCGCTCAGCGCGCACGCCGTCCACTGACAGTCGCCTGGCGGCCGGGGCGCACCCGCTCACACGCCTCCCGTGCAGCCCCCGCCCCGCCACGTCGCACGCGGCCCCTGCTGCCGACTCGCTCTCGTGCTGCTCTGTAGTGACCGCTGTGCAGGCTGGTGTCCCAGCCGCCCCGGGCTGTCCCACACGGCCCCGTGCGCAGCAGCCTGGCCCGTCTCGGCTCCGTCAGTCCCGTGTGATGCTCAGGCACGGGCAGAATCACCTAACAAAGCATCTTTCAGGACGGGTCCCCGTCAGTAAGTGGCGCGTGACGTGCACAGACGTTTGCAGCAAGGC
>NW_024355717.1:0-441 GCF_902729225.1 Pteropus medius | reverse complement strand
TTTTTTTTTTTTTAGGCGAGGCAACCCTTGGTTGACCTCACAGATTGCAAGGACCTTGTCAGCTTACAATCTCTTATTTTTAAAATTTTTTACGCCTACAGTACCTGGTCTTCCTAGGTGGTCTCCCATCCAAGTACTAACCAGGCCTGACCCTGCTTAGCTTCTGAGATCAGATGGGATCGGGCTTGTTCAGGGTGGCATGGCCGTAGTCCCTCGTGCGCTATTCATGGGAATGCAAACTGGAGTGGCCACCATGGTAAACAGTACAGAGGCGTCTCAAAAAATTTAAAATAGAACTAGCTTAAGACCCAGCAATTCTGCTTCTGGATATTTATCTAAAGGAAAAGAAATCAGTTTCAAAGAGCTATCTGCCACCCATGTTCATTAGAGCATGATTTATAATAGCCAAGACGTGGAAAAGACCTAAGTGTCCATTAAATG
>NW_024355716.1:0-810 GCF_902729225.1 Pteropus medius | reverse complement strand
GCACAGCACGGAGGGCACGGTGGAGGCGATGGAAAGGTAGCTCTCAAGGTAGTTCTGCAAGCACAGAAGAGGTCACTGAGGTCACTCGGGATGGGGGAGGGAGCATAGAGACAGGCCCTTCTTGGTGGGGCGTCTCCCCATTGTCTTCAGATACTTAGACCATTGTCGAATTTCAGAATTATCCAAATGGGTTTTGTTGTGACCCAACCACATTCTCACATTCTTGCAACTGAGGCCTCTTAGGACTATACTAGGCCCCGAACCCTGCAGGGAAACTTTGTCCTGATGCAGGTGGCTCCCTCAATAGAGCACCCATTCACGGTCAAAGCTATTTTGGGAAGTGGCTCCTACACTGGCCAAAATGAGGGAAAAGGGCATTTTCCTAGCTCAGGATTTTGTAGACAAAGAGTGCATGAGATCACAGATAAGATGAAGAACTCCTCACTGTAATGTGCTGGAACTTAGAGCTAAAGAAGCTGTGTGGCAACTGTGTTTTTCAAAACTCAGAGAACTGTCTACTCATTAGGGTGTATTTTATTATGTGTACATTATCCTTCAATATACCTGTTAAAAAAAGAAAACCATTGGACAGGGCTGACAGACCTTGGCTTTGGTTACTATACGTCAAACCATGAACCCCAGGTTGGTAATGATGGGTTCTAAGCTGTGATAATGGTTTACCTGTATTAAGCATTTATTGTGTGCCAAATACAAGGGCTTTATATGAATTGTATTGTTTACCCTGAGAAATAAAAAAGAAGCTGTGGGTATTCTATGCTGGAAAGCCTACGAAACTGAACTGAACTGAGG
>NW_024355715.1:0-695 GCF_902729225.1 Pteropus medius | reverse complement strand
AGTGCTTTGAACCCAAATTTGCTAAGTCAAAACCCATAAGCCCAAGGTTCTAGCTATCTTGGTCCTGTGTCTCATGTCCCTAAACAGATTATATACTCCTTGGGGGCAAGAACACTATTTTCGTCTCTCCACAGAACTTGCCAGTTAGTGTTGGATAAATGCACTGAATAAATAAAAACAAAGTACTCATTGGCTAGGGGAGCTCCTTTTTACACTTCTTACTAGATTTTTTTCCTAAGGCTTAGGGTACCCAGTGTCCAGGCTGTAGGATAAAGCCTCCTAAGATTAGAGAAAGCGGTTGGCACAAGTCCCCTGTTTTTCCCAATGTAAGAGTCATCAGCTTTCCTGATGGTGGCTCAAGTCTCCATCAAGGAAGGAAGTAGGATTGTCCTGGATAAGTCTCAAAGCCAAGCTCTATAGAACTTGGGGCAGCCTGGCCTTCTTGTAGCTTTATAGGAAGTCTGTGCTCCGAGTCTCTTAAAACTTAGCCCAATAGCTTGAGAATTTCTAAACCAATTTGTAGAGATTTTCTCACCTGCGTCAGGTTCTCCAGGAAAATAGAACCAATAGGAGACAGACAGACAGGCAGGAAAACAGACAGAAAGACAGAAAGACAGAAAGACAGACACACACACACACACACACACACACATCAATCTCCACGGCTGCTATTATGGTGGCCGAGAAGTCCCACA
>NW_024355714.1:0-1420 GCF_902729225.1 Pteropus medius | reverse complement strand
TTCATTTCTTCATTTTGAATGCGTCCACGGGGACAATTACGACCATCCCAGGCAGAAAGGTGAGGGAGAGGGAGGTGTCTGCTTCCGTCCTGAAGTCTGATTTCCAATGCGAAAGCAGGAAGGAGCAGAGGCCTTAGGAAGGAGCCCCGGGGCCTCTGGGATGAAAAGAGATCATGCTGAATTGTGGCTCTGGAACGCCCGGTGTCCACACTCCGGGAGGTGGAGGTGCTGGGAGCGGCCTGTCTTCTCTGGTAGACCAGGGTCCACACAGGTTTCTTTCGAAAATCCACCATATACATATATATGCATATAGATGAACATATATATGCATATATATGTATATGGTAGATCTGGCAAAAAGCTCTCTAATGAAGTCCATTTTGAGCCGGAACTGCAGACTTTCGAGATACGGCTCACTTGCGGCAAATTCACGGCCCTCCCGGCGCCTCGGGGCTCTGAGGGCGGTGCTCGGTCGTCTGCGGGTATATATATGTGTGTATATATATATATATATATATATATATATATATATATGTATATATAAAGTGTGAGAGAAATAGACAGATACATAGATAGATAGATAGGTAGATAGAGAGAGAGAGAGAGAGAAACAGAGAAAGAGAGAGAGATAGAGATATAGCGATATCTATAGATTCAGATACAGATATAGATATCGCTATATCTAGGGGAGCTCTGGCAAAAAGCACTCTACTGACGTCCATTTTGAGCCGGAACTGCAGACTTCCGAGATACGGCTCACTTGCGGCAAATTCACGGTCCTCCCGGCGCGTCGGGGCTCTGAGGGCCATGCTCTGTCGTCTGCGGGTACTGGGGTACAGAAGTTGCAGAAGCACTCACTGACACTTTGAGCCCCTAGAGGTACAAACGGGGTCTCATTCCTCTCTGTATTCTCGTGCAGAGCTCCAGTCCACCCACAGACAGCGGACCGAGGGAGGCTTTGGCCCCTCCGTCCCTGGAGGCCGTCACCCGCTGGAAAGAGGTCAGTTGGGGGACACTGCAGACAGCTGTGGGTCTGATTTCGGCCTCCGTGCCTCATGACCTTTTCGATCACCTATTTGAGCCTTTCATTTCTTCATTTTGAATGAGTTCACGGGACCGTTACGACCATCCCAAGCAGAAAGGTGAGGGAGAGGGAGGTGTCTGCTTCCGTCCTGAAGTCTGATTTCCAATGCGGAAAGCAGAAAGGAGCAGAGGCCTTAGAAGGAGCCCCGGGGCCTCTGGGATGAAAAGAGATCATGCTGAATTGTGTCTCTGGAACGCCCGGTGTCCACACCCCGGGGAGGTGGAGGTGCTGGAGGCGGCCTGTCTTCTCCGGTAGACCAGGGGTCCACACAGGTTTCCTTCGAAAATCCACCATATACATATATATGCATATAGATGAACATATATATGCATATAT
>NW_024355713.1:0-397 GCF_902729225.1 Pteropus medius | reverse complement strand
TTATGTGTCCAGTACGCTAAGTTCATCTACATATTTTCTCCACACTTTATCTCTTTGTCTCCAAACTTCAAGTTTGTTTCTTTGAGGCTTCTGACCCAACCAGCAAGCCATTCACCACTGCTTATGGATCCACATGTACCCTTAACTCCAACTGTTTCTCCTTCCCTACAGAGTCAATAAGCAAGTGCATTGTCCACAACTCTTCTTAAGCAAGCAAGCAAGCAAGCAAGCAAGCAAGCAAGCAAAGAAAATTTCAGTATCCTTCAGATTGTAGTCTGGTGGTGGTTCAGTTTTTGCTCACACTAATTTGTCAAGGCAATTCATCTATGAACTACATCCAAGTTTTTCTTCTCATTGGTTGGTTGTAAGAAACTATAAGGCCTTAGGTGTGAACTAG
>NW_024355712.1:0-1222 GCF_902729225.1 Pteropus medius | reverse complement strand
AAACAAAAAGGCAACCGAACCAATGGGAGGAGATATTTGCAAACGACTCCAATAAGGCACGAATATCCACGTTTTTATTTCTACTTGGTACTTTTTGTGAATTCTATGTCTTTGCTGAGATTTTCGATTTCTTATCCATTCCTTTCAAGAGTTGAATTTGAGGGCAAATTAGCAGGAGCAGGAATTAACACTTAGCTTGCAGAGGTTCCAAAAAACGGAGCCGGAGCAAAAAGGAACAGAGAGCGGGAGAGAGATACGTAAATGACGGGGGACCCCAGAGAGAAACAGAGTCCAGCAGAGACGGGGAGACAGGCAGAGGAGAGCAAAGACGGAGCCGGCGGCCTAGACAGAAACGCCCGCGCCCTGAATTCCAGTTTGCAGAAATTCCTTACGGAACAAACTATGTTTTACGGAGCCCGCGCTTTGCGCCGTGGGCTGCTCTGAGCCCTTGTGCTGCTGCTGCTTTTCACAGCCAGCGCAGACTTGGGCTGGAAGAGGCTGCGGGTCCTGGAGGAAGATGTGGCTCCCGTCCCAGCAGTAACGCTCGTCCACCCTTTCGGGAACCTGAGTTCTCTCTCTCGTCAAATTGAACAGTAATCCCAAGTCCACGGGACCGTCGTGAAAATTCAGAGGTGAAGGAGAAGAATAAGGGGCATTTTAAAATTATCAGGCGGGTTTAATCCTCGTCAGTGCCTGCGAGACTTGGGAGGGGCTTCTGCCTCTTGCTCTGTCTTCGTTTGACTGGTGGGAGGTGGTGGTGGGGGTCGGGGTTCCACCTCCGGCAGCATCTCATGAGCATGGCTGCCTGGTATCTGCCTCCTGATGCTTCCTGACAGAGTAAATGTTTACTCCCCACGTAAAGTCTGATGTCTTCCTTTGGACCCGCACCTAAGTCAGCACCCGAGCGAACCACGCTGCTCCCCAGGGTTCCTGGGGCGCGTAGTCTCTGGGTCTGTGCTCCCTGGGACTTTATTGTAGGCAGTGGGGACGCCGATCATTCCTCGAGTGCTCACTAACATGCCAGGCCTGTCCACACGCGCGGTCCCCTTCCACCCTCGCGGACATCCTATGAAGTGAACGCTGGGATCTTTGGTCCGCATAGGTGTGTTTGTCTGACTTGTAGCTTCACCTGTAGATCTGAGGAAACTAAAGGGTGAGCGGATGAAGGTCTCAGAACGAGCGGAAGGTGAAGCTCGGCTCCGCTCCCCATCATCTCAGGCCC
>NW_024355711.1:0-3220 GCF_902729225.1 Pteropus medius | reverse complement strand
GGTACAAACTACGTCTCATTCGTCTCTGTATCCTCTTGCAGGGTTCACGGCCACCCACAGACAGTGTAGCCAGGGATGCTTTGGCCCCTCCGTCCATGGGGGCCGTCACCCGCTGGAAAGAGGTCAGCTGGGAGACACCGCAGACAGCTGTGGGTCTGAATTCGGCCTCCGTGCCTTAGGAGCTTTGCGATCAGCTCTCTGAGCCTTTCATTTCTTCATTTTGAATGCGTCCACGGGGACCATCACGACCATCCTAGGCAGAAAGGTGAGGGCGAGGGAGGTGTCTGCTTCCGTCCTGAAGTCTGATTTCCACTGCGGAAAGCTGGAAGGAGCCGAGGCCTTAGGAAGGAGCCCCGGGGCCTCTGGGATGAAAAGAGATCATGCTGAATTGTGGCTCTGGAACGCCCGGTGTCCACACTGCGGGGAGGTGGAGGTGCGAGGAGCGGCCTGTCTCCTGTGGTAGAGCAGGGGTCCACGCAGGTTTCCTTCGAAAATCCACCACATACATATATATGCATATAGATGAACATATATATGCATATATATGTATATGGTAGTTTTGGCAAAAAGCTCTCTGGTGACGTCCATTTTGAGCCAGAATCGCAGACTTCCGAGAAAAGGCTCACTTGCGGCAAATGCACAGCCCTCCCGGGGCCTTGGGGTTCTGTGGGCGATGCTCGGTCATCTGCGGGTACTGGGGTAGCGAAGTTGGAGGAGCACTCACTGACACTTTGAGCTCCTAGAGGTACAAAGTACGTCTCATTCGTCTCTGTATCCTCTTGCAGGGTTCACGGCCACCCACAGACAGCGAAGCCAGGGATGCTTTGGCCCCTCCGTCCATGGGGGCCGTCACCCGCTGGAAAGAGGTCAGCTGGGAGACACTGCAGACAGCTGTGGGTCTGAATTCGCCCTCCGTGCCTTAGGAGCTTTGCCATCAGCTCTCTGAGCCTTTCATTTCTTCATTTTGAATGCGTCCACGGGGACCATCACGACCATCCCAGGCAGAAAGGTGAGGGCGAGGGAGGTGTCTGCTTCCGTCCTGAAGTCTGATTTCCACTGCGAAAGCGGGAAGGAGCCGAGGCCTTAGGAAGGAGCCCCGGGGCCTCTGGGATGAAAAGAGATCATGCTGAATTGTGGCTCTTGAACGCCCGGTGTCCACACTGCGGGGAGGTGGAGGTGCTAGGAGCGGCCTGTCTGATCTCAAATGTCTAAGGAAAACACAGCCTTTTGTTATAAAATCACCATATATATATAAATATATATATAGAAAGAGAGAGAGAAATCCATAGATACATAGATAGATAGATAGATAGATAGATAGATAGATAGATAGATAGTTAGATAGATAGATGGATAGATAGATAGATATAGAGATAACTATAGATACAGATAAAGATATAGACATAGATATATCTAGGGGAGCTCTGGCAAAAAGCACTCTACAGACGTGCATTTTGAGCCAGAATCGCAGATTTCCGAGAAATGGCTCACTTGCGGCCAATGCACAGAGCTCCCGGGGCCTTGGGCTCTGTGGGCGATGCTCGGTCATCTGCTTGCACTGGGCTACCGAAGTTGGAGGAGCACTCACTGACACTTTGAGCTCCTAGAGGTACAAAGTACGTCTCATTCGTCTCTGTATCCTCTTGCAGGGTTCAGGGTCACCCACAGACAGCGTAGCCAGGGATGCTTTGGCCCCTCCGTCCATGGGGGCCGTCACCCGCTGGAAAGAGGTGAGCTGGGAGACACTGCAGACAGCTGTGGGTCTGAATTCGGCCTCCGTGCCTTAGGAGCTTTGCCATCAGCTCTCTGAGCCTTTCATTTCTTCATTTTGAATGCGTCCACGGGGACCATCACGACCATCTCAGGCAGAAAGGTGAGGGCGAGGGAGGTGTCTGCTTCCGTCCTGAAGTCTGCTTTCCACTGCGGAAAGCGGAAAGGAGCCGAGGCCTTAGGAAGGAGCCCCGGGGCCTCTGGGATGAAAAGAGATCATGCTGAATTGTGGCTCTGGAACGCCCGGTGTCCACACTGCGGGGAGGTGGAGGTGCGAGGAGCGGCCTGTCTTCTGTGGTAGAGCAGGGTTCCAGGCAGGTTTCCTTCGAAAATCCACTATATACATATATATGCATATAGATGAACATATATATGCATATATATGTATATGGTAGCTTTGGCAAAAAGCTCTCTGGTGACGTCCATTTCGAGCCAGAATCGCAGACTTCCGAGAAAAGGCTCACTTGCGGCAAATGCACAGCCCTCCCGGGGCCTTGGGGCTCTGTGGGCGATGCTCGGTCATCTGCGGGTACTGGGGTAGCGAAGTTGGAGGAGCACTCAGTGACACTTTGAGCTCCTAGAGGCACAAAACCCCATGTCTCATTCGTCTCTGTATCCTCTTGCAGGGTTCAGGGTCACCCACAGACAGCGTACCCAGGGATGCTTTGGCCCCTCCGTCCATGGCGGCCGTCACCCGCTGGAAAGAGGTGAGTTGGGAGACACTGCAGACAGCTGTGGGTCTGAATTCGGCCTCCGTGCCTCAGGAGCTTTGCGATCAGCTCTGAGCCTTTCATTTCTTCATTTTGAATGCGTCCACGGGGACCATTACGACCATCCCAGGCAGAAAGGTGAGGGAGAGGGAGGTGTCTGCTTCCGTCCTGAAGTCTGATTTCCACTGCGGAAAGCGGGAAGGAGCCGAGGCCTTAGGAAGGAGCCCCGGGGCCTCTGGGATGAAAAGAGATCATGCTGAATTGTGGCTCTGGAACGCCTGGTGTCCACACTGCGGGGAGGTGGAGCCATAGAGTTCGTCTGATCTCAAAATGTTCAAGGAAAAACATGAAATTTTGTTATAAAAATCACCATATATATATAAATATATATATAGAAAGAGAGAGAGAAATCCATAGATACATAGATAGATAGATAGATAGATAGATAGATAGATAGATAGATAGACAGTTAGATAGATAGATGGATAGATAGATAGATATAGAGATATCTATAGATACAGATAAAGATATAGATATAGATATATCTAGGGGAGCTCTGGCAAAAAGCACTCTACAGCCGTGCATTTTGAGCCAGAATCGCAGACTTCCGAGAAAAGGCTCACTTGCGGCAAATGCACAGCCCTCCCGGGGCCTTGGGGCTCTGTGGGCGATGCTCGGTCATCTGCGGGTACTGGGGTACGAAGTTGGAGGAGCACTCACTGACACTTTGAGCTCCTAGA
>NW_024355710.1:0-549 GCF_902729225.1 Pteropus medius | reverse complement strand
CCTAACTCTAACACTAACCCTATCTCTAACCCTAATCCTAACCTTAACATTAATCGTAACCCTAACTTAACCCTAACCAAATCCCTAACTCTAACCCTAACCCTAACATTAACGCTAACCTAAACTTAACCCTAATCATAACCCTAAAAATTCCTAACCCAATTCTGAACCCTAATGCTAATCCTAATTCTAACATCATATCCTAAGACTAACCTTAAACCCAAACCATAACCGAAACGTAACGATAAACTTAACCCTAACACTAACACTAAACCTAATCCTAACCTAAACTTAACCCTAACCCTGAACTTAACCCTAACCCTAAAGAAAAATCTACAACTAATTTTAACTCTAAACTTTTACCCTACTCCTAAACCTAACCTTAAACCTAAGAGTAACGCTAACCCTAACCCTCACCCTAACCCTAACACTAACTCTAACCCTAATCCTCACACTAAACCTGAACCTTAAACCGAATCCTAACCATAACCCTAACCCTAGCCTTACGTAATCCTAACCCTAACACTAAACTCTAAAACTAACCCTAAC
>NW_024355709.1:0-869 GCF_902729225.1 Pteropus medius | reverse complement strand
CAAAGCACAAAAACTCGCTTATTTCCCCCATGTGTAGCATACAAAACCACACTGCCATGGGCCCCTTTTATCTTTCTTTCGGTGAAGTGTGGCTAGGCCCACGCAGAGCACTCACCATTCTAGCCAAGAGGAAGAAGAGCAGCTGGTGGGACAGGCAGTAGCCTGAGCAGCCGGGCTTGGTCATGAGTGTCCTGCAAAAGTCCGAGAGCCTGCAGGGCTGACTGCTGTCCGTCCTGGGGGAGAGGTGGGTCCAGGCTGTTACGGGCGTCCCAAAGGAAGCCCGACGTCCTGGTCCTGGAGCCTTCCCTGGTCCTCATTCCCCCACTAGTTATTAGAACCCTGTAGGTTCCAGGCACCCAGCTGGGCACAAGGGGCTGCCAGGTAAAACACAAGTGTCCTGTCTTGATTGGCTAAGTAAGTACCCCCGGCACAGGGAGGTGACCTGGAGCTATCCTGGGTGTGGGCCTAGCATGGCCATTCCCTCTGTACCAGGCCTGCCCCAAAGGAAGGACCGGACAACACGGAGTGGGTCCCTCACTGGAGCGCAGACCTTTTGTCCTGGCCCAAGAAGCTCTCTGAAGGATGCTGAGAGGGTGGATGTCTACGCACGTGCTGCCCCTCTGACCATGCATCTTGGGCTGCCCCTGGGGGAATATGCTCCAAGCCCACTGCTCAGCAGGGAAGCTAAACTAGGCTCAGGTCCTGCTTTCTAGACATACAGTCCAGTGGACCAGACAGAACCATAAAACAAAAGTATATTGCATCTGTGGCTACCGGTGGTGCTAGGAGAGGCAGCCCACCCAGGGAGGGCAGCCTCATGCAGTGGAATTAGGGAAGGTTCTGGAGGAAGGATGCTGGAGCTGGCCCTG
>NW_024355708.1:0-442 GCF_902729225.1 Pteropus medius | reverse complement strand
AGCAGTCATTTTAAATGAATTAAAGTTAGTCCAAGCTTAGAGAAGGCAGTCATTTCCATGTCTGAAATCATTTAGTTTCAGTCAGATTTGAGGGATTCGATTTGAGAGAGGTTGTGGAAGGGTGGGATCCATACAAATCTGGTCATTGATGGCGGCTACTGGGAAATGCTTCATGCTTACAGGTAAATGTTCTCAGGGCCTCTTGAAGTACTGAGATTTCTAACTCAGCACTTCTAACTCAGCAGTCATTTTAAATGAATTAAAGTTAGTCCAAGCTTAGAGAAGGCAGTCATTTCCATGTCTGAAATCATTTAGTTTCAGTCAGATTTGAGGGATTCGATTTGAGAGAGGTTGTGGAAGGGTGGGATCCATACAAATCTGGTCATTGATGGCGGCTACTGGGAAATGCTTCATGCTTACAGGTAAATGTTCTCAGGGCCTC
>NW_024355707.1:0-448 GCF_902729225.1 Pteropus medius | reverse complement strand
AGGGCAGATGAGCTTCCTGCTTACCGTTGTCCAGTTTTCATCTTTAGGGAGTGCACTGGGCCTTCCAACACCCTGGGAGTGTGGATCAGGGACCCTGAAGCACCCAGCCTGAGGGTTCCCAGCAGGCTTCAGACTTAACAGATCCAAACTATTCTTCTTTGTCCCCACCCCAGTCTCGCTGCTGTAGTGAAGGCACCCCCAATTGCCTAGGTCCTCAGCTGTAAAACCCTGGAGTGGTTCTTAATACCTCTCTCACACACATGTGTCTCTCAAGAAGCCCTGTGGCTCTTCCTTCAAAGAAGTACCGGACCCCAGCGACTTCACACCATCACCACCGCCCTGTCCCGATCGGACCCACCATCGTCTCCTGGAGTGCGGCTGTGGCCTCCTAACTGGTCTCTCTGATGCCACCCTTACCTGCCCCAATCTGCTGTTTACCCAGCAGCCA
>NW_024355706.1:0-21528 GCF_902729225.1 Pteropus medius | reverse complement strand
ATGTGTATATGCTACATGCACATTTTTATATATTTATGCATATGCATATAAATACACATGGAAGACAGATATATATGCATTTATGTAATTTTTGAAATGGATGGGAGGGACTAAAATTTATTAGAAAAGAAAATAGAAAAAGGATCATTAAAAAATCCAAAAACACCAAAGCATTACCTTTTGTAGATCACTGTAAGTATTCATACTTGTTAGAAATGCAGTCTAAAGTATGACAAAGGACATAGCATTTGTTACATATTTCATCATGAATATGCTGAGAGGTCATAGAATTAGCAAGGCCCTTGACATCTCTCATCCCTACACATTGTCTCTTGGCATTCTTGAGGCACCAAAGGTCACAATGCCTATTGTCATGAAGAAGGTCCGGGTGGCAGTCAGGAGCCAGTGGTGAAGTGAGGATCGGGAAGCTGCACGTGGCAGAAGAACCAGGGACGGGAAGGAGCAGAGAGTGTCTCCCCTCCGCGTTGCGAGTGACCTGCTTGTCCCAGATGAGAGCTTCTTCGGCTGTGCTTTGACCCCCGAAGGCCCGCGCTGGCACCTGCTGCGCACCTGGGCTAGGGGCGGGTGAGGCCCATCGCGGGAACTCGCCCATTTCACCCATCGTGTGTCAGGGCCGCAGTGCTGAGCGCTCAGAGGTTCCTTCCGTGACGGTGGCATCTGACTGACGGCTCAGTACGTTCACATCTGCTGTCCTCCAAGTCCACGTTCATGAACCCCACAGGCCTCACAGAGGTCCCGGTCTCAGCCCAAATCCTCCCTGGTGGTGAGCAAATCTTCCTTCATCTCACATGGGTGCTATTTGCTCACATGCTGAGAACTTCAAGATTTGAGTCGATTTCATAATTGGTCTGGTATCTGATTGATATAAAAAGACCATTTCTCTGAAGAGACTCCCTCTCGTTCAGGTTCTTCCTCCACTGCTGGTTCTGGATCCCCCAGGGCCTGGTATTTCAAAAGTCCTTTTTCCTGATTCATTTCACTGGCAAACACTCCCCGCACTGGCACCGAAGGAAAGCAGGACTTTCAGGTGATGGCTGTACGATACTAAGGGTTGGGACCACAGGCTCTAGGCCCGAAATAACTGAGGTTTATCCAATGCCATTCACAACGATGGACCAGGGAGGAAAAATAACTGGTGGAAAATGACGTAAACCCAGCTCCCCTGAGGATTCTGAGCTCAGGGCATGACCAGCAAAGCAAGGGCAGGACGAGGGGAGCTATGGGGTCTTGCAGAGGCATCTGGATCCCGAGGGGACACAGGCTGGACTCTGCCCCTCTTGTCCAGCCCACATCATCCACACCCACCATGAGTGGGAAATTATTTTTACTTCTGAGGTCAAATTGATGGTGAGTGTATGGGGAGACCAGTAAGAAAAGGGTTATTGTTATGGATTCCATTCTCTGCTGTTAGTTATAGGTGCCAGAGAATGACACAACCCGAGCTGGTACAGGTCACAGGCAGGAACAGAGGAGGGACAGGATTGGAGGGCAGGTGTTCACCACACTTCAACATGGAGCAATAGCTTTTGGTGACATAAATGTTACAGCCAGGTGTGTGACAGTGATCATCAACCCTGTCCTCAGACTGGAGTCCAAGGGTTGTCAAGGAGAGCTGAGGATATCAGGATGGGACCCCGGATTGTCAATCAGAGCCCTCCGAAATCTCAATCCTAGAAGTTCTTTCTGGGAGCGCTTGTGATGGGAACCCCCAATGGGTCTGCTGCTCCCTCTTCAGGAGAAGGTGAATTCTGCATCTGGGCCTTCACCACAGCTGCATGGAGTTGGTGACCACTTTAGCAGGAGAGTCAACCCTGATGTGAAGTTAGATGCAGGAGGGGACCAGAGTGTGATGGTCCCACAGGAGGAGAGGGAGGACGGAGTCTCCATTCTTCCAGAATCTGGAGCACTGTGCCAGGATCAGCCACTCAGGTCCTAAAGAACAGCGTCTCCTTGAGCCCCTCAGGATCAATTTCTTGCCAGAGGATTCATTTCTCGTGGCTCTGAGACAGAATTCCAGGTACCACGTCTCTGGGGCACCTGCCTGGATGTTTTGTTGCCCGGCCATACTGTGTGTCTCCATGATGCTGCCTTTTTTTTTTTTTTTTTGCTATGGACGATGATATTCCTGCGACCTGACCCCATACCGTGCATGGATGTGTCAGCACAGCCTGGGTGTAGGAAGCTAAATGATCTAAAAGATCCAGGGAGGTGAGATTTGGGGTCTCTGTCACGTTGTCCACAGTCTAACTGACTTGAGGATCCAGAGCACAGAGTGTGGGTTTGCCAGAGAGGTTGGTGAGTGAGGGGGAATTGCAAAAGGAGAAAGTCACCAGGTGTGGGACACCGGCATCTGAAGACGACCTGAGAAGGAAGCTCCACTGTCCCCGTGTGAGGTGAGGTGATAGACTGTTAGGAAACGAGCTACACACCCATTTCTCACATCCGCACTTGATCACATGAGCAACACTCGGTGCTCCCGTGAGCACTGCTGCAGGGGGAGACTGACTGTGGGTCCGGGGTGCTGACTCTCATCTCCCGGGCCTGGTGCAGTGAGGAGGACGGGGACCTCGCATGGTGCTGGTCAGTGATGTTTGGCTCCATCCTCAAGTTGTAACGAGGAGCTTCCACTGTAGGTGACAACAAAGAGAAGCAAAGTTCCAGAGGACATCGCTGTTTCAATGCGTGCAGAGCTTTGATGATGTGAAGAGACTCTGATTCTGATGTGTCAGAATGACACTGTTCTAGCCACCGTCATAGCTACTCCCAGGGCAGTAGCTGTTCGCTTTCTGTCCTAGGTCCCAGCCCCCTAAAGAAGGTGAATCTGCAAGGAGAGAGACAAGGACCTATGAGGACAGGACGGTGTCCACTCAGCAGGAGGAAGTCAGAGCTGGGGAAGGATGCTGCATGAGCATGAACGTCAGGAGCCTTCACCTGTGTGACTAAGATCACAGAAAAAAGGGGCGTCCAGCACGTGGTGTGGACAACCCACAGCCCTGTTCCTCGGGCCCCAGAAGTGAGGCCCAGATGCCTCACATCTCTTTCTCTGCTCCAACCACATCGGCCTCTTTGTGTTTCTGTCCCCTTTCTGAGTACTGTCCTGTGGAATAATCTATGGTAAGTTTTGGAGGAGGGAGAATCTATGTCCTGGGTACACCAAGGCCCTGAGAGAGAAGTAGAGGTCAGGGAATTCGAGATTGCTCAGCAGGCATGGCTTCCCACGATATGCACACTCACAGGACCAGGCAAGGGACACCCCGTGTGTGGCAGGGACATCACCAAGGGCTTTCTGAGACAGACTGAGGCAGCTATCGGAGGACACTCGTTTACTGAGAAGGGTCTTCACATTGTCTTCCCAGGAATTACGGACACAGTTTCCATTTCTAACCCTTTGAAATACAGTCGGAGTCAGAGCCCCTGAAATCACATTGTACACTTTTCCATACAGAGCTTTTGGGGTCTTGATTCTCCTTGAACAGGGTGCAGGTCACAGGGTCCTTCACTGGGATGAGGCTACATTCACAGACATGTCACCGCAGTGCACATTACAGGTGACAGCACACACTCAGCACTCAGGAATACTCAGCCCAGGCCAGCTGCACCCACACTCTGCCCGTCACCCCTCAGGGCAACGTCTCCCCTCCTGCTCTGTGCCCCTCAGTGACCAAAGCTGCTGTCCCCACCGCACCTTGATGTGTCTCCTGTGACTTCTCATCTCCCTCCTTCCCCTCCCCGTCCTCAGACGCGGACAGGTCACGTGGACACGGCTGAAATTCCTATCACAGATTTTCCAATATTATATTCTGAAATCCAAGACCATTTCAAGTATATTACACCCAAAGTTGCTGCAATGATCATAATGATCAGTTCGAGGAGAACTCATGTTAACCACACTGAAATTTTTGGCTCAAAAGCTTGAATTATTTGTGCATTTATTTAAATATTTAATTTCTCTCAAAAGATTCATAGTTTTCAGTGCATAAAAATTTTAAAATCTGTCAGATTTTTCCTAAACTATTACATATGTGTGATGCTATCATAAATGTATTATTTTTAACTCAGGTTTAGGGGGCCCATCACATCCCCGCCCCAGGTGGAAGCACTCAGACCTGGAGCAGCACCGAGTCACCCCCTCTGCTCCCTCAGGAGGGCAGGGCCTGACCCAAGTCCCTCAGGCTCCTCCCATTTCCCCTCTGAGGGCTGTTGACCTCTGACACTGGGTTACTGCGAGTGGACAAGGTAACAGGGGGAGGATATACTAGCAACGGATAAATGTGAATTTAAAGTGAAGAGAAGCATGTGATACTGTCAGATCAAGCGGTCTGAGGAAAATCAGGTGTTAACAGAAGAAATGAAAAACAAAGTCACCTCCTGTCTGACTTGATCAGAGCCCCTCCCATGAGTGCTGGCACCAGGCCAGGAAAGTGAGAGGGAGGTTTGTGTCTCGCTTCCTCATAGGTCTGGAGCAGTGTGTGAGTGTTAGTTTTGCCATCCCAGGTATTACAGTAATACTCAGCCTCGTCCTCAGGCTGGAGGCCCGCGATGCTCAGATAGGCCGTGTTGCCAGACCTGGAGCCTGAGAACCGATCTGGGACCCCTGAGGGCCGAGAAGTCCCGAGCATCACAGTTTTGGGGGCAGCACCAGGAATCTGCTGGTACCAGCCTGCACCATAGCTTCCAACGTTGTTGCTGTTTCCCGCGCAGGACAAGGTGACCTTCTGTCCCACAGACCCCGACACCGAGGCTTCCTGCCTCAGGCCAGACTGCGCCCAGGTCCCTGGAACAGAGGAGCAGAGACGCAGAGAGTGAGACGGGGGCCACTGTGCGCAGCATGTGCTGATAAAGTGAGACAATGTGTAGCCCCCACCAGTCACCTGAGCAGTGAGCGAGGAGCGTGAGGAGGAGAGGGGTCCAGGCCATGGCGGAGACGCCCCAGACTCTGCTTCTGAGCCCCGCAAGCGAGAAAACTGCACAGAGTCCCTCTTCTCTTCTCCCCTCATGTAGGGCAGACAGGAACCCCTCATGCAAATTGCTCCTCCCCCTGGTGTCTCTGGGGCTAAATTTGGTGAAAGCTGAGGAGAGGGTGGGGCTGGGGGGACACTCTCCTGGGGCCCTCGGCCTCACAGCTGCTGGTCCCAGTGAGCACAGAGCAGAGGGACTAGGCAGGGCTCCAGGCTGGTTTCCCAGCTGAGGTCCCCAACAGACCTTCAGGGACAGACCCACAGCGCCCTCTGCTGTCTCAGAGACCTGATTCACTTATGCCTGGGCTGGGTGATCTGGGGCTGAGGGGAGAGAGAGAGAGAGAGAGAATCTGGACACCAGCGCTGCCTGGCACACGGCCCACCACGCGGGGCAGAGGCTTTTTATTAGGCAGCAGGAGTCCCCACACCTCACTCCTCACTTTACACACATGGCGTCTTCAGCATGAGGTCATCTTTTGCTCCTTCTACCTTTTAAATCATGATGTTCTTGGGGACATACGTGAGTGACCCTCAGAGATCACTTGTCCTGAGCCTAGTGAGCAGAAGGGCAGAGGACACTTATACCATGCCACATCCTGTGGCTGAAGGCCTGTGTGGACCGGCCCCTCTCTCCCACTCCCCACAGGCCACTCCCCAGCACAGAGGCCAGTGTCCATCACTCTCTGCACGTGCCCTGATCTTCATCCTGAAGGGGCAGATCCATTTAAGAAACGACTGGGGAATTCTTCATGAAGAGACCTTGTTACTTAGAAGAGAGACGGATCCCTTTGCTGCTCTTCCACCCGGAGGAAGGTGATCAAGGGCACCAGCCTCCCCACCCCCCACCCCAGGGAGCAGCCAGGAACCCACAGCCCAGACCGTGGACACCAGAGAGAAGGGGTCTCCACACAAGATGCAGGCTGTGCTTCAGGATGGGGTTGGAAGTTTGGGCAAGTGCTGAGGGGTTGACGTTGCAAGTAAAGGAACAAAGGGGTGACACCCAGTGCCAGATTCCTCACCTGAGCCAGCTCCTCACAGTCCACAAATTCTTTAAACTACTTTCCAGATCCTTCTGTGGTACTCGCTATGTGCTTGATATTATTCTACTTGCTTCGTGAACATTAACATGATTATTTAAACCAGTGATCGAATCCACAATGTAGTTACAATGGCCTTAATAAACTGCAGTCAACAGAAAACACATTTATGTAGCCAAGCTTTTGCCTTTGAACTTCAGACTTCTGTACTCCATTCCTGTTAGTACTTCATGATTTCGACAGAATGGTTCCTCGACAACGTCAGCTCGATTTCCCTAACGCTGAATCAGAACAAAACTCACAGGATGTCCATGGCCTTGACAGTGTTGGTCACTGCTGCGGCATTCAATTCCCGGTGAGTGATGACACTTAGTACCTAATAAAAAGTATCGTGGAAACAATAGTGTCTTCTAAAGCAAAACCAAAACACATAAAATATGTGCTTTATAAGAAATAACTCATTAATATGATGACTCGATATTAAAAAAAAATCTTTCCACCCTCCACGACATATGGGTGAAGCACTGTGAAGACACTAGGACAGAGTTACAGT
The DNA here is from genome assembly GCF_902729225.1 of Pteropus medius. Lineage (NCBI taxonomy): Eukaryota > Metazoa > Chordata > Mammalia > Chiroptera > Pteropodidae > Pteropus > Pteropus medius. Next base: position 14,959 of record NW_024355706.1, on the reverse strand, counting down.
TAATGCGTTGTGATCGCACACCCTGACCCAGTCACAAACGTGGAGTCACCCGAGAGACACCCCCACACCTGACCAAGCATGCAGCAAACCTCTTCCTATATATTCTAGAACAACATCCTCTCTGCCTCTGCTCTCTTCTCTCAGCCCCGCTCTGTGGGGCCCAGGCCCCGCCTCCGTCATCCTGCCCTGGATCAGGACAGCGTAAGTTCTAAATAATGAAATGTTTCTCTTCTAGATTGTGCTTGGAATGACATGTCTAAAAACTCACTGCCGACCCTGCCTTCAGTCACATTGACCTACAGAAATGCACTGCTAAAAGTATACTGCTTTTTGTCTTAATTACTGTATGAAGAGCCAGGTTTTCTAGCATACAGTGACATGCAGAGATGCTGATCAGTAAATTAATAGATATAGATACAAAACTCCTCTTCAATGAGAGATTTTTATGTATTAAAAACACAATTTTCTACATAACAGCAGTTGGACCCCGTGTGGTCATTCTGAAAATTCTATGATGACCGGTGGTAGTGGTTATGTGGTGACGGACATCTGGCCTTCCGTTGTAACTGTCACCTGTGAACCAAGAGGTTAAAATGTGGTAGAAGTTGAGAGTCCTCAGCTTCCTAGCTGGAGTCCAACAAGATGGGAATGTGAGTTGCTGCTCCACAGACAGATTCATATGAACTCCTAAATGCCGTCACGACAAATGGGTGATTATTTTTTTCTTGAAATATCATTTCTCTTTCATTTCTCACTCTCCAATTTGTCAAACAAAATTTCCCTCTTCTTTCTCTCTTTCTCGTTCGAGTGCAGATGTGCACCCATGAGAATGTGCGCTGTGGGCGTCCACGCTGTGTCCTGTGGGTGGGAGCAGAGCTGTAACACCATGACGTCTGACCCCAGGAGCATCCACGGTGGCAGCAGCAGGCTGGCAGCTGTGTGGGGGGGCTTTGCTGAGAAGCAGCACTTCCTCCTGGGATTAAGAACGTCCTGGTCACCGACCTGAAGGGGCAGAGACGGCGTCCAGTACAAGTCCATGCGTTTGCACAGGTGCACTCTGAGCCTGCTGTGCGGCCTTGACGTGTCCATGATTTCCATCTGGGTTTCGGTATTTACAGAGAGAACCCAAAAAGTGTGGCTTAATGTGACCCTCCCAGTGTTCTCTTCTGTGATCTCAGGTGGTCTCAGAGCAGGAGGACACGGAGCACGTTCTGGACTTCCTCACCGGCCGAGGGAGACACGCAGATGAGACGGGGGGCAGCCCTGCTGCTGTCAGGCTGAGCTCCCACAGGACTCCAGGCTCCTGGAGGGAATGGGGATTGTGGCTTTGGTAGAAAAAGGAGCTGATTCTCCAGATTAGGAAAAAAATGTTTGTACAGCACCTGGAAGTGACTGAGCTCCCTCTGGGTGACATAGATCTGTGTGCTTAGGGTGGGGGTGTCTTGTGTAATTCTGTGTGGTGTGATTGTGAGTGTGCGCTTATGAGGTGCGTGTGTGAGACTGTGTGTCCCCCCAGGAGTTATTTTCCACTTACACGACACAGATGTCAGTGTGAACCTGCTGAAATCACTTCCATCACAGATGCACACTCTCTACCTATAACTCAGAGAACCCGCAGCCCAGCTCCACCTGCAGGTTTGTTTATTATTCTGGTTCATCAGATGGAAACACCGAGGCGCTCAGGTTCATGGCCCAGCTCTCAGGTTCCCAAGGAGAAAAGCCAATTCTGATGCTCTGAGCTACAGACCTGAATGTGTCACTCATCCACGGGGTCACTATTCACTGTGCAAGGGTCAAGCGCGTGGGAGTCCACGACATCGTCCCTGTGCTTTACGTGGAGCAGGAATTCTTGGACCTCCAGGGAGCCCAGGGCAATGGAGCAGGAGACCCGCCACGTGCGAGACCCGGCCAGCTGTGGCGGGAGCTCTGCCGGAAGTCCACGCGGCCCTGTGTGCACAGCACGTGCAGGCGAGAGGACTTGTGCCGTGGAGGAGGGAGGTGTGTGACGTGCTGGGTGTTCCCTCCACAGTGCACAGATGAAGAGGCCGGCTGGCCCTTCTATGGCCTTCAAAAGCATCGTGTCCAAAACATCCACGGAGTTTTAAGACGTGTCAGGAATTATCTGAGAGACAAGAGGAGAGAGAGGCTTCCATCCTTGATGCAACTGGCCCGTCCACCCCACCTGGTGACACTTCAGAGCCTGGACTGTTTCCTCGGGCGTCTCCCCTTCCTCAGGCTTCTCCATCTCTTCTTCTGTGTTTGCGGGGGGAGAGGCGGGGATTATTATAAACTGACTTGTTTCTCCCCAGTCCGATAGCAAAATCGATGCTGCAGGAGGCTGTAGCACAGATGTTTTGTTGTTTTGCATCCTCCTGGCACAGGACTGGGCTGTGCGGTCTCCAGCCCGACAAGCGTGTATTGATGTAGTACTTGGAGCTCATCAGAAATCGAAATAAAAAAATGACTTAGGAGAATTATCATGGTGACCCAAAATAACAACTCATAGTTAAAAGTGGTTTCACATGGATGAAGCTCTGAGCTCGACTTCGAGTCAGATGTGCAGAAACTGTGCGTGACCTCCCTGTGCAGACCTGTGCCACCTGGCGTTTCTGTAGGACCGACAGGATCTTTTCTTTCCCTTATTCTTTTGTTTTGAGCCGTGTTAATAAAGGCCAATAGGTTCGTGCAGGAAGGGGAAGTCTTGAAAACAGGCGGCCTTGGGTGTCAGAGAAGAGAGGGTGTAGCTTCCTAAGGAGTTTAGGGAGTCCCTTCACTGTGCAGTTGAATGTGCTGAGTGTAAATGTGGGTGCTGGGCCTCTCACCATGACGACCGTTCCTTCTACAACAGGGGACAGAGCAGTCACTCTGCGACCGTTCCTTCTACAACAGGGGACAGAGCAGTCACCCTGGCCTATCACCCCACCTGGGTGCCAGGGGGGCCCCATGGTGAGACTAATGTCCCCGGCGTTTCAGGGGTGGACGCAGGGCAGAGACAGCAGTCTGAGGGATGGAGGAGATGGCGGGAAAGGGGTCTTTTAGAAGATAATGTCAAGGTTCCCGGGGCCCCCGTTGACGTTTTAGATGTGAACTGATGGATTCAGAAGACATCAGGAGCTTCCGCAGGTGCCTAAGGAGCCTGAGGACTGTCCAGGGGTCCCCGCCTCCATGTGTGGGTTCCAGCCACACCACGGTCTTTTCCCCTGCAGTGACCTGCCCACTGGTGATCGTGGTCAGGGACGGTCCTGGAGTCTGAGCAGTCACAGAGGGGTCTCCTTCACCTGAGTAGCAGGGCCAAGGGAGGCCAGTGAGGGCTGGCACAGGGCTGGAGTTGACGGAGGTGCCAGTTTCATCTCATGGACTGGTTCACCTTTCACCCAGGAGAGCACCAGGATGAGGTTTAACCTATGGTAACTCCTGACATCTGTGGGACTCTAGGGTGAATGGATGACAAAGCTTTATATTCCAACTCTATGGATGTAGTTTCTTCACAGTTTTGCCCTGACCCCCGCCTTTGAGGCTGAATTTATTCCTAGATGGACATTTCCCAGAATGGCATCGGCCAGGCCTGCCCTGGTGCTCACTGGTGTGGCTCTGGAGGGAGGACAGGGTCTTTTGGGGCCCATATAGACTCTCTGAACCAGGAGAATTCATCGGAGGGGGCATCTGGGTGTCCTCGACTTTGAGATTCACATGCAGGCGAGTAGAAGAAAGGCTGTCACAACTGGGCTCATTGAGACTGTGCTGGTTGGTGCATTTTAAAAATCTCTTTATACTTATTTGATGAAATACAGGTAGAGCATTTCCCACATGATAAAGAGAGGAGCAAACAAGAGGGATAAATTGAGAATTCTTCCAGGTAAGGAAAAAGACAAATGAGAACCACCTTTCCTTCATAATAAATGCAACAATGAATGAGGGAGATAGTTCGAAAAATTAGATGTCATTGTCACATCTAAATTACATTTAGAAATGAGAGAATAGAAAGCCACTTATTACATTTTACTTAAATTGGTTTATACACAATACACAAAAGAAAAATGGCATCGGAGAAAATGAAAAATTAAAAAAATTTATTAATTCTTATTAAAAATACATAAAGTGCAATTTTCTTAGGAAGATTAAAAAATTTATTCCATTAAAAAAATGAACAAGGAGACCAAATCCTTAGAAATAACACCATACGTTATTATAAATCTATTCCACATGTTTCAAAAAAATCATAAGACAACATGGACATAACAAACCTTTAGAGGCTTCAAATATTTAAGTCATATGTATATTTTGATATTAAGAAAAATCGGATACTTCCTAATTCTTGTAGGAGATGGGTAGAACAGTGATATCTACACCTGACAAATAAAATACATTAAAGGAAATTACAGAGCAATTCTACAAAACATTGATACAGATGTTCTAAATCCAATATTCACAGAGATATGTCAGTATCAGATTACTAAGAGGATGGAACGTGCCACATGTGATTTATTCCAGGTATAGAGGTTGGGTCCATATTGATCAACTTTTAATGTTATAGATCATAAGTTGAATTACATGATCTCGATGGACCCTGAAAGAGTCTTTCACCAAATTTAAATTCCTAAAAAAAATACACAAATAGACACAGAGAGGTACGTTTATGATACAGTAATTCACCCTGTCTCCCACACACACATGACTTAGTTCTACAGCCAGCACCTGAGCTAATAGGGCGGGGAGGAGGACATTTCCACGGAGACCAGGAGTCAGTCAGTGTGACTTTACCTCTATTATTATCTATCACCATTATGCAAGTATCACAATGCAATTGAACAAGAAGAAATGGATGGGTAGATCTTCACATCGATGGGCATGGACACGTGCTCATTCCCAAAGCCCCAAATGGATGCTGGAGCCTGAGACACTCCGGGGCCAGTGCACTAGGGACAGAAGACACGTCCCCGTGAGCAGAAAGAGCATGCATTCACACTGAGGACTCATGAGAGGACAACTTAGTCTGAAAACTTCTGGAAAGAGGTAAATGACCAATGATGAAGATGCAGGATTCCACAGTCACAGTTCAGGGCTGAGAAGACCATGGCTGGAACCCTACCTCTGCCCCTGAGCGTCAATGCAGAGACTCAATGTACCCAGCTGATGGGGAGCTGGCCTTTGTCTCCTTGAGACCCTTTGCTGCAGTGAGTGACTTTGAGGGCATAAGGGAGATGAGGAGCCTTCACTCCCAGGCGCTGACCCTGGTTGAGCCTGGACCCAGGGAGGCAGCAGCAGAATCAGAAGGAGCAGAAGCCACAGACGCAGCCTGAGTGGGCACTGCTGGGCGTTCCCACTCCTGGCTGATGATAAAGTGGTTCTGGTCTCAGTTCCCCACAGGCCTGGAGCTCTGCGTGAACACCGAGGCTGCTGTCACAGAGGTGCACTGAGTATCAGCCTCGACCTAAGGCCTCAGCCCAGTGATGCTTAAAGAGTCCGAGGTGCCAGATCTGAGCCAGGTGATCAGACAGGACCCTGAAGGTCGACTCCTATAATAATAAATGCGAGATTAGGGGCCTGTTCCTGGCAGCACTTGCTACCAGGACCCGTACTAGACACAAATAATATTTCCTGATACAGAGGGGGCTGGATTCTGTGTACCTCGTTGTACCCTAACTTGTCACAGAATCTGTCCCTAGAGCAGCGAAACCTTGGTACCCAGAAATTGCTCAACTTGAGAAAATTACTCAATCTGTTGCCAACAAGGACAGATTTGGAGCAGAATTCTCTAAAGAACATTTGCCTGGGGTGGTTCTCAACCTTCGCTGTTAGGTTAAACACACAAAGAAGGCGACTGTCTGATCAGAGCAGTGGGGTCGGCTCAGGGAAGCCCCACTGCACAGGAAACAGCAGGTTCTTGTCTCACTTCCCCACGGGCCTGGAGCACTGTGTGAGCACTGAGACTGTTGTCCCCTGCTGAGCAGTAATAATCAGCCTCGTCCTCAGCCTGGAGACCACGGATGGTCAGGGAGGCCGAGTTGCCAGATCTGGAGCCAGAGAATCGGTCGGGGACCCCCGAGGGTCGTTTGTTATTATCATAGATGAGGGTTTTGGGGGCTGTTTCCGGGAGCTGTTGGTACCACTGGACACCATTGCCACTCCCGACGTTGGAGCTGCTTCCAGTGCAGGAGATGGTGACACTCTGTCCCAGGGCCCCAGACACTGAGGACGGCTGAGTCAGCACAGACTGGGCCCAGGAGCCTGGAAGAGGGAGAGACACAGAGATGGTGATGCTGGGGCTAGAGACAAGAGGAGGAAGTAGGGCCCCGTGTGTCCTCTCAGGGTCCCTTTCCCTGTCCCCATATCCAGTCACCTGTGCAGTGAGCGAGGAGGGTGAGGAGGAGAGGGGACCAGGCCATGGTGGAGATGATCACCGCGTCCTGCCCTCTGTGTCCCCACAGCTGAAGCAGAGCTTCCCCCAAGTCTCTCCATCCCCTCTTCAAGCTCTGACAGAGGGAGGGTCCACTCATGCAAATGAGACCCCCAGCTTTCTGATCCTTCACTGTGCCCCAGGTCAGGCTCCTCTTCCTGAGGGTGTCAGGAGATAGAAAGGGGTGGAGTGTGTGTGACCTGGAGTGTGGGGTTGTCACAGCTGTGAACCTTGAAGAGGGTACTAGGCAGTGCCAGGAGGCTGGTGTCAACTCTGATACTCCCCAGACCTTCAGGACACACCATTGTGTGACATGGTGACCAAAGCCCTTCAGAGATATCTGATGTCTCCCAACTGCTCTGTCCTTAGGGCCAGGACATGCGTTTCCTCCTGTGGTCTCCCCATCACCTCAGGGTGTCTCCGTGCTCCACTCAGACTCATCAGGGTCACTCTGCCCACAGCTCCCTTGGTTGTTCAGTGGTCAGGACTGAGGTGGTGTCTCCTGTACAAATTCCTCTTGTCCCAGGATGAAGTTCAGAACAGCGTCCATCCCGGGAGGCATGTCCCCTTCTGTGCAGGACACTTGGCTCTTTCCTATTACGTGATTCCTTGCTCGTTAGGGTCCATGCGTCCTGGCATCTGGTGACTGTCTTCATGCCGTTCTCTCATCGTTATGATTGTCCCGTAAACAGCAATGCCGAGCGTAGGCTTATTGGGATGTGACAGTGTCTGTGGCGTAAGTGTTTCCTGTCTAGGCATCACGACATCTACACCCGCAAGGCCAAGACTTAGGGGGAATGGAGTCATCAATCCCCCAAACGGTTTGCTGTATGTGATGGAAAGAGAGATTCCTCCACTCACCCCCCTAACACCAGTGCCCGTGTAGCTGATCATTTGGGACAGATCGTACATCTTAGTTGTGACTCAGGGCACATGCCGCAGTCTCAGGGGTGGCTCTCCCTTCCTGCCAGGTGTCACCTTGTGTCGGTACCTATGAGGCCCTTTCCATCAACCTGATCTTTATACCCTCCTGTCTCTCAGTGGATACGGGCTCGTCTGGGACACACATGTCTGTTTAAGGCCGCTCTCTGCAGCTGAGAGTCACCCTTTAGTTGCTGACAGCTTGAGACTGTCCACTGAGACTTCCTGTCAACAGGGTCGATACTTCTTTTTTGAAGGGTCCAAGGTAGGACCATTCTGTGTCCCTCACTTGGATGTGGAGACAAAATCAATAGAATTTATCATCCAGGTATGGAATACGAGGGTTCATTTGCTCTGTATAATCTCCTCATCAGGGACCCTGTTACTTATGAACTTCACATGATCCACTGAACTCCTGCTCCCCTTTGAGAAGGGGACACTGGGTCTCAGCTCATGGACACCCCCATGGACACGTATGGAGATTTCAAAATTTCTTCTTGGCTTAGTTATGAAGAAATGAGGGCACAGTTTCTCTGTCTCCAATATTTAAAATATGGTAAAATCTTCATTCTGCAATCTTTTTTCTGAACAATATACTTAGACTTTTTTACTTTTTGAATTTTTGATAATCCTTTAAAGTGCTTATAGAGGTTTGTTGTTCTTGTTTTTGTTTTGAGAAACAAATAAAGACAGAAATAGGCTGGATTAGAGAGTTGTGACTCTTGTCTCTCTGACACGTCCTCCCTGCAGACTCGTGTCCTCTGTCGAGCCCCCTCCCAGCCCCCTGCCTGCCCGTCACCCCTGCAGGGATCACTGGGGAGTCACGAGGAGTCTCTGTAGGGAACACGCTCTGAGGACAGAGGGACCGGTGCTGTTCTGCTTCTGTGACTCTGAGCTTTTCCTCAGGGACACACACAGGAAGGCTCCCTCTGGTCCATGGGGTTGAGACGCAGGAAGAGAACGCCCTCTTCTGCAGGGTGGAGAGTCTGACACGCACAATGTTCCCTGGACTGTTAGGTGTGGTAAACGATCCTGGTCCTTTTGGAGTCTCTTTTCCCATTTTACTTTCATCTAAGTTTTTCTCCATAGTCAGCAAAAGAGAGACATGATTTTTTCTATTTCTTCTATGTTACTGTAAGTTTCATTTAAATATAATTTGCTTCTACATTTATCTTTACACATAAAATCAAGTTGTCTCATATCAATATGTTACTAAATTTTGTCTTGGTTACTAAATACCAGCCAAGCTGAATTTAGACTTGAATATGTGTGTGGGGGAGAGTGTAACTTTCCCTTTGCCAATCTTGTTCATTTTCTGTGATTACTGATTATATTAGCTCTTCTTTTTAAGATCACATTGTTTTCATAAAGTCGTATGTTAAATATAAATCTTTTTGGGTCTGACAAGAATGCACTTGACCACCTCCTCTGGGGCCGTGCACAACAAGCCCCTGAGCCCACCGCAGCCTCTGAGAACACAAGATGTTAGGGGCCAGGGGAAACTCGACCCCACAGCCCCGTAGGATGACACCACAGCCACGAGGTTTCCTGCTCTAAAATCTAAGTGGATGCAGCCACGCCCCAGGACTGTCAATTCGGTTAATGGTGAAAATGCTGCAAACAGATGATGCCACCAAAGTACGCTGCCTGGAGGGGTGGCCACGGGCCCCGCCCACACCAGGCCTGCCAGAGCCACACCTGTGGAAGCCAGATGCACAGAGCAACTGGGAGGGGAGCACAGACCAGCTGGGTGGGGAGCACAGAGAATGTGATGTGAGGTGGCCCTGAGTGGGAAGCGCCCAGGTCCCCTGTGTGCTGAAAGCGCCCCTTTGAAACCTCTCTGCCTCCTCCCAGCCCTCGTCTCTGGGCCTTGATGCCAGTGGGAGCTCTGATGATCTCTGAACCTCCTCCCAGGGAATTCTTCCATCGGCTTGGAGGCTAGCTCCTGGCGACTGGACAGATGGCCGATGGGCTCTCAGCTCCAGGTCACGTCGTTGCTTGGTCACACTCTTTGTGTGCTAACTGCACATAATTGGATCAGTCCCAGAATGTGAAGTATCTTTAAGTGCTATTTCCGTTTTCTTTATGATTCTGTTTTTAAAACTTCACTTTACCATAAGCAGTCAGGCGAAGCTAAGCCCCTTCCACTCTTGGCTTAGATATCATTTTAACTGAATATCCAATTCCATTGCTCACAAGGTCGTCCTTCCACAAAACCCTAAAACGGGAGCAGCGTTCAGCCATGATCTTGCAGCTTTACAACAAGGACGCCTTTTAGGGAATTCTGACAGCATCACCCCTACTTCTCAGGATCCATTTCTGTCTTGCTCTGTTCCCACTGCTATAATGAACGACCTTACACTGGGTGTCTGATAAACAAAAGAAACTTATCTTTTACTGCTTGGAGGCTGGAAGTCCAAACTTTGGAGCACAGGGCCCAGCTCACTCCGAAAGCTGCAGGAAAGCCTCCCTCGCCTCTTCCTGGCTGCTGGTGGATGGCCGGCAACCTCCGGCGTTCCTTGGCTTTCAGCCGTGTGAGCTCAGTGTCGGCCTCCATCCTCACACGGTGTTCTCCCTGCATCTCTCCATCTCCACACGGGCCTCTTCTTAAAGGGACACTGGTCATATGGCATTAGGAGGCCGCCCTTCTCAAGGACCGCCTCGTCTTCACTCATTACATCTGCAGTGACCCCGTTTTCAAATATCTTCCTTAGTTTTTCAGTTAGAATTTCAAAAGACATTCTTTTGGGGACACCATTCAATTCATTAGGAAAGAAGAAAATCTTCAACCAGAATTTTAATGTTTAAGACTGTTAAAATGTTAAGAATACACTTGGTTTGCATTAAAATGAACCCTAATAAACATCTATAATGTACAGAAGGTGATTGATTTCAGCTGACAACAAAATCATCGAAGATGATTCTTTTGGAGGAAATACATTTGGTCTCAAATCTTAGATCTGACACAGATGTTACTATTATTTTTGAAACATAAAGCATTTGAATTGTACTTTTTCTGAACCAGTTTCTCCCAACTCATTCATCAATTTCCTTCAGAGGAGAACTCCTCACAGTGAATGGAAAGTAATTCAGAACATTTCCTTCAACATTCTCGCTAAGGGTGGTCAGCATTAGGCTGCCTTGAGGGCTCAGTGGTCTGGTCATCTGATCCCCATATCAAGTGATGACATTTGTGCCCAGGATCATTGCAGACAAGTGTTATGTCCTGGTTCATCATCTGGGTCTCTCATCGTGTCATGTTCCACTGTAGTCCAATGAGCAGACATACTCAGCCTCAGCGTCAGGCGGGGCCCTAGAGGGTCAGAGCAGTTTTACCTCCAAGGATGGAACCCGAGAACCATGCAGGGTCCAGGAGAGTTCATTGCTTGTATCATAAGTCAATATCCTGGGGGCTTGGCCATTCTTCTGATGGAACCAATGTTGACAATGACCACCGGTAACGGCTCCTGTGCTGGAGCCAAAGGTGAGAGTGACCATCATGCCAGGGGACATGGTCTGTTATGGCTCCTGAGTCTCCACAGCCTGAGAACAGAGGAGCTCAGGTCATGTTGGGGGCTTTCCAGTGTCCCCTGGACTCAGGCTGGCGCTGGTCTCTGGGATGTGCCTTCCTCTCCTCCTCAGCTCCCTGGATGGAGACTGTGTTTGGTGGGGCAACATGCACATATGAGTGCAGAGCACCATCTAGTTCTGTGTTTGAGCCCAGCGTGTAGCTTCACTCCCAGGAGGAGGCTCGGGTGCTTGTAAACTGAGTCTGTCCCTTGAGAGGAAGCACCTGCTGTCATCTGTAACTCAGGCCATGACCATGGGCACAGGGCCCATTCAATTACTACCCTGTGAATGGGTTTCTGACCTCACAGCTCAGGACAGACCCACAGCGCCCCCTGGTGACGTCCTCAAGAGGATGTTAATGTTAGGAATTGAGCATCGCAAATGGTCAGCAAGACAGGATTTTCTTGGAGTCTCTGTTTTCTGATTCTTTATTTCTTTATTTTGCTCTTTCATTTGTTCTTTTTCTCTGTCTATATATCTATTATCTATCTAACTATCTGTCTATCATCATCATAATCTACCTATTTATCTACCTATCTATTCCTTTCGTTGTTCTTTCACGGTCCCATGTCCCTGTCTCATCCCACCTTGACTGTAGGGAGGTAATAAGGTCCCAAGGACATGACAGCCTGTCATCCCACCACTTCTGAGGATGTGCGAAGTCTACCTTCTTTTCGCCTTCTAGAGTCAACTATGCTTTTTGCCGTATGATGTCCGGATCCTGTACTCATAAGACAGCGGATCTAGGAAGAATGGGACACTTCGCATTATCCAAACTGGAAATCTCCTGGTAACAGTTTTAAATGGTTTCCTCCAATAACTGGACTGACAAGAGATTACACTTATCTCATCCTAGGGAGATTATTTATAGGATCATCGAGCTAGTAAATGGCAAGTAGGATTACTGCTTTAAAAATTTTTTTTTTTTTTTTAGAGAATATGACATCAAAAATATAGCACTTGGCTCTGGGACGAGCTTGAAAAGCTTTATCAGTTCTCTGGAACCTCGTACAGCACAGCAGTTATGGTTTAGGCCCTTACCCTTGAGGGAAGGAATAGAGAATATTTTCATCTTTGTGTGTAATAAAAGTTTTAATTTTGTAAGAATATATCAATTGCAGAAAGCTTGAAAAGTTAATACAGAAACATCCACATAATGCTGTAATCTTGGAAAACCACAGTCATTTATTAAAACAAAGAACATTGGAGTAATAATATTTATTAACTGCAGGCCTTATTCAGACTTCATAATTTTTTCCCCAATATTTTATTCCCTTCTTTGTGCCAATCCGGGAATCTAATTGCGCAAAAAGCCATACAGATCGCATGCCTTAGAGAACGCATTCTTCCTTTAAATTTATTTTGCATTGCCTCAACACAATATTTTTCTAACAAGATTTTTCTTATTGGAGAAAAAACAAACAATTCACAAATTCACACTCTCCTGTCACGGCCCAGTGCCGGACGCCTTAGGGGGAGCTCACGTAGTGACACAACCTGCAGCCCTGCTCCTCCTGTCCTGACGTCAGGGGAGTCAGCTCAGGTATAAGCTTCCGGAAGCCACTTCTACTCTAGACGCCTTCTAACAGCATACATGCTCCCATGAGCCACAAAATGCATCCTTAGAGAACACGTGCTTGTGGAAATTCCTTCCAATTTCTGGTTAACTTGAAATAAATCGCAGTTTTCAGAGATGTCCTGAGATTTTAATTTTATTTCTGAGTGTCCCTGATTTTTGAATGGGAGAGATTTTGTCCTACCTTGTTAAAATAATTGAATTTTAAACAGAAATTTTCAAGAATAAGTTCAGAATTATAGGAGTAGAGGTACTTCTTAAACTTTAATGTTCATAAAAACCTCCTGGAGAGATCGTTAAAACAGATTCCTGCAGAAGAACAAACGATTCTCACACAGTTGGCCTAGTTTGAGGAACTGCAATCCCAGCAACTGCAGTGAGACTCCCATTTTAACGCTAAGTGAACTATCCAGGTGGTCTGCAGGGACAAGCAATGAATGAGAGTGTATCTGTTCATGCTCTTTGCATCAGAGGAGACTCAGAGGGAGCAGTGGGGTCTCGGTGTCTCACTGTGGTTGACATATTTTGGAGCCGAGCCCCTCCCCATTATTACAGACAGACAGGGAGAGTGGAAGACCAGTCTTGTGGAGTCACCCTGGAGAGAATGGAGGACACGTGGTGATGAACCACTGGCAGGAGAACAGGGCCGTGGAGCCCCCGCCCCATGGCGTGCTGGCCATTTCCACCCTCTCTCTTCCCTTCTGCCTCTGAGGCTGAGCCATTCTGAGCACGTGAGGAGGTTTTGGTTGCACTTCCCCGTGGGTTCACATCACTGTGTAAGTATCACTACCCATGTCCAGATGACAGTAATAGTCGGCCTCATCCTCAGGCTGGGCCCCCGTGATCGTGAGGGCGGCTTTGTTCCCAGAGATGGATCCGGAGAAGCGACCAGGGATCCCAGAGGGGCGGCTGTTTGTGTTGTAGATAAGCCTGCGGGGAGCCCGGCCTGGGGTCTGCTGGTGCCAAGCGGGGTAGTTACTGGTGGAGACTGAGCCAGAGCTAAGGCCACAGGTGAGTGTGACCGTCCCTCCTGTAGACACTGACAGCGATGGCTCCTGAGTCACCACAGTCTGAGAATTCGCCCCTAAAATCAACAGGAGAGATGCGATCAGCCTCAGACCCTCCTTTTTTGTGCCCCCCAAGGAAACAGAGTCTATTCCCCTGACCTGAGCCATAAGCGAGGAGCCCCAGCAGAAGCACCGTCCAGGCCATGGTGGGGACACTCACAGGACGTGGCCTCCTCAGACTCCTGGGCTGGAGTGTGGTGTCCTCGGGCCTTTTTATGTTTCCCAGACCCATTAGGAGGAGAAGGTGCCTCATGCAAATCAGCTTCTTCTGTCTTCCTGAATGATGCCTGAGACACTGAGAAAGATCGTTGAGGTTTTTCACCAAATCAGCTTCCTCATGTCCCTGGTGACAGCAGTCCCAAATTTCATCTCTGGAAATGCCAGGGCTCAACGATGAGATGGGTCTGTTCACATTCTGGCCCCATCGATCTAGCTCATGCCAAATCGAACCACATTTCTGGGAACATTTCATCCTCCTCCGTGAAATTCCTTCTCATCTTCTTTGACAGAGATTTGCAGTCACTCCTCCCTCCAGCAGTGAGTCCACTGGGAAATCACAGAGTTTATGTCCCGGTGTGAAGATACAGGGTCTTTCCACCCCCGGTGTCAGTTTTATGGGGACCAGAGTTCAGTGTGCTGTCACCAAGAGCTGCAGTGTCAGGCTTAAAAATGTAAGCTCTAAAAAAAAACCATCTATGCTATGGATGAACTTGAAAATAAAGAGTTTTTGAGGAGAATGGCTCAACTGTCATCATAAAATTATGATTTTCTTCACAACATTAGCTGTAACAAAATAGGAACACATATCCCATTATGAGAAATGGAAACAGCGCTGCGTGTAAACGAGGTGCTGAGAACACCATGGAACATTCTAAAACTCCCTTTCTCTTCACCTCCTGCTGTGGAGCAGAAGGAATGGGAAGGGTGAGAAGGGGTTTGGGGTGTCAGGGGGACGGGCAGGAGGATAAAATGTCTGTAGTCTTTGGTGACAATGAGACACGCAATTGGTGTTTTTCAAACTGTGAAATAAAGCTGCGATTTATGATATTCATTTTGGAATTGCTAGTAAATTGTCTGTGTATTAAACTTGCGTTGTTATTTTCCTTTCTCTTCATATGGGTTCGAAAGTCACAACTCATATCATAGAACAATATTCACAATAAATTACTTTTCCTATTATACAAATACATAATCTGATAGTGTAGATAAATACAGGTATTTTCACATGTCTCAAATATGGAGATGAGGACTAACTATGAACACACAAGGAAAAGAAATAAATGGAAAACTGAAAACCAACAATATCAGTTTAGGGTGGTCCATCTAAAATATGAAATCAATGACAACTTACAGAAGAGGAAGAAATAACAACTGAAATGGGGACACAGACAGGACTAACACACTCATGACACATCTCGCCATGAATCC
>NW_024355705.1:0-326 GCF_902729225.1 Pteropus medius | reverse complement strand
CAGGGGTCCACGCAGGTTTCCTTCGAAAATCCACCATATACATATATATGCATATAGATGAACATATATATGCATATATATGTATATGGTAGCTTTAGAAAAAAGCTCTCTGGTGACGTCCATTTTGAGCCAGAATCGCAGACTTCCGAGAAAAGGCTCACTTGCGGCAAATGCACAGCCCTCCCGGGGCCTTGGGACTCTGTGGGCGATGCTCGGTCATCTGTGGGTACTGGGGTACCGAAGTTGGAGGAGCACTCACTGACACTTTGAGCTCTTAGAGGTACAAACTACGTCCCATTCGTCTCTGTATGCTCTTGCAGGGTTCA
>NW_024355704.1:0-21219 GCF_902729225.1 Pteropus medius | reverse complement strand
ATCCAAGCCTCTTTCCACGGTCACTTTCATAGATTTACACAAGCGATGCACTGTGCAATTCAAGGGAACCCATTCACATGGAATGCAACAGCGAGTTTGTAGTGCACAGCCGGCTCGCCAGCACATGCTGACACTATGTCCAGGTCATGCCCGGCTCATGAGTGGCCTACTCCCACCTTGGGGATGAGAAACCAGCATTAGCCTCTCCTGGGTCCTGCTTATGTATGGCTAAAAATGCATATGTCGAAGCTCTAAACTTTGCTTATCTAGGGCTCTGTATAATACATATTTCTCTCAACAAAGCCTGGCTCTTGCAAATGAAGACATCAGCTTTCAAAGCTGAGGTCTAAGCAATGGGCTTTTAGAAGGCATTTCAGAAATCCAAAGCTGCACTTCGAATGCTTGGCTCTGCCATCCCCACTCTCAGGTAACGATTCTGCCCTCTATACATCAAGATGTTCTGTGTACTACGTCCCAGGCCTTTAATGACTAGACTCAATTCTGTATCCTCTGGAAAATGGAGAAATTATGATTTACTAACTAGAAGCCTGTTGGTAGAAGTCTGCATTATGATGTCCCCCAGAAGAAGATGGCAAGACTCGGATCAAAACCTTTGGAAAACTAGATGGTCCCAGTTTAATTCTGTATCCTAGCGTCCAGAACACGAAATCTGTTCAAAAGTACTTAAAGTCTCAAAATCTAAACAAACCCACAAACAACCCCCCACCCCATAGTTTATCTAAACTGAAGGATTCATGGCAAGTGCAGAAAATGTACACCATTTTGAGGAAAACAATGCCAACTAACTGATGGAGAAGAACATTCCCGTTAAAAGTATTCATATTTTTAGCCCTATTGATGTTAATTTATTGAGGAAAAAGGTATCTTTGGATGCAAAATCATTGGGTAAAAGATAGTAGAAAATCATGGCATTTACACACGCTCCGATTACGTAGCGATTATACAGAGGAAATCGTCCGTTGATAACCATGGAGAAATTGTGAGACTTTCATTTTTAACTCCAATGTAATAATCAAGAAGATTCTGACAAATTCAAATTGGAATAAACTTTTGAAAAACATCACGATTGCGTAAGGAGAAAAAGCAGCCAAGTTTGGATGCGTTCTAGATGATATTAGATTATGAATTCCATGACATTAAATGTATTGTATAATCTTTGTTTAGGAATGAGGTACAAAGGATGACACTGTTAGCAGAAAGAGGGGATTCTCTCCCGGCACGTCATCCCATTCTTGATGTCTGGAACAATGGATTGAGCTTGACAACGAATTACTGTAGAGAAGACAAGCTTCATTAGAAGGGAAAGTACACTTGCAGACGTGGAAGCGGGCCTGAGCAAGAGAGCCGTGACTCAGAAGGCCTGGCGACGAAACCTTCGGGGTTTTGTTCGCTATTTGCTCTAGGTGGGCACTTTTTGAGAGCACTGAGCATACTCGATTGACAATTAAGACTGGCAGGAATCCGTGATTCATCATTTGCTTTCTGCGCGTGTTCGTTCCCACAATCAGCCTGTTATAATGGACTTAATGAACTTCTGGGCATACGCGTTTCGCCTTATGATCATGTTATAATGGAGTTCAGCTAAATTGAAGGTCGTTGAGGTCTTCATTGCACAGTGCGATTTACTGGCTAAGAGCGGTACCCAATTTTCTGCCTTCTTGTTTACTGCTATGAGTTACCTTTAGCCCCAAAATGCCTTCTGGCTTCCTTAATTGTGGGCGAGAAGGGGCAGACCCTTCTTACAAAAGGACAACCTCGGTGTCTTTACAGGCAGACCCTAAAGCCCCGATCTAACTTTCCTGCCTAACTCTTTTCGAAGACCCATGAACTCGCTCCTTCTTAGTGGCGATGTTGAGGGAAGGGAGATCTCTTCTTCTGTATCTGCTTCATGCTGAGAAGGGTCATATTTTCTGTCTATTGTGGTTTCACGGAGTTCTATCCCTTTCTGCCTCAGTCAGGCCGGGATCTTGGGTTTCCGATGAAGTGCCACCCCAGTCGCTTGACAAGGAAAAGTAGATACAAAGTTGTTATCTAAATCATATATGTATTACTTTCTACTATTGTTTTACCAAAGAAGTGAGTAAAGGAGAACAGGCTGGGTTAATATATTTCTTCAAGAATAAAAAAACCTTTGGCCTCAAATCCCCTCCGTAAGCACCCTGATTTGAGTAGGGCCATTAATTCTCGGTGGTCCAATGATCCTTATCAAAAGCCAGAGGAGGTGAATTACCAGTTTCAGTTTCCGGGTCATTATCTAGATTTGGGAGAGAAGGAATTTGTCCCACAGAATAGAGCGAAGAGAATTGAATTAGGTTTACTACAAAAAAAAAGAAAGCAAAAAACGAGGAACTCTGTAAGATTTATCTAGTATGATTTCCCGATAAAAGATGCAGAATTTTACAGATGATGTCCCGTCTCAATATTAGTACCATTGGGAAATATTTTGGACTGACAGCAGTGTAATCTTAAAAGAGTATGACTGTGTCAGATAAAACGATGTAGAGAGAGAGAGAGAGAGAAAGAGAGAGAGAAAGAGAGAAAATTAGTTTGTGTGATGGGATCAAAAATAAGAATGTTGAAGCAATTCCTCAGTGTAGTCAAAGGGTATATAGGTGTTCTTTGTAGTACTATCTCAACTCTTCCATAGGATTGACAGTAGTAAAACCTAAATGCTGGAGAATAAATCAGGGTGTGCAAGAAACACATGCAGGTAACTGAGAGGAGAGCACACACTGCATACCACATTCTGTTAATCTGGGTCTCCTTGAGGCTGCATGGTGGCCTGTTATGTCTGGAGGATGACTCTTCCCCTTTCAAAATTGTGTCTTTGCATCCTGGCACAGTTTCCAGAGTATGTGTCAGGTCCACGTGTTGTGTGGAACAGAGCCCTGTTTCCAGCGGCAATGAAAGTGTTCGCTCTGTGGACCAACAGTCCAAATGGTGTTCCGAGCATTGTCTCAAGGCATTCGGTATTCTGGAAGAAACAAATGACACAGACGGCATCAACATAGATGTCATCGCGGCGCTTGGGTGTGCTTAGCTGACGATTGTCCCCCAGAAAAGCCCACTGAGCCTCTCCCACCTGTTGCAGCAGGAAAGAGCAGAAATTTCAGGGCTTGGTGGTGGCCCCTTTTTCTCCTGTCATTTCTCTTAGAAATCCGATGAAATCCCAAGTGTCTCCACTAACCGAGCCAATTCTCTTCCTGGGCCTCTGCAGTCTGGGATCGGGTTTTCTAATTCCACCCGTTATCCTTGATGTGACTGATCGCATTAATCAATCTTCAAATGTTGTACCAGCCTTGCATACCTGATTTATGTTTTTGGCGTCTAGGAGGCCAAAAATTTCCAGAGAACGTTACCTTGTTGAAAGCAACCTTGGATGTGGACTTTTTGAAGCTGCCATTGGTTGTATCAGATGGCCAGTTCTTTGGCAATGGTCAAATGATCTGTCACAATTTTCAGATTCGAGGACTTGTTGGCAAGATAATGCAGGGCTGAGACAACTGCCTGAAATTCCATCAGTTGGGCCGATCCTTGAGTTTCATGCTGTTTAGAAAGATTTGTGCAAGCTCCATCAAGCACGATGGTGCCGATAAGCTGTAAAATTTCCCTTTAGCTTTTCAGTCGCTTGATAACAAAGTTCTTCCCATTAAGCCAAGAATCACTGGAGAGGAATGAACAACGTCAGAAGTTGTGCCTAATTATACTCATGTACTCTCTATTTTATGTTTGGTAACTGCCCCCAGATTATAAGGAGTAGTTTGTTTATAGTTAGCAGGATCCCCAAAGTACAGGCGCAAGGGGACTTTGAGCCCCAGTACCGAATAGGTAATGAGGGGTTACCAGTTGGTGGGTTTTAGCGGATGCTAAATTGATCCCAAACTCAGAGGTAAAATTGCCAACTGACATGTTTTTTTTCTTTTTATGGTACAGAAGGCTCCCCAATGTAAGATGGTTCAACTTAACGACTTTTAACCTCTCGATCTTTCGAAAATGATACACATTCTGTGGAATCTGAACCTCGATTTTGAATTTTCCTCTTTTCCTGGCTAGCGATATGAGGTATGATATTCTCTCGTGGTGCTGGGCAATGATAGAGAGCCTCGGCTCCCCAACATCTCAACGAAGACGACCGTCAACTGCCGATACGTAGTATCCTTTGCATTGCAGGGCTTTTTGGACATCGCGTGTCAGCTTTCTGCGTCCCGTCATGTCTACAAAACACTCAGCTGTATCTGCTGTTTCCGTTGAGAAGAAGAGGTTCGCAGTTACTGCAGATACAGACCAAATGTAAGCGCTCCGGGCCTATTTCAGGTTGGCTAGGCTAAGCTATGAGGTTTAGTAGTTTAGGTGTATTAAATGCATTTTCACTTGCTATATTTTCAACTAAGGATTGGTTTCTCAGGACAAAACTTACCACATACTATCTGTTTTCCTACGAAAAGGATTTCCCACTGGATCAAACTCTGAACCTGTCTTTCAGTATGTTTTTGTTTTATTTTTTATTTCTCCCCTCTTTATCCAGATCAGTTTGCTGTTTGTTTTCGATAGATACTAGACATACTACGGGGGTCCCCACATCACTGATCATATTAAAACAATTCTTCTTCCAGAGAATTGCAAATTATTATCAGAGTCAAGGGGCTCATCGACGGCAATGAGTGCTTCACTAGGTTTATGGATTCTGGGCTGAAGTCATGTTGGAATGGCTTTGTTGTGCCACGGGGTACAACGAGTGTTTTCCCTGATCGCCCTTAGGATCAGGAACTCTGTTGCCACAGATGCATAGGCAGTAGCCATCACAAAGGCACTGTAGACAGAGGCCGAAATTTGGTACATGCGTAGGATATGGATCCTTATCACCTTGTACCTCAGTTGGGGTAACGACTCCCTGAAAACCATAAGTACCGCCAGCAGCAGTGCTTCCAGCCTAGAGGCACAGACTTACAGCAATCTGTGTCCCAGGCAGACTTCAGCATATCGGCTCCAGTGAAAACTGGAACTGAGCTAATACATGTCTGCAAGGATTGTTGGCCCAGCTCTCTGAGAACATGGTGCATGCTGATTCATTCCAGCTGAGGTTGTCAATAGCAGATGTTGGCAAATCTTTCAGGGATACGATAGAATGTACATACATGACTGAGTACAAGCAGTTGCATAGCCAACAACCTCACAAACACCTAAGGGAGGAAGTGTAGCTGTCATCCCCACTTAACAAAGGGTGAACATGTGAATCCGTTAGGTCAAAAGACTTGCCCGAGGTCACACAGAACCTGGACTGGAATACAAGCAGCCTGTCTCTCGAGCTTCTGCTCCTACCACTTCTGTGTACACCAGCATATTGCTAATGGGGGCAAGTGCTAGTTCACCTAATAGCTATTTCCCATCTAGGTTGGGGTTTATCTAGTCAATTCATCTGGTAAATACACCATGAAAAGATGTATTTGAATGTTACTCAGACCGTGGAGACATTCTGAGCTGCTGTATTTCCTACAGGAATCAAGTTGGTCTGGATTAGAGAGCAAGGAAGGAGCAAAATAGTTCCATTCAGCTTATCACACTGCCCTTCTTTAAGTCCAATGGCCCGATAACTGAAGCCCAAGGGGAAGCGAGGCGACGCACTTTGGCTCTCAGAACTTTGTGAGCATACTCAAAGGAAAGATCAGAACACTGATTACCAGCACCTGGGTTAATTCTGGATTGGGGCTGAATAGATTGAATAAGCAAGAGTTGCCAGAAGAGAGGAGACAGGTATCACATATGTGAATTCCTTATTTACAAAAGTTTCATTTAATATTTTCAGACCAAAGTCCACCAAATGTAACATACCGCTGTGAGCCACGCCGCACATGAGTGGGGCAAATTGTTTCGTCTCATCTGATCTTCAGAAACCCCTAAAGTGGAGTTGCTGTTGTGTTTCCTCCTTTTAAAAGAGGATCAGAGTTGATGGCATTTGCCCGAAATCCCACAGGAATGTGACGGGAAATAGGATCACCTGTCCATTGTGCCCTTGTCCCTAATGCCTTCTGTATGCGTTTTATTTTTACTAATTTGGATAAATGACAGTCTTAAACCTGACATTACACATCAGGAGTGGAGTTGCTCAGCTCAGTCGGTTTGTTGATGGCAGAAGAAAATGAATGCCACATTGTCTTGGTGTATGTGCATGTTTTCTATCCCAGACCACTGAGCAGCTTCGGTTCCTGCAGGAGCGGCACATGATCTAGAAGGGAACGCAAGTAGAGAGAGGCGCAGTTCCCTCCCTCCCCTTCCCACTATTTGCCTGAGTCCCAGGGCCTGATTGGTTAGGCAGCTAGACGTGTCATCACGCCTCACAATGACCTTCAGTGCCGAGTCATCACAACTGTTGATATGAGCCAAGGCCTGGCAACAAGCACTTGGGTTACTTCGTCATCAGGCCTGAGAATAGTAAGGGAGATGTTGCTGGAGAGAAAGTAGATATTACTTATGTCTGGGGTCCTTCTGCTGGTATGCTCGTCTGTTCCCTGGACATTCAGCTCTCTTGGCCTCAGCACTCTTCATAGGCTTTAGCAAAATCTCCGCCCTGAAAACTTCCCCCGTGGGAGCAGTTTCCAAAATGTCCTGACGGTGTTCTTGTGTTTCAACAGGTTAAATGGGCAGTGGTCAGCGATGCTGGCTTTCAGATCTGATCACTCAGAGAGATTCGCAAGGGAACACGGTCTCAGGTGGAGTGTTATTTCTCCTTCTCCATCTCTAGATAAAACCTGGGCCATGGCACTTAAACTGCTACCTCTGGAAAAGGCTAATTCCCTGATATAGGCTATTTGCTTTTAGAAAACAGGACTGTGGGCAGTAACAATCCTCTAGTCACATGACCTTGAAAGTCTCTGGTACAGAAAACGATATTGTTATCATTCAAATGTGACGCCTGTTGGTATTGCCCAGATACGGCATGGAGTTTTACAGAATGGGTAGGGACAAATGAAGCCCATGACTTGGTGTCCTGTAGGGTGAACCTGTCGAATTTCATTTCATATTTCTGATGCAATATAACTTACTTACATGTGGCAATCGGACCGCTGACTTAAGTGCACGTGTCTATAGAAGAAGCAAATCAGTCATCAGATAATTTGCGAAAAGAATAGATACAACTTTCCCTACTATATATGAACATCTATGCTATCGATTTAACAACTAAAACAGGGATTGACACTCTGTCAATGGAAAAGAATAGATCAGGAAACTGACCCATGTTCATGACAAAAGGAAAAAAAAGAATAATCTTCGCATTTCAAGTCAGACGATGCCCTCAGAGCAATCTCTTGTGATTACTACTGGAAGCAATTGTGTGTGTTGGGGAGGAGCCAGGAGAAAGACGCCCCTGTGTCGACTGGATTAAGTGGGTCACATCATCCTTCTCAGGCTTTCGCGCTTGAGCACTCTTCCGGGCACGTCTGTGTCGTCGACCGATCGTGGATAGAAGACGTTCCGATGTCATTCCCAACAAGCCCTCACCTAGCCCCAAGAGGGCCGATAAACACATAAAAGGCTTAAAGGCTAAACAAACCCACAAACAACCCCCCTACCTATAACATATCTAAGCTGAAGGATTCATGGCAAGTGCAGAAAATGTAAACCATTATGAGGAAATCATGCCAACTAACAGATGGACAAGAAAATTCCCATTAAAATTATCCATATTTTTAAACTGCTTAATAATAATTTATTGAGGAAAAAGTTTTCTTTGGATGCAAAATCATTGGGTAAACGATCCTAGACAGCAATGACATTGACACACGCTCCGATTACTTAGTGATTATAAAGAGGATAGCATCCGTTGATTACCATGGAGAAATCGTGGGACTCTTTCATCTTTAACTCCAATGTCATAATCAAGGAATGGAAGACAAATTAAAATTGGAATAAACTTTTCAAAAACATCACTATTGTGTAAGGAGAAAAAGCATCCAAGTTTGGATGCCTTCTAGATGATATTAGATTATGAAGACCATGACACTAATTGTATTTTATAATCGTTGATTAGGAACGAGGTACAAAGGATGACACTGTTACGGAGAGCGGGATCCTCTCCCGGCACGTCATCCCATTCTTGATGTCTGGAACAATGGATAGAGCGAGATAACGAAATACTGTAGAGAAGACAAGTTTCGTTAGAATGGAAAGTACACTTGCAGACGTGGAAGCGGACCTGAGCAAGAGAGGCGTGGCTCAAAAGGCCTGGCGACCAAGCTTTCGGGGTTTTGTTCCCCATTTGCTCTAGGTGGGCACTTTTTGAGAGCACTGAGCATTCTTGATTGACAATTAAGCCTGGCAGGACTCCGTGATTCATCATTTGCTTTCTGCGCATGTTCCTTCCCAGAATTCAGCCTGTTATAATGGACTTAA
Source organism: Pteropus medius (assembly GCF_902729225.1). NCBI lineage: Eukaryota > Metazoa > Chordata > Mammalia > Chiroptera > Pteropodidae > Pteropus > Pteropus medius. The sequence continues at coordinate 12,810 of NW_024355704.1, read as the reverse complement.
TGAACTTCTGGGCATACGCGTAGCCTTATGATCATGGTATAATAGGGTTCAGGTGAGTTGAAGGTCGTTGAGTTCTTCATTGCACGGTGCGATTGACTGGCTAAAAGCCCTACCCAATTTTCTGCCTTCTTGTTTACTGCTATGCGTTACCTTTAGCCCCAAAATGCCTTCTCGCTTGCTTAATTGTGGGCGGGTATGGGCAGACCCTTCTTCCAACAGGACGACCTCGGTGTCTTTGCAGGCAGACCCTAAAGCCCCGATCTATCTTTCCTGCTTAACTCTTTTCTAAGAGCCATGAACCCGCTTCTTCTTAGTAGCGATGTTGAGGGATGGGAGGTCTGTTCTTCTGTATCTGCTTCCTGCTGAGAAGGGTCATCGTCCCTGTCTATTGAGGTTTCACGCAGCTGTATCCCTTTTTGCCTCACTCATGCCGGGTATCTTGGGTTTCTGCTGAAGTGCTGCCCCAGTCACTTGAGAAGGAAAAGAAGATACAATGTTGTTATCTAAATCATCTAGGAATGACTTTCTACTATTGTTTTACCAAAGAAATGAGGAAAGGAGAATAGGCTGGGTTGATATATTTCTGAAAGAATAAAAAAAACTTTGGCCTGAATTCCTCTCCGTTCTCAGACCCTAAGGACCCTGCTTTGAAGAGGGCCATTCCCTCATGGTGGTCCGATGATCCTTATCTAAACCCAGAGGGGATGAGTGAACAGTTTCAGGGTCATTATGTGGATTTGGTGGATAGGGCCTTTGTCTCACAGAAAGGAGGGAAGAAAACTTAATCAGGTTTACTAAAGAAAAAAGAAAACCATAAACTAGGAACTCTGCAAGAGATGTCCCGTATCATTTCCCGCTGTAAGTTGCAGAATTTTAAACGTGATGTCCCGTATCAATATTAGGACCATTGGGGGATTTTTGGAATGACAGAAATGTAACTGTAATAATGTATGCCTGTGTAAGTACACCCGAAAGAGAGAGAGAGTCGGAGAGAGTGAGTGAGTGAGTGAGGGAGGGAGGGAGAGAGAGAGAGAGAGATAGAGAGAGAAAGAGAAAGAGAATTAGTTTGTGTGATGGGATCAAAAATAGGAAAGTTGAAACAATTGCTCAGTGTAGGCAAAGGGTATATAGGTGTTCTTTGTAGTATTATGTCAACTCTTCCATAGGCTTCAAAGTTGTAAAACCTAAATGCTGGGGAATAAATCAGGGTGTGCAGGAAACACATGCAGGTAACTGAGAGGAGAGCACACACTGCATACCACATTCTGTTAATCTGGGTCTCCTTGAGGCTGCATGGTGGGTTGTTATGTCTGGAGGATGACTCTTCCCCTTTCAAATTTGTGTCTTTGCATCCTGGCACAGTTTCCAGAGTATGTGTCAGGTCCACGTGTTGTGTGGACAGAGCCCTGTTTCCAGCGGCAATGAAAGTGTTGGCTCTGTGGACCAACAGTCCAAATGGTGTTCCCAAGCATTGTCTCAAGGCATTCGGTTTTCTGAAGAAACAAATGACACAGACGGCATCAACATAGATGTCATCGCAGCGCTTGGGTGTGCTTAGCTGACGATTGTCCCCCGGCAATGCCCTCTGAGCTTCTCCCACCTGTTTCAGCAGGAAAGAGCAGAACTTGCAGGGCTTAGTGGTGGCCCCTTTTTCTCCTGTCATTTCTTCTAGAAATCCGATGAAATCCCAAGTGTCTCCACTAACCGAGCCAATGCTCTTGCTGGGCCTCTCCAGTCTGGGATCGGGTTTTCTATTTCCACCCGTTATCCTTGATGTGATTGATTGCATTAATCAATCTTCAAAGGTTGAACGAGCCTTGCATACCTGATTTATGTTTTTGGCGTCTAAGAGGCCAAAAATTTCAAGAAAAGGTTACCTTGTTGATAGCAACCTTGGAGGTGGACTTTTTAAAGCTGCCATTGGTTGTATCAGATGGCCAGTTCTTTGGCAATGGTAAAGGGATCTGTCACAATTTTCAGATTCGAGGATTTGTTGGTAAGGTAATGCAGGGTTGAGATAACTGCATGAAATTCAATCAGTTGTGCAGATCCTTGAGTTTCATGTAGTTTAGAAAGTTTTGTGCAAGCTCCATCATGCACGATGGTGCCGATAACCTGTAAAATTTCCCTTTACTTTTCAGTCGGTTGATAACAAAGTTCTTCCCATTAAGTCAAGAATTGCCGGAGAAGGATGAACAACTTCAGGACATGTGGCTAATTATAGTAATGTACTCTCTATTTTATGTTTGGTAACTGCCCCCAGATTATAAAGAGTAGTTTGTTTATAGTTAGCAGGATCCCCAAGGAACAGGAGCAACGGGACTTTAAGCCCCAGTACCGAATAGGTAATGAGGGGTTACCAGTTGGTGGGTTTTAGCGGATGTTAAATTGATCCCAAACTCAGAGGCAAAATTGCCAAACGACATCTTTTTTTCGTTTTATGGTACAGAAGGCTCCCCAATGTAAGATGGTTCAACTTAACGAATATTAAACCCTCGAAGTTGCCAAAATGATACACATTCTGTGCAAACTGTACCTCGATTTTTGAATATTCCTCTTTTCCTGGCTAGCGATATGAGGTATGATATTCTCTCGTGGAGCTGGGCAATGATTGAGAGCCTCATCTCGCCAACATCCCAACGAAGACGACCGTCAACTACCGATACGTAGTGTCCTTTGCATTGCAGGGCTTTTTGGACATCGCGTGTCGGGTTTCTGCGTCCCGTCATGTCTACAAAACACTCAGCTGTGTCTGCTGTTTCCGTTGAGAAGAAGAGGTTCGCAGTTACTGCAGATACAGCCCAAATGTAAGCGCTCTGGGCCTATTTAAAGTAGGCTTGGCTAAGCTATGATGTTTAGTAGTTTAGGTGTAGTAAATGCATTTTCACTTGCTATATTTTCAACTAAGGATTGGTTTGTCAGGACAAAACTTACCACATCCTACCTGTTTTACTACGAAAAGGATTTCCCACTGGATCAAACTCTGAACCTGTCTTTCAGTATTTTTTTTTTAATTTTATTTCCTCCCTTTTTATCCAGATCAGTTTGCTGTTTGTTTTGGATAGATACTAGATTTTCTTCGGGGGTCCCCACTACCCTGATCATATTAATAAAATTCTTCTTCCAGAGAATCGCAAATATTTATCATCAGACTCAAGGGGCTCATCGACGGCAATGAGTGCTTCACTAGGTTTATGGATTCTGGGCTGAAGTCATGTTGGAATGGCTTTGTTGTGCCACGGGGTACAACGAGTGTTTTCCGTGATCGCCCCTAGGATCAGGAACTCTGTTGCCACAGATGCATAGGCAGCAGCCATCACAAAGGCACTGTAGACAGAGGCCCAAATTTGATACATGCGTAGGATATGGAAACTTATCGCCTTGTTGCTCAGTTGGGGTAACGACTCCCTGAAAACCATAAGTACTGCCAACAGCAGTGCTTCTAGCCTAGAGGCACAGACTTACAGCAATTTGTGTCCCAGGCAGATTTCAGCATATCTGGCTGCAGGGAAAACTGGTACTGAGCTACTGCATGTCTGCAAGGATAGTTGGCCCAGCTCTCTGAGAACATGGTGCATGCTGATTCATTCCAGCTGAGGTTCTCAACAGCAGATGTTGGCAAATATTTAAGGGATAAGATCAAATGTACTCACTTGCTGGAGTACAAGCAGTTGCATACCAACAACCTTACAAACACCTATGGGAGGAAGTGTAGCTGTCATCCCCACTTAACAAAGTGTGAACATGTGGATCCGATAGGTCAAAAGAATTGCCCGAGTTCACACAGAACCTGGACTGGAATACAAGCAGCCTGTCTCTCGAGTTTCTGCTCCTTCCACTTCTGTGTACAGAAGCATGTTGCTCATGTGAGCAAATGCTAGTTCTCCTCATAGCTACTTCCTATCTAGGTTGGGGTTTATCTAGGCAATTCATCTGGTAAATACCATTTGAATGTTACTCAGACCGTGGAGACATTCTGAGCTGCTGCATTTCCTACAGGAATCAATGTTGGTCTGGATTAGAGAGCAAAGAAGGAGAAAAATAGTTCCCTTTCTGCTTATCACACTGCCTTTCTATAAATCCCATGGCCTGATAGCTGAAGCACCAAGAGGAAGCGGGGCGACTCACATTGGCTCTCAGAATTTTGGGAGCATACTCAAAGGAAAGATCTGAACACTGATCGCCAGCACTTGGGTTAAATCTGGTTTGGGGCTGAATACGGTAAGTAAGCAAGAGTTGCCAGAAGAGAAGAGACAGGTATCACATATGTGAATTGCTTATTTATGAAAGTTTCCATTTAATATTTTCAGACCACAGACCATCAAATGTAACATACCGCTGTGAGCCGGACCGCACATGAGTGGGGACCACTATCTTGTCTCATCTGATCTTCAGAAACTCCTAAGAGTGGAGTTATTGTTGTGTTCCCTACTTTGTAAAGAGGATCAGAGATGATGGCATTTGCCCGAGTTCGCACAGGAATGTGACGGGAAATCGGATCACCTGTCCCTTGTGCCCTTCTCACTAATGCCTTCTGTATGCGTTGTATTTTTACAAATTTGGACAAATGACAGTCTTAAACCTGACATTACACATCAGGGTTGGAGTTGCTCAGCTCAATCGGTTTGTTGATGGCAGAAGAAAATGAATGCCACATTGTCTTGGTGTATGTGCATGTTTTCTATCCCAGACCACTGAGGAGCTTCGGTTCCTGCAGGAGCGGCAAATGATCTAGAAGGGAACGCAAGTAGAGAGAGGAGCAGTTCCCTCCCTCCCCCTCCCACTATTTGCCTCAGTCCCAGGGTCTGATTGGTTAGGCAGCTAGACGTGTCATCACGCCTCACAATGACCTTCAGAGCCGAGTCATCACAACTGTTGATATGAGGCAAGGCCTGGCAACAAGCACTTGGCTTACTTCGTCATCAGACTGATAATAGTAAGGGAGATGCTGCTGGAGAGAAAGTAGATATTACCTATGTCTGGGGACCGTCTGCTGGTCTGCTTCTCTGTTCCATGGACATTCAGCTCTCTTGGCCTCAGCACTCTTCATAGGCTTTAGCAAAATCTCCGCACTGAAAACTTCTCCCATGGGAGCAGTTGCCAAAATGTCCTAACGGTGTTCTTGTGTTTCAACAGGTTAACTGGGCAGTGGTCAGCGATGCTGGCTTTCACATCTGATCACTCAGAGAGATTCGCAAGGGAACTCGGTCTCAGGTGGGGTTTTATTTCTCTTTCTCCATCTCTAGATAAAACCTGGGCCATGGCACTTAAACTGCTACTTCAGGAAAAGGCCAATTCCCGGATACCGGCTACTTGCTTGTAGAAGACAGGACTGTGGGTAGTAACAAACCTCAAGCCACATGACCTTGAAAGTCTCTGGTACAGAACAACGATATTGTTATCATTCAAATGTGATGCCTGTTGGTATTGCCCAGAGATACGGCATGGAGTTTTACAGAATGGGTAGGGACTAATGGAAGCACATGGCTTGGTGTCCTGTAGAGTGAACCTGTCGAATTTCATTTCATATTTCTCATGCAATATAACTTACTTACATTTGGCAATCGGACCGCTGCCTTAAGTGCACGTCTCTATAGAAGAAGCAAGTCAGTCATGAGATAATTTGCGAAAAGAATAGATACAACTTCAACATGCAAAAGAAGACGTTATATACATCAGTAAGAATGAGGTATGAAATAACAAATAAGTCTATGCATTCTGTGCAAACATAGTCATTAACGCCAACAGAAGTTTGCGATGAGTGAGCAGATTATTCAGTACACGGAAGAGAACACGTTTGGGAATAACCATGATAGCGGTCTTTCCCTACGATATATGAACATCTAGGCTATCGATTTAACAATGAAAACAGGGATTGACACTCCGTCAATGGAAAATAATAGATCAGGAAATAGACCCACGTTCATGACAAAAGAAAATAAAAAGAATAATCTTGGCATTTCAAGTCAGACGATGCCCTCAGAGCAATCTCTTGTGATTATTACTAGAATCAATTGTGTTTGTTGGGGAGGAGCCAGGAGAAAGACGCCCCTGTGTCGACTGGATTAAGTGGGTCACATCATCCTTCTCAGGCTTTCGCGCTTGAGCTCTCTTCCGGGCACGTCTGTGTCGTCGAACAATCGTGGATAGAGGACGTTCCGATGTCATTCTCAACAAGCGCTCACCTAGCCCCAAGAGGCCGATAAACACATATAAGGCTTAAAATCTAAACAAACCCACAAACAACCCCCCAACCTATAACATATCTAAGCTGAAGTATTCATGGCAAGTGCAGAAAATGTAAACCATTATGAGGAAATCATGCCAACTAACAGATGGACAAGAAAATTCCCGTTAAAATTATTCATATTTTTAGCCTGCTTGATAATAATTTATTGAGGAAAAAGGTTTCTTTGGATGCAAAAACATTGGGTAAACGGTCGTAGAATACAATGACATTGACACACGCTCCATTACTTGGTGATTATAAAGAGGATATCATCCATTGATTACCATGGAGAAATCGTGAGACTATTTCATCTTTAACTCCAATGTCATAATCAAGGTATGGAATACAAATTAAAATTGGAATAAACTTTTCAAAAACATCACTATTGTGTAAGGAGAAAAATCACCCAAGTTTGGATGCATTCTAGATGATATTAGATTATGAAGACCATGATACTACGTGTATTTTATAATCCTTGATTAGGATCGAGGTACAAAGGATTACACTGTTACCGGACAGCGGGATCCTCTCCTGGCACGTCATCCCATTTTTGAGGTCTGGAACAATGGATAGAGCGAGATAAGGAAATACTGTAGAGAAGACAAGTTTCGTTAGAAGGGAAAGTACACTTGCAGACGTGGAAGCAGGCCTGAGCAAGAAAGGCATGGCTCAAAAATATTGGTGACCAAGCTTTCGGGGTTTTGTTCGCTATTTGCTCTAGGTGGGCACGTTTTGAGAGCACTGAGCATTCTTGATTGACAATTAAGACTGGCAGGACTCCGAGATTCATCATTTGCTTTCTCCGCATGTTCCTTCCCAGAATTCAGCCTGTTATACTGGACTTAATGAACTTCTGGGCATACGCGTTTCGCCTTATGATCATGTTATAATGGAGTTCAGCTAAATTGAAGGTCGTTGAGGTCTTCATTGCACGGTGCGATTTACTGGCTAAGAGCGGTACCCAATTTTCTGCCTTCTTGTTTACAGCTATGTGTTACCTTTAGTCCCAAAATGCCTTCTGGCTTGCTTAATTGTGGGCGCGAAGGGGCAGACCCTTCTTACAATAGGACGACCTCGGTGTCTTTACAGGCAGACCCTAAAGCCCCGATCTAACTTTCCTGTCTAACTCTTTTCTAAGACCCATGAATTCGCTCCTTCTTAGTAGCGATGTTGAGAAAAGGGAGGTCTCTTCTTCTGTATCTGCTTCCTGCTGAGAAGGGTCATCGTTTCTGTCTATTGCGGTTTCACGGAGCTCTATCCCTTTCTGCCTCAGTCAGGCCGGGATCTTGGGTTTCTGATGAAGTACCGCCCCAGTCGGTTGACAAGGAAAACTAGATTCAAAGTTGTTATCTAAATCATATATGTATTACTTTCTACTATTGTTTTACCAAAGAAGTGAGCAAAGGAGAACAGGTTGGGTTAATATAATTTTGAAAGAATAAAAAAAACCTTTGGCCTAAAATCCCCTCCGTAAGGACCCTGATTTGAGTAGGGCCATTAATTCTCGGTGGTCCGATGATCCTTATAAAAAGCCAGAGGAGGTGAGTTACCAGTTTCGGGGTCATTATCTAGATTTGGGAGAGAAGGCCTTTGTCACACAGAATAGAGAGAAGAGAACTTAATTAGGTTTACTGCAAAAAAAATGAAAGCAAAAAACGAGGAACTCTGCAAGATTTATCCAGTATGATTTCCCGGTAAAAGATGCGAAGTTTTACAGGTGATGTCCCGTATCAATATTAGTACAATTGGGAGATATTTTGGACTGACAGCAGTGTAATTTTAAAAGAGTATGACTGTGTCAGATAAAACGAAGTAGAGGGAGAGAGAGAGAGAGAGAGAGAGAGAGAGACAGAGAGAGACAGAGAGACAGAGAGAGAGAGAGAGAAGAGAGAGAGAATTAGTTTGTGTGATGGGATCAAAAATAGGAAAGTTGAAACAATTGCTCAGTGTAGGCAAAGGGTATATAGGTGTTCTTTGTAGTACTACCTCAACTCTTCCATAGGCTTGAAAGTTGTAAAACCTAAATGCTGGAGAATAAATCAGGGTGTGCAGGAAACACATGCAGGTAACTGAGAGGAGAGCACACTCTGCATACCACATTCTGTTAATCTGGGTCTCCTTGAGGCTGCATGGTGGGCTGTTATGTCTGGAGGATGACTCTTCCCCTTTCAAATTTGTGTCTTTGCATCCTGGCACACTTTCCAGAGTATGTGTCAGGTCCACGTGTTGTGTGGACAGAGCCCTGTTTCCAGCGGCAATGAAAGTGTTGGCTCTGTGGACCAACAGTCCAAATGGTATTCCCAAGCATTGTCTCAAGGCATTCGGTTTTCTGGAAGAAACAAATGACACAGACGGCATCAACATAGATGTCATCGCAGCGCTTGGGTGTGCTTAGCTGACGATTGTCCCCCGGCAATGCCCTCTGAGCCTCTCCCACCTGTTTCAGCAGGAAAGAGAAGAACTTGCAGGGCTTAAAGGCTGCCCCAATTTCTCCTGTCATTACTCCTAGAAGGCCCAAGAAATCCCAAGTTTCTACACTAACCAGGCCGATGCTCTTCCTGGCCCTTTCCAGGGTGGGATCGTGTTTTCTTTTTCCACCCTTTATCCTCAATGTGACAGGTTACTTTAATCAATCTTCAAAGGTTGAACGAGCCTTGCATACCTGATTTATGTTTTTGGCCTCTAGGAGGCCAAAGATTTCCAGAGAACGTTACCTTTTTGAAAGCAACTTTTGATAAGGACTTTTTAATGCTGCCATTGGTTGTATCTGATGGCCAGATTTTTGGTAATAGCCAAAGGGTCTGTCATAATTTTCAGATTCAAGCACGTGTTGGCAAGGGAATCCAGGGATGAGACAATTGCATGAAATTCAATCAGTTGTGCAGATCCTTGAGTTTCATGATTTTTAGAAACTTTTGCTCAAGATCAATCATGCACGATGGTGCCAATAGCATGTACAAATTCCCTTTACTTTTAAATCGGATGATCCCAAAGTTCTTCCCATTAAGGAGAGGATTGCAGGAGAGGTATGACCAACTTCAGCACTTGTGTCATCTGTCAAACAATGGAAGGGCAGAGAAATCCACCTTCTCCTGCAGGGGACATATGCCAGAGGAGATCCATTGGCCTGTATCATGCTGTATATAGATAACGGTGTCTGTGCCAAGATTGTGGAGTGCTGTTTCCGGGACCCAAGGGAGAATTGATAGCTCTGTGCCGACGATGGAAAGTAAAGGGCTTAGGGCCTATTTCCAGGAGAGTCCAGTATGAGGACAACGATTGCCACTCTTCTGGCATTTGGCACGGGGCCAAGTGCTTCAGTAGGTCATGGGTGACTTCTGACTATCGTAGATGGTCCGGAGATTTCCCGAAATACAAACGAATGACTACAGTGTTCGCACAGTGAAAATTTGGCTGGAGGGGCACTCATAAAAGTGCGTGTTGTATTGCAAAGTGGACAAATTCTAGGGCCATGTGTCAGAGGGGCCCCATTCAAGGTGGGTACATCCGAAAGGATCAACATAAATGGTTTAATTAATAGTTTAAAATGAGCCACGTGCTTTCTGTTGAACTCACACCTGATGAAATGATGTGTTAAAAATAAGTGTTCTTTTTTTAATGTTCTGGTTACTGACCATTTAGGTCAATAGCTGTGTCAGAGTCAGGGGAGCAGACATGACTCCAGAAGTAGATGTTGCAGTGATGGGAACTACAAGCCAGTGAATGTGGGCAGCCTATGGAACTGGCAAAGGGAGAGAATGGATTCTCACAGTGCCAAAAGGAACACAGGGGTGTCATCCCATTTTAGAATGCAGACTTTCAAAACTATAATACGTTTGTGTTCTTTTAAGCTACTAAGTTTGTGGCAGTTTGTTATAGCTGTAATAGAAAACAGGTACAGGTGAATTAATGAGTGTCCCTTGACATCAAGGTCGAGGAACTCCACCATGAGGGAACATTCCTTTGTTTTCCAAGATTCAGACCAGACTCTTAGACTGTTAGACTTGCCAAATTCTTCTGTTCAATGGAGACAAAGTGGCTATAATAAACATTTATCAATAGATCATGCATACTGGGTTTCAAATCTCAAAGGCCTTCCTTTAATTTTGATTGGGGTTCGCCCACCATTTCGGGGTTGGAAGAAGGGAGTTCCATGCGGTCCTGTTTCCTCAAGCCCGTCTTAGGTGCCAAAGACTTCATTTTCATTTTTAACTCAGCGGGTCGGAGTGTCCATGCCCACATGGTATATTTCAGGGCAGTAGGCTATGGCTGTGGAATATTGAAGCAAAGACAAAGTTCCAATGTTTAGGCTGAGTGACACTCATGTACTCTCTATTTTATGTTTGGTAACTGCCCTCAGAGAATAGGGGAGTTTCTTTATATTTAGCAGGATCCCCAAAATACAGGCGCAACGGGACTTTGACTCCAGTACCAATTAGGTGATGAGGGTTTACCAGGTGGTGCATTTTAGCGGATGCTAAATTTATTCCAAACTCAGAGGCATAATTGCCCACAGACATCTTTTTATCATTTTGTTGTAAAGAAGGGTCCCCAAAATAAAATGGTTCGACTTTTTGACCTTGCGATGGTGCGAAAATGATGCACATTCCATGGAAACTGTACCTCAAATTTTGAATTTTCCTGTTTTCCTGGCTAGTGATATCAGGTATGATATTCTGTCGTGGTGCTGGCCAGCGATAGTGAGCCTCAGCTTCCCTAGAGATGCACAAACACGAGGATCAACAGCCGAAACGTAGGGTCCTTTGCGTTGCAGCGCTTTTTGGACATCGCTTTTAGGGTTTCCACATCCCATCGTGTCTACAAAACACTTGACTGCGTCTCCTGATTCCGATGAGAAGAAGCAGGTAATTACTGCCGATACGGCCCAAATGTAAGCGCTGCGGGGCTATTTAAGGTAGGCTAGGCTAAGCTATGATGTTTGGTAGTTTAGGCGTAGTAAATGCACTTTGACTTGCCATATTTTCAACTAAGGATTGGTATGTCAGGACAAAACGTACACTATCGTATCTGTTATTCTAGGAAAAGGATTTCCCACTGGGTGAGATGTGAACGTGTCTTTCAGTTTGTTTGTTTGTTTGTTTATTTATTTATTTATTTATCTATTTATTTCTTTATCTATTCATTCATTCATTCATTCATTCATTTATTTTATTTCTTCCCCCTTTATCCAGATTAGTTTTTTGTTTGTTTTCAGTAGATACTAGATATACTTTAGGGGTCCCCTCTACCCTGATCATATTTGTAAAATTCTTCTTCCACAGAATCACATATCATAATGATCAGAGTCAGGGGACTCATCGACGGCAATGACTGCAACACTAGGTTTAAGGATTCTGTGCTTAAGTCATGTTGGAATGGCTTGAATGTGCCACGGGGTACAATGAGTGATTTTCCCTAAAGGCCCTGAGGATCGGGAACTCTTTTGCAACAGAGGCATAGGAAGCAGCCATCACAAAGGCACTGTAGACAGCGGCCGAAGTTTGGTACGTACGTAGGCTATTGAATCTCATCACCTTTTACCTGAGTTGGGATAACTTCCCCCTGAATAGCATAAGAACTACCAGCAGCAGTGCTTCCTGCCTAGAGGCCCAGATTTACAGCCATCTGTGTCCAGGCAAACTTCAGCATCTCCGTCTCCTGTGAGAACTGGAACTCAGCAAATGCATAGCTGCAAGGGTGGTTGGTCCAGCTCTCTGGGAACATGGCGCATGCTGAGTCATTCAAGGTGAGGTTCTCAACAGCAGATGTTGGCAAATCTTTCAGGAATATTATCGGATATTCATGTTTGATTGAATACATGAGTTGCATAGCCAACAACCTCACAAATAGCTAATGGAGGAAGTGTAGCTGTCATCCCCACTTTACGAAGGGGGAACGTTTTAATTCAAGAGGTCAAAACACTTGCCCAAGGTCACACAGAACTGGGGTTCAAAAACAATCAGCCTGTCTCTCGAGCTTCTGCTCCTAACCACCTCTGTGTACAGCAGCATGTTATTAATGTGGACAAACGCTGTGTTCCTCATAACTATTTCCCATCTGGTGGGGGTTTTTCTAGTCCACTCACGTGGTAAATACCATGTAACTGTATATTTGAGTGTTACTCAGACCGTGGAGTCATTCTGAGCCGTTGCATTTCCTCCAGGAATCACAGTTGGTCCCGATTAGAGAGCAAAGGAAGAGCAAAATAACTCCCTTTCTCCTTATTCCATGGCCTTTCTATAAGCCACAGGGCCTGATAGCCAGAGCACCAAGAGGAATCGGGTGACACACAAGGGCTCTCAGAACTTTGTGATCGCACTCAGAGGCAAGATCTGAACACTGATCGCAAGCACAAGGGTTATTTCTTGTTTCGGGCTGAATATTTTGAGTGACCACGAGTTGTTAGAAGAGAGGAGACAGGTATCACATATGTGAATTGCTTATTTCCGAAAGTTTCCATTTAATATTTTCGGAACGCAGTTGACCAAAGGTAACATAACGCTGGGAGCCAAACCGCACATGAGGGGGGACAAGTGTCTCGTCTCATCTGATCTCAGAAACTCCTAAGAGTGGAGTGGTTG
>NW_024355703.1:0-13940 GCF_902729225.1 Pteropus medius | reverse complement strand
AGTGCTTTAAGACCTAGACATTCCCCTTATGGCTCCGGTACTCGTGTCCTATTACAAGAGTGTCCCCTCTTCCAAGGAAATGAAGATATTCACATCGCGCTTTCCTTTCTTACATGTGATCTTTGCCTCGTAGGAATTCTCCCACTTAAAAAACAATGTGATTTTTATTACAACCCCCAAACCAATCGATTCCTTGTCTGATACATCGTCAGATACAAAAAGCCACATATGGGGCGATTCCGCTCATGACAACTCCAGAGTAGTTAAATCCATGGAGACACTGGAGTCAGCAACTGACACGGGCTGACAGAGGAGGAAGCGTGAGTGACTAATCGGTGCTGGGAAATGCTCTGGAACTAGATGGGGGTTGTGATATGGCCGATAGTGGTTATATCCGGTGACGGTACTTAAGGTCATTTAAAAGTACACTGTGAGGAAGCAGAGGGTACATATTATTAGACTTAAATGAGTTTTCATGATAAGTTATTAAATTTAAGTTAAAATAGGATGTGGTTCCATAGTGTAGTGGTTAACATGTCTGCTTTACATGCAGAAAGTCCTGAGTTTGTGCCCCCGTAGAGCTACAGTCCATGGTGTCTGGCCATGCCAACCTGAACAAGCCAGATGACTGAACGCGGAAGCTAAGCACGGTCGGGCCTGGTTAGTACTTGAATGGGAGACCACCTAGGATGACCGGGTGCTGCAGGCATCAATAATAATAAATAATTTAAAAAATTAGGTCAAAATAAATTTTCTCATATTTGAACATCATGAGAAAAACTACAGTGAAACTTTATATAGGTAAGAGTAAAACAACAATTGAAAAGAATGCATATGGAGGGACAAAGAAAGAACCTTCTGGAGCACCACCCGAAAAGGCCGCAGCTCAGAACCGGGCCCTCAAGGCCTCTGAGGAGCCGAGGCAAGCCATTTGTTGGCCATCAGCTCCTTCATGGGAGGTCGAGCCTCCAGACATCCCAGGAATGGCGTGTGGTGTGTCTTCGCACTGTGCCTCTTCTCCTTCAGGGGAGGCTGAGCCTCCAGACATGCCGGGAATGGAATATGGTGTGTGTTCCCTCTTGGCCTCTTCTTCTTCAGGGGAGGCCAAGCCTCCAGAAGCCTCAGGCTCTGTAGACGGCACTACGGATGATGTTGGTGTCACCTCTTGTGTGGTTTCCTGGTCTTCATCTGGACCTGGTATGTAGATCCAAGAAGAGACATATTATCAGCATCATTCCCTCTGATGCACCTTCAAAAGGAAGGGAACCTCTCATATCCATCAATGGAGTCACAGCTCAAGAAACCACGCCGAGAAGGGATCCCGAACGCAGTCCCTTGAGACGGTGGTGTGAGCTGACTCGGTGTTCTGGCCTAACCCAGCCTCGGAAATCGCCCTATGGGTGACTCGATACTGGTCTACATATATACAGGCCACATTCCCCCCATAGTTGTCCTCACCCTCCATCTCTGCCTCAGGTGACTCCAGGTCCGTTAGTCCTGACAGGAGGAGGTGGACTTGGTGCTCCAGGCTGGACCTTGGGAAGTTGAGCTGGATGTAGGCCAGCAACAGCCTCAGGCAGGGGAATTCCGGGGGCTGGAAAAAGTCCTCATGGTGCTGGTCCAGCCAGATGCCTAAGATGGAGTAGATGGCCCTGGGGATATAGGCAAGTAACAGGGTCTGAGGCCCGGCATGTCCTTCCACACTGCCCTCCCAGAGCACCGTGTGGCGGTCTGGGTCCCCATGCCCTCTGCTGCAGCAAGTCCACATTTAGTCCCGCACCTCATGCTCCTGCAACTTGGCAGTGCTGCCAGAGATGTGCCTGGTCTCCCAGGGCTGTCGGAGGAAAGCCTTTGGAACTGAAAGTTGTTGGTCTGCGCTGGGGGGAGCTGGGCTGACCCTGTCCCGACATCCATGGTGACCAATGGCCACACTCCAGCCCCTCCACAGCTCTCTAACTCCCTCCCTATCCTCTGGGAAATGCCCTCAGCCCTCCATCCCCGTGCAGAAACATGTGACGTGTGGGCTTCAGGATTCTGCTGGCACCTCCAATCCACAGGCTCCACACCCAGCTCAAGGCTCTATCTCAAGCCCACTCACCGTTTCACATGGTCCACGGGTCCACCATCCCCTTCAGAATTGCGGAAGATACAGCCATAACTACGGGGGGCCAGGACGATATCACATCGGCTGTCCTGTGGACACGACTTACTCCGTGCCCGCACCTGGTGTGGCTTCCCATATATTTGCCGAATAAATGAGCCTTCATCATTCTCCTTGTGGATATCTTCCGAGTGAGCCTCACCTACATTCGCCCCTGGAGTTTCTTCTCTGGCTTCATCCAGAACAGGAACCCCATGGAATCACCAATCTCCTTTTCAGATGACAAAACAGCTTGGCCCAACCCTGGAAACAGTGAAGATTCAAGCAGAAGCATCATCAGGAGGAGGGGAAAATGCCAAATTAGCAGTGTCAAAGCTCCCCGCCCCCACCCGCAGGAACCTCTCCACAGGGTCAGGCACCTAGAGAGCACTTTGCTAGGGAGGACGCCACTAGTCCTTACAATGACCCTCTGAGGCTGGTTTGGATCGCACCCTGCCGGACAGAGGAGCAAACAGACTCAGAGATGCAGTGACCTGAGAACTCACACTAGCAGGCGGCTGAATGAACCCTGCGTTGCGGGGGATAGGTGGAGGCAGGGTGCTCACCTTGCACACAGTGTGTCCAGCACCCGCTGCGTGGTAGTGAAAGATTTGTAAGTGCCTAGGAAGGCGGAGACGAAGGTGAGGTCACTGCCCAGGAAGGCAGGCACCAGGGACGCAATCAGACTGTCCAGCCTGCGTGCCCGGGCGGATGGCACCATGCTTGTCTTATATGGTTGGTTCCTTAATTCACTTTCCCCCTGAGGTAGGACAGAGGAGGGACATGCAGTCAGAGGCCGCACAATGGGCCAGCGTGAGGGTTGGGGACTGCAGCTCAGAACAAACTCCCAAGCCCTCAGTGACTGGGGGCAAGAGGAGAGACACGCGTGTTCTCAGGAGAAAAAAGGTTCTTGGCATTCAAAGTAGAATTTGAGCTGGGAAGTGAGTCAAAATATTGGTATCTGAGGTTATTTTCTTGGCTGAGTGAAAACAGTGCCTCCCCATATTGAGCGTCATCCCTGTGATGTTTGACCAAAAGTCCCACTCTAGGATGAGAACAGAGAGGCTTCTCCTGGAGTGAGGGGTAAGGATATCAGGACGTGTGGGATGTTCAGGGCAGCACTACTGGAATGGCAAGAGAAGGAGAGCGAATCGAGCAGATCAGTTTCATCGCAGTGGAAACGGGTCCCCTCCTGTTATGTTGGCAACTGTGTGTCCTGGAGGGCTCGCGAAGATGTGTCCCCAGGGCAGCACGTGGCAGAGCAATGGACACGTCACATGAACCCCATATCCTTTTGCGTAAATGTACCCGTACTGATCATGACGATGTGTAAGAATGCGGGGGAGAAGGTGTGCGAGGATCGGGAGTCCAGCACCAACGCCGGGGGCGGACGTTCAGACAAGAGAATGCGTAGAACAACGCAAACATACGCTTGACTGAATGTGAGGAGAAATGGAGTCAACGTCTCTTTGCTGGGTTCTGTACAAATATATGGACCGGGACTTTGCATCTGGTCCAGGAAGGGGCTGGGCAGTGAGGGCGGGTATGAGAGGGAATGGGGACCCGGATTCCTTTGAGGGCTGGACTCTAGGATGAAGCCCAGTGGAGCGGCAGAGACTCCTGGCACCTGGTCCCCCTGATTATCCGGGTCCTGAGTGTCGGGTCAGCTCAGCACCTGCACTCACCCTGAGCACTGGCTGGGCTGTCTCAGAGCCGTGGGGTGCCTGCCCGTCCTGGTGGGGGACAGAGTTGAGGCTCTCGTCATTGAGCTCCTCTCTGACGTTCCGTGTGGTGCTCTGGAAATACAGTGCCCAGCATCAGGCGGTGAGTTTCAGAGTCCGGACCTTGCCATCCTCAGAACCCCCGACTCTCGACCACAGACATAGACATACCATGGTCTTCCCAAACCTCCTCCACATGTGGAAAGGACGTGACAGCCTGAGTGCCCTGGATTCTCCATGGCACCGATTCGAGGCCCTCAGGAAGCCCCCTCCACCCTGCCAGCGTTGTCCTGGGGTGATATGACAGGACCACCAGGTTGTTCCCCGCCCGACAATTGGATCTGCCCAGAAGGACCTCCCTTCATGTCCGTCTCCCCCCACGTTGACGACAGGGTTGCCTAGGGTGTACTCACAGAGGTGGCCTGGCCTGGAGCGGCCTGACCGAAGTCTTTTTGTGTTTCCCAAGCGGACCTTCTCCTAAAGGGCCAGAGTCGCCTACACCATCTGGGAAAGGCACTGCGTCGTCTCTGGAGGCCAGAGCCCCGAAACATGAGAGTAAAGCAAGAGGTCATATCCTACTGAGTACCTCCTGGCAACTGAGCTAGCTGAGAGGCTGTTACAGGAATTTGAATGCCAGCTAACAGGGTTCCAAGTTCCGTGGGGGGTCTGCTGAAAAGGAAGTGACATCACTTCCTGGGATCCCTGTCCCTGAGTCCCCTCCTCGAGTACCAGCTGCTGCCTGTCAGTCCTCTTTTTATGCAAAGCCCGTGCGTGATGACACCGACAGACTCCTATCCAGGGTTCCTCCCTGAAGATGTCTGGCTTCAGCCAGGACAATGGCATTGAGGAGACAGACCTGGGCTGCAAAGCAACTCTTCATTCTTAACTCTTTAAGTCCCAGGTGAGCCCATGTGCCTTGCAAGGCTTGTCTGTCTCATTTGCCTGCAAGGGTTACTGGAGCATGTGCTTCGCTGGGATGCTCAGGTGTGTGTGGGGTGACAGCTCTAGAACTGGAGGGCTGTTGTCACATGTACATAGTGCCTCCATGCTCTTTTCTCTTCCTCTAGTCACCTCTGTATGTGCTCCTCTTCTGATCCCGCAAGAGTCCTACATCTAGCTTGTGTGTGTGTTTGAGTTCGTGTGAGAGTGTGTGTGTGTGTGTGTGTGTGTGTGTGTGTAGATGGCCACGTGCCAACGTACACCCCATGGGACCCAGGAGATGATGGGACCCACGCAGGAGGAACAGGCTCGAACTTCCCAGCGTGTTCGGCTTTCCAGTTTCCGCACCAACCCTATGGGCATGAAGGGAAATGTCATCGACCTGGAGGGGGCAGCTCTGCTGTCCCCTGGTCTCTGACTGGCATATACCTTGGCCAGTGTCGGCCTCTCTGTGGATCTCAGTTGCCCAACTGTCCAATAACAATGCCATTCAGAACAGCAGAAGCATGAGCTCAGCCTTAAAGGGACCCCGGCTCTCACCCCATGGGTGGGTTGCCAACAGGGGTGCAGTCAGGTGCTACCCTGAATATAGCGGGGAGGGAAGAGAAATTCAATCTTAATCAAGCTACTTTCAGAGACGGCAGTCTCCTGTCCGGCCAGGAGGACACCTGCAGAACAAAGGAAGATTTCTATTGGGGTTCCTAATGACCCATTTCCCACACCTGTGGAAGAGGAAGCAGGAACAACAGAGTCTTTAAGTGGCGCCCTACACAGGTAAAATCATTCATTTTCTAATGGCTGATACCAAGGGGAACCTATGGCTTAAAGGCCGGTAACTACTCGTGGGCCTTTCAGGATACATACTCTTCCCCTTCCCCTTCCTCACTGCATGTCCATATCAGAGGAATGAGAACTAACGAACAACATATAAACAGAATTCCCTGAGCAGTCTCTGCTCTGAGAGGAGACCACATTGTGTCTGTTTAGAGAAGGTAGTGTGAACACTTTGAAAAACAAAGCCTGGACCCCTCTTTCAAGAACTCAGTCGAAGAGACTGGAAGCACGGCCAAGCATTATTCCCATTTTCAGGAAGTAGAGTGGAGACTTGCTCAGCAGAATCTGGCCAAACATTTCAAAAGCGGAACCTTTGGTGAGCAACGTAGCACACGGGATCAAGACGGTCTTGGTAGAAAACTAAAAATACAGTCGATAGAAGTCCATGGATCATGACCCTGTCCACTGTCGGAATCAGGGGTTTTCGAGTGGACGTTTGAAGACACAACAGCATGCTAATCTCATTTACAATGTGAACTTCAGTGGAAAATGTTTCACACACTCAAGCCTGGTTCATTCTAAGATGTCGAGTCGAAATCTAGGCCCACAGTAACTAGACTAGTCACCTGGTAGACAAACGATTCTCGCAGGGTCTTCCATGTCTCCATGTGAATCCCAGGGCTTGTTCACATGATCGTTGCATGATTCCCTAGTGATTGCTGTATGATTTTCGGGTGAATTCCAACGTATTCCCCTTCTTCGATCTTCAACTTAGTATTTTCAAAACACGTCTCAAAAAGTGCGCATTTTCAACATTTCAGCATTGATGCATTGACCATTAAGCAATTCCTTCTTGACAATCTTGCCCTAGGATTCGCATCCAAGGATATTATGAGAATTGCACCTGAAGACGTTAAGGGCTATGCTCACAATGACTCAACATTTTTGTTACAATACAGCAAAAGGGCGGATGCTCTTTGCACCGCTCTAATGTCGCTTCTTCAAGCAGAGTCAGCCTCTAAATTTCAATGCAGTTCATGTGTGACAGCTGCTACCACTGCCTTCAAGCAGGTGGCCTACCACAGCCAAAACCTCAGGCCGCTTACCTAAAGATAATTGTCTGGTAGCCTACACAATTGTCCTCAACAAGTCTCTTCGCGTAGACCTGAACGGTCGATTAAAGTGCAGTTAGGTGGTTGTTTCAGCCTTGCTCTGTTGCACTTGGACTCTGCTTTTCCCAGTTTTCACGTGAATTTGCCCAAGAAATGTTTGAGGGCCAGTCAAAAGTGAGCGTCACACCATCACCCAATGACTCATGATCCCCTTTGATGCCCTCAGCCAGGCTCTTGATGGTCACGTGATTCCCATGAGGCATTTCAGTGAATACCGCAAGATTCCCACATCCTAGCTCCGAGTTTTTCATGTGACTTCCACCTTATTTTTTTCTGCTGGCCTACACCTGTGGTGTCCAGAACGCATTGAAGGAACTACCTCAATGTGAATATGTCAGGTTCCATTTTATGGTCGTTCAGCCAGTCCCGCTCAGAATTTGTAGTCTGCGGTGTGCTACAGAGCAATTCTGAGGCAATCGATTTTTCCGCCATGAAGAGATATCAGAGAAACGACTCAGCATTTTACCTACAGTGCAGCAAAATGGCGGCCGTTTTGTCCAGCATTATCCGCTCTCTTCCTCATAGTACACTCAGTCTTAGGATTAAATGCTGCCAACATATATATACTCTGCCTCCACTGCCATAAAGTATGTTTCCTGTCATCAGACAAAACCGGAGGCAAATAAAGGATCAGTGTCAGCTCGCATATACTGTTGACGTCAAGCAAGTTTTGTATTGTGGACACAAGATTGGATTGGAGGTCAGTTAGCAGGCTGTTTTCTGTTACACAGAGACTAATGTTTTCCCAATGTTTATTTGAATGTTATCAAGTGATATGCACTCGTCATTCCAAAGGAGCACTAGGTCATCTGCATCGTCACATGATTTCCCTGTGTTTCATACAGGCAAGTCTCTTGATGGGCATGTGATACACAATGGGCAGCCAAGTGATCCTGTAGTAACTCCTGCTGGGTCTTTGTACACGAAGTCGACACTATCTAATTTTGAACAGACTAGGCAAAAGACCTCATTGCAATACCAACAGCCTAGATCCTTTGACGGAAACAAATGTGCAGTGCATGGCCCACAGACCAAAGCTGCCTGTGTAATGGCCTGCTGAAATGTGAAAGGGTTAAAGAATAATTAAAACCTGAAACTGGACAAAGGAAGTCTATAACTTAGGCCTAGTTTCTGGAACCCCTAACCACATTCTGTTAATCATGAAACTTGTAACAATGAGCTCATACGCTAACTGCCAATTTTAGCCTGTGTAACCCTGCTTGCTTGCGTGGCATGAAAAATAATCAATTGTATATAAGCTGAAAATTACTGTTTGGCCATCGCCCATGGGAACACTGGCTATTGTCCATGGGAACATAGGCAATCACCCATAGGAACATAACATTCTAACACAAGCTTTCTGCTTCTGTACTTCCCGCTTGCACACCTGACCAGTGGGTTGACAGGTAGTGAATAGGAGAAAGATGGACCTTTGTGTTTAAGACAGAATGAGGAATGGGATTTGGGGCTTAAAAACCTTGTATCTTGGCATTTCGGGCTGCTCCTTTGCAAGGACAGCCGCCGGCTAATAAACTGTCTCCTGGTTAAGAGCACTCAAGTTGGGTCTGGTTATTCTGGACACAACATTTGGAGGCCCCAGCGAGATCTTCTCGTTGTGGGAAAATTGATCAGTGCACCGGAGCGTTGGACCATTTGCGGTTGGGGAGGCCTCTAGGGCACTTGCCCTAGCCCGCCGCCTGTGGTTTCTCGCTTTGCGGAGCACGATCCTGGGAGTGCTGAGGCAGTTTCTGGTAGGGGGCCCAGGGACCGTGCGGACGTCGGACGCGACAAGTAAGTCGGCGGTCGACTGAGACTGTGACGACAGTTTTCTCAGTCCTGTTCTGGTTTGTTAGTCTGTGTCTGTCTTGTTTTGTTTTGCTTCGTGTGCTTTATTGTGGAACTATGGGACAATCACAGGGCAAACTAACTCCGTTACAGTGCATGCTTAACAACTTTAAAGATTTTCGTCGTAGGGCAAGGGCCTATGGTGCTTCAGTAACCCCTTTTGATTTGCAGCGCTTTTGTCAATTAGATTGGCCGACCTTCGGAGTAGGATGGCCCTCCGAGGGATCATTTAACATGCAGACTGCATTCCGGGTTCGAGGTGTGATTTATAGAAACCCTGGGCATCCTGACCAAATTCCTTACATTGATGTTTGGATTGATGTAGTTTCTGATGCCCCTAAATACTTACAGAATTGCAGTCGTGCACCCGTTACTGTAATGGCAGCCATACCCCAGGGTTTCAAGAAGCCCCCACCGGTGTTGCAGGGACCTCCCTCAGAGGATGGCTGGTATCCGCCACCCTATAATGGAAATGGGGGTAGACGTCCTCCTCCGGAGGGACCAGGACCTCCTGTAACCCGGTCTAGGGGTCACAAGCCACCTTCCCCTGATTCAACCTCCCTGAAAAGAGCCAGTATCTGTTCAAGCCCCATTGAAGGTGATTCCAGGAGGTGGCGGTGAGCCTACTGTCATCTACTCGCCATTCAGTACTAGTGATTTATATAATTGGAAATTGCAAACGCCATCCTTTTCAGAGAAACCACAAGGACTAACCTCCCTTTTAGAGTCTATTTTCTTTACCCATCAGCCCACTTGGGATGATTGCCAACAGCTCTTATAGGTCTTATTCACTACTGAAGAAAAGGAAAGAATTTTGCGGGAGGCGGCTAGAGGAGTAACAGACCCAAATGGGCAGCCCACAGCAGACTTAACCAGGTTACAGGCTGTGTTTCCGACTCAACGTCCCCAGTGGGATCCAAATACAGATCAAGGTAAGGAGGCTCTCCTAAGGTATCGCCAGTTTCTGCTGCAGGGACTCCGGGCTGCTGCACGTAGACCAATAAATCTGTCCAAGGTAAGTGAAGTAATTCAGACTAAGGACGAGTCACCTGCAGCATTCTTGGAAAGACTATTAGAGTCTTACCGCCTATATACACCTATTGACCCGGAGGACCCCAACAATAGAAGAGCCATTAATTTGGCCTTTGTTAGCCAGTCGGCCTCTGACATTAGAAAGAAGTTACAGAGATTGGAAGGTTTTGAGGGAGAAAATGTATCCAAATTATTAGAAATAGCTCAGAAGGTCTTTAACAATAGGGACTGTGTGCAAAAGGTCATGCTTGTGGGACAACAAGGAAACCGACCTCCTTGGGAAAAAAACAAAAAAAACAAAAAAAAAAAAACCCTAACCATAGAGGGGGACCTAGCAACGAAGGCCAAAATAGAAAACCTACGCTAGGAAGAGACCAATGTGCTATTTGCAAAAAGAAAGGACATTGGAAGAATGAGTGCCCTGAAAAGGAGCAACCAGGAGGTGAGAAGAAAAAAGGCCCCTCTTTCTTTTGGAAGATGAATAGGGGTGTCAGGGCTCTTATCTAATGAGCCCCCGAGAGCCCAAGGTAACTTTACAAGTAGGGGGCAAACCTGTGAACTTTTTAGCTAATACTGGTGCAACTTACTCAGTTTTAACAGAAACTGCTGGTCTGTTATCCAAAGAAAGACTGTAATTCAAGGAGTCACTGGGAAAGGGAAGGCATACCCATGGACACAGGCAAAAATTACTGACTTGGGAAAGGGAAACCATCACGCATTCGTTTTTAGTTATGCCTGAATGTCCTTTTCCTTTGCTTGGAAGAGATTTGCTCCAGAAATTAAAAGCCACTATTTAAGCAACGAGTGGCATATCTCTCAAAGAGACTAGATCCGGTGGCTGGAGGAAGGCCTAGTTGCCTGAGAGCACTAGCTGCTACTGCTATATTGACCAAAGACGCTTTAAAATTGACCTTGGGCCAAAATATTGAAATTGTGGCTCCACATGCAGTTGAAGCCATGCTGCGCAGCCCTCCTGAAAGATGGATTTCCAACGCCCGGATTACTCAGTACCAGGTACTGTTGCTTAATCCCCACAGACCCAGTTTTTGAAAACTGCAGCCCTGAACCCTGCCACGCTGCTCCCGGATGATGACCCGCAGGCTCCATTGCATCACTGTGTTCAGCACCTTGAGCAGGTAACTGGACTACGGCCAGACTTGAAGGATGAGCCGTGGCCTAATCTGGATGCGGTATTATTTACCAATGGAAGCAGTTTTGTATCCGACGGAGTAAGGTATGCCGGGGCAGCCATAGTAACGGTCAGGGATGTGATATGGGCACAGGCCCTAAGCCATGGGACATCGGCACAGAGGGCTGAACTTATAGCTCTAACACAAGCTTTACGGTGGGGAAAGGATAAAACTGTAAACATCTATACTGACAGTAGATATGCCTTTGCAACGGCACATGTACGTGGAGCCCTGTACAAGGAAAGAGGACTATTGACAACAGGGGGAAAAGAAATTAAGAACAAGGAGCAGATTTTGGCTCTTTTGGAGGCTATCTGGCTACCTAAGAAAGTGGCTATTATCCATTGCCCCGGCCATCAAAAAGGGGAAGGAGCGGTAAAAAAAGGAAACCGCTTGGCAGATAAAACAGCAAAGGAAGTAGCCAGAAAACCAGTGGGGACTAATGTCATAATTGGTCCCCTTCTTGTGCCCCCCTTGGCACAGGCTCCAGACTATAGCCCCCAAGATATAGAGTTGGGGAAGCAACTGCACGGGAAGTTTGAACATGGGTGGCTTTGGATTCCAGATGGAAGGCCGGTCCTCCCTGCTGCGCTTGGTAACACCTTAATTAGCCAGATGCATAATGCTACCCATATTGGAGGAACTAAGTTAATTGAACTGCTAAAAAGAGACTATTATATTCCTGGACTAACCTCAAAGGCTCGGGATGTGAGTGCACGATGCCCAATATGTGCACAGGTCAACTCTCACCCCATCCCAAAGGAAAATATCGGCACTCGATTAAGAGGACAAGCTCCTGGAGAGCATTGGGAAGTGGACTTTACAGAAGTTGCTCCTGGCACTTTTGGATTTAAATATCTTCTGGTATTTATTGACACCTATTCTGGATGGACTGAGGCCTTCCCCACAAAGAAGGCAACTGCACAAGTAGTAGCTAAGAAATTAATTACAGAAATAGTGCCTCGATTTGGCTTGCCCTTATCATTGGGGTCCGACAATGGCCCGGCATTCATTGCCCAAACAAGTCAAATGTTAGCTAAGGTATTAGGGATTAATTGGAAATTACATTGTATTTACAGACCTCAGAGTTCAGGACAAGTAGAAAGGAGGAATAGAACACTTAAGAAAACTTTAACTAAATTTAAGCTGGAAACTGGGGAGAATTGGGTGAGCCTTCTTCCTTTTGCTTTGTTACGGGCCCGGTGTACTCCATATATTATGGGAATTTCCCCTTATGAAATAATGTTTGGGAGACATCCCCCTTTACTCCCTAAAATTGGAATTGAAAAGGTTACAATGAGTAATAATACAAGTCTCCTTAAGTCTCTACAGGCCTTGCAACAAACCCAAAATCAAGTCAAGGGCTTGATTAAAGCTGCTAGACCGACTCCGGGGACATCACAACCTCACCCACATCATCCAGGCGATTGGGTGTGGATAAAGAAGATCCAGCCTGCTAGCCTAGAGCCCCGGTGGGATGGTCCATTTCCAGTAATCCTGACCACACCAACGGCTGTCAAAGTTGCAGGAAAAAGACATTGGATTCATCATACCCGCCTTAAGACAGCTCAACCTCCCCCGGAGACAGAGAAATGGAAGGCAACACCCACAGAGGATCCACTCAAGATAAGACTCTCGCGGGAATGATTATAATTGGGTTAATTGTTATCAATAATGTAAAAGGGAACCCTCATCAACCTCAACAGGCTAAATGGGAATTAATTAAATCAGAAACGGGCATTCCCATATTAGTAAACCAGACTATGTACCAGCCTACATTTCATGTGGATTTGTGTGATATATTAGGAAAGAAATTTAATTTTATAAGTGATGCTAATTTTTTATCTGGCCCCTGATATGGTTGTGGCAGGGAGGACAAAGAAAGAGGTATTATAAGTTTGCTAATGACAGTAACTCAAATGCTACAAAGGATTGTTGGTTTTGTCTGAAACCTGCCCCACCTTATTATGTAGGACTTAGTGTCATTGCTAACCTTGGCACAGATCAAACTGCTATTAGGAACGTAACATCTCCGAATGTTACTATTTGCCCTTGGGGAACCAAAAACCCATCTGTAACGTTGGGAAATTTACAAGGAAAGGGAACTTGTGTGTATACTAACACTTATAGAGTTGATAAATCTAGGTATAAAAAAAATTGTAAATCATCTATTTTAGTAAATAGCACCTCTTCTACTTATTTAGCAGCCCCTAGTGGCACTTGGTTTGCTTGTAATACTGGTTTAACTCCCTGTATTAATCTTAACTATTAGAAAAATAATACTGGATTTTGTGTGCTGGTTCATGTTATACCTCAGGTGTATATGATGAGCGGACAAGAAGGAAGACAAGCAATGGATTTGTGGGGAGGATATAACTTTCCTCGGCGTAAGCGAGCAGTTCCACTGCTTGTGCCGCTCCTAGTTGGCCTAGGAGTGGCAAGATCAGCTGCAATTGGGACTGCTGCTTTGGTTACAGGGAACCAAGGTATAGCCTGGCTCACAAAGCAGATTAATGACGATTTAAGCATTCTAGAGAAATCAATTAATCATCTTGAAACATCTCTTAATTCTTTAGCTGAAGTAGTACTGCAGAATAGAAGAGGTTTAGACCTCTTATTTCTTAAGCAAGGAGGTTTGTGTGTAGCACTAGGAGAAACTTGCTGTTTTTATGTTAATCATTCTGGAATTATTAGGGATAGTTTAGCATTAATTAGACAGAGTAAAAGACAGAAATGAGAAGTTAAAACAAGGAAACAACTGGTATAAATCTTGGTTTAATGGAAACTCTTGGTTAACCACGTTATTGTCGGCTATAGCAGGACCATTGATTATTCTGCTGTTATTACTGACCTTTGGGCCATGCTTGATCAAATGGGTTAAGAGTTTAATCCAATCCAATATAACTGGGGCAAAGATTTTAATTTTAGGAGCGTCAGCCCCGACCCATTGGCCAGAAATCCCGACTTCTGACTCGAAGATTGAGTCATTCTAAAGAAAACCAGTGGGGAATGTAATGGCCTGCCGAAATGTGAAAGGGTTAAAGAATAATTAAAACCTGAAACTGGACAAAGGAAGTCTATAACTTAGGCCTAGTTTCTGGAACCCCTAACCACATTCTGTTAATCA
>NW_024355702.1:0-654 GCF_902729225.1 Pteropus medius | reverse complement strand
ACTCCAATCCCATAGGCACAAATAGTGTGGGTAAGAGAAAACAAGAATTTGCACTTTACTACCATCTACTGGAAAACAAAAGAAAGCACCGGAACCTATCAACTTGCAGAATTGTTAATAGCAACACAATATATTAACAAGAAAAAAGACAACTACCTCAAATGCACAGACAGAGAAACAATCCATCAAATACTATGAAAAAAACAAAACAAAAAACAAAAAACAAGACAACTAGAAGCCCAGAAAAAAAATGAAGTCTCCAGAAACCAAATCTCAAAGTCATGGAGGACTGTGATTTAAATGATGGAGAATTTAGGATTGTAGTTATGAGGAAACTCAATGATATACAAGATAACTAAGAAAGGCAGTTTAATGAGCTCAGGAATAAAATTAATGAACAAAAGAGATACTTTACCAGTATCTCTGGTAAAGTATTTATAGATACTGAAACTATAAAAAATAACTAAACAGAAATTCTCAATAAATGACTCAAATATGAAATGAGGAATACATTAGAATCCATTGGAAACAGACCAGTCCAGATGAAGGAGAAAATTAGCTCAAAGATAGAAACCTAGAAATGACCCAGGAGGAATCAAAGAGAGAACTAAAAGTTAAAAAGAAAGAAAGAGAGAGAAAGAAAGGAAGAAGAGA
>NW_024355701.1:0-318 GCF_902729225.1 Pteropus medius | reverse complement strand
GCAGACTTCCGAGAAAAGGCTCACTTGCGGCAAATGCACAGCCCTCCCGGGGCCTAGGGGCTCTGTGGGCGATGCTCGGTCTTCTGCGGAGACTGGGGTACCGAAGTTGGAGGAGCACTCACTGACACTTTGAGCTCCTAGAGGTACAAACTACGTCTAATTCGTCTCTGTATGCTCTTGCAGGGTTCAGGGCCACCCACAGACAGCATACCCATGGATGCTTTGGCCCCTGCGTCCATGGCGGCCGTCACCCGCTGGAAAGAGTTCAGTTGGGAGACACTGCAGACAGCTGTGGGTCTGAATTCGGCCTCCGTGCCT
>NW_024355700.1:0-813 GCF_902729225.1 Pteropus medius | reverse complement strand
AATTCCTCATTTGATCTTCAACATAACTATGTGAGAAAGGTATTTTATTCTTAAATCACAGCTCAAAAAACAAAAATCCAAAAGAAAAAATATCATTAACCTGAGCCCTCATAGATAATTAATATAAGAAGCAGGACCAGAAACAATCCATGTCGCCTATCTCTAATCCTCATACTCAGAAGAGAAACTTCACTGGCATCTTCCTACCCCTTAGCGATAATGCACGCAGGCATCCGCAGCATCGAGACATTCCAAGCTCAAAAGATGATGCCAGTCATGCTGGAAGGAGTTTTCATAATTCCATGATGGAGGCAGGGACACAGTTCAGGTGAGAGTCATCAGGCCTCAGTGCAAAGAGCCTACACTGAGCCATCTGTCAGACACTGTATTTGGTCTGGGCAAACATTGCGTAAGAAAGACGTGGAGAGCACTTATACCCTGAGCAGAGTGGTGGCCTTGGAGCCTCTCAGAATTTAGATCCTATGTTTTTAGGTGATATAATCGTTAATTTTATGTATCAACTGGGCTGAGCCGTGCTGCCCAGATATTTGGTCAAACATTATTCTGGATGTTTCTGTGAAGGTGTTTTTGGATAAGATTAACATTTAAGTTGGTGGACTTTGAATAAAGCAACCCTTTCTCCATAATGTAGGTGGGCCTTGTCTAATCAGTTGAAGGCCAGCTAGACCAAAAGACTGATCTCCCTACAATGGCAGGACATTCTGTCAGGAGATGGCCTTTGAACTTGAACTGCAGTGTCAGGTTTTTCTTGGCTCTTTAGCTTGGCAGTCCAGCCTGTACATTTTGGGTTTT
>NW_024355699.1:0-662 GCF_902729225.1 Pteropus medius | reverse complement strand
GCCTCCAGCCTCCCTGTCCTACACCTGAAAAATGACTACTGAAAAATGTCCCCTATGGCAGATACATTGAGCTCAGACCATTCCACAGACTTAGGTTTCTTGTTAATCCTTACTTCTGCCATGGGAGAAAAGACCAAGTTCTATCATACCCATTGCTCTGATGAAAAGTTGAGGTAAGAACCTTTCTTGATGGTTAGGGGGAAAAAAAATAAACATCAGATTTTTTTCTAGAGAGGTTCAAAACACCAAGTTCCAGGAAGCAGAGGCAAGAGCTCCATCTTAAGGGCACTCTTAAGGAGGGTGGCAAGAGCTCCATCTTAAGGGCACTCTTAAGGAGGGTGGAGGGTATGCCCGCTATCACTGGGGGCAGAAGTGAGCCTGGCCTGGTCTCCTCTCAGCTGACTGCGGTGGATTCCCTTCTTGTCCTCCTTGGGTTAGCTCTGGGGCCCCACACTAAGCTCCCCTCCTCAGGGTCTCCTCACCCCGGGAGCCACCTGACTCCACCCTCAGCTCCTGCCCCCTCCCTGGCTGAGCCGTGCTGGCTGCTGCCTGAGTTATATAAACAGGAATCATTCTCTCTCTCTCTCTCGGAATACCTGAGGCTGCATTTCCGGAGAGAGAGAGAGAGAGAGAGAGAGAGAGAGAGAGAGAGAGAGAGAGAG
>NW_024355698.1:0-5127 GCF_902729225.1 Pteropus medius | reverse complement strand
CGCCCTCAGAGCCCCGGCCTTCTAGGAGTCGAGGCTGGGAGGACGTGTGAATTTGTCAAGTAAGTGAGCGGCCTGGCTGCAGTTCGGAAGTCTGCGATTCTGGCTCAAAATGGACGTCACCAGATAGCTTTTTGCCAAAGCTACCATATACATATATATGCATATATATGTTCATCTATATACATATATATGTATATGGTGGATTTTCGAAGGAAACCTGCGTGGACCCCTGGTCTACCACAG
The DNA here is from genome assembly GCF_902729225.1 of Pteropus medius. Lineage (NCBI taxonomy): Eukaryota > Metazoa > Chordata > Mammalia > Chiroptera > Pteropodidae > Pteropus > Pteropus medius. The sequence continues at coordinate 4,884 of NW_024355698.1, read as the reverse complement.
AAGGTAGGCCGCTCCTAGCACCTCCACCTCCCCGCAGTGTGGACACCGGGCATTCCAGAGCCACAATTCAGCATGATCTCTTTCATCCCAGAGGCCCCGGGGCTCCTTCCTAAGGCCTCGGCTCCTTCCCGCTTTCCGCAGTGGAAATCAGACTTCAGGACGGAAGTAGACACCTCCCTCGCCCTCACCTTTCTGCCTGGGATGGTCGTGATGGTCCCCGTGGACGCATTCAAAATGAAGAAATGAAAGGCTCGAAGAGGTGATCGCAAAGCTCATAAGGCCCGGAGGCCGAAATCAGACCCACAGCTGTCTGCAGTGTCCCCCAACTGACCTCTTTCTAGCGGGTGACAGCCTCCAGGGACGGAGGGGCCAAAGCCTCCCTGGGTCCGCTGTCTGTGGGTGGCCGGGAGCTCTGCACCCTGAGGATACAGAGAGGAATGAGACGCTGTTTGTACCTTAGGGGCTCAAAGTGTCAGTGAGTGCTTCTGCAACTTCTGTACCCCAGTACCCGCAGACGACCGAGCATCGCCCTCAGAGCCCCGAGGCGCCGGGAGGGCCGTGAATTTGCCGCAAGTGAGCCGTATCTCGAAAGTCTGCAGTTCCGGCTCAAAATGGACGTCATTAGAGAGCTTTTTTCCAGATCTACCATATACATATATATGCATATATATGTTCATCTATATGCATATATATGTATATGGTGGATTTTCGAAGGCAACCTGTGTGGACCCTGGTCTACCAGAGAAGACAGGCAGCTCCCAGCACCTCCACCTCCCCGGACTGTGGACACTGGGCGATACAGAGCCACAATTCAGCATGATCTCTTTTTATCCCAGAGGCCCCGGGGCTCCTTCCTAAGGCCTCCGCTCCTTCCTGCTTTCCGCATTGGAAATCAGACTTCAGGGCGGAAGCAGACACCTCCCTCTCCCTCACCTTTCTGCCAGGGATGGTCGTAATGGTCCCCGTGGACGCATTCAAAATGAAGAAATGAAAGGCTCGAAGAGGTGATCGCAAAGCTCATAAGGCCCGGAGGCCGAAATCAGAACCACAGCTGTCTGCAGTGTCCCCCAACTGACCTCTTTCCAGCGGGTGACGGCCTCCAGGGACGGAGGGGCCAAAGCCTCCCTGGGTCCGCTGTCTGTGGGTGGCCTGGAGCTCTGCACGAGGAGACAGAGAGGAATGAGACGCCGGTTGTACCTCTAGGGGCTCAAAGTGTCAGTGAGTGCTTCTGCAACTTCTGAACCCCAGTACCCGCAGACGACCGAGCATCGCCCTCAGAGCCCCGAGGCGCCGGGAGGGCCGTGAATTTGCCGCAAGTGAGCCGTATCTCGGAAGTCTGCAGTTCGGCTCAAAATGGACGTCAGTAGAGTGCTCTTTGCCAGATTCTACCATATATATATATGCATATATATGTTCATCTATATGCATATATGTATATGATTAAGGAAACCTGCGTGGACCCCTGGTCTACCACAGAAGGCAGGCCGCTCCTAGCACCTCTACCTCCCCGCAGTGTGGACACCGGGCGTTCCAGAGCCACAATTCAGCATGATCTCTTTTCATCCCAGAGGCCCCGGGGCTCCTTCCTAAGGCCTCTGCTCCTTCCTGCTTACCGCATTGGAAATCAGACTTCAGGACTGAAGCAGACACCTCCCTCTCCCTCACCTTTCTGCCAGGGATGGTCGTAATGGTCCCCGTGGATGCATTCAAAATGAAGAAATGAAAGGCTCGAAAGGTGATCGCAAAGCTCATAAGGCACGGAGGCCGAAATCAGACCCACAGCTGTCTGCACTGTCCCCCAACTGACCTCTCTCCAGCGGGTGACGGCCTCCAGGGACGGAGGGGCCAAAGCCTCCCTGGGTCCGCTGTCTGTGGGTGGCCTGGAGCTCTGCACCCTGAGGATACAGAGAGCAATGACACGCCGTTTGTACCTCTAGGGGCTCAAAGTGTCAGTTAGTGCATCTGCAACTTCTGTACCCCAGTACCCGCAGACGACCGAGCATCGCCCTCAGAGCCCCGAGGCGCCGGGAGGGCCGTGAATTTGCAGCAAGTGAGCCGTATCTCGGAAGTCTGCAGTTCCTGCTCAAAATGGACGTCTGTAGAGTGCTTTTTGCCAGAGCTTCCCTAGATATAGCTATATCTATATCTGTATCTGAAACTATAGATATCTCTTTATCTCTATCTCTCTCTCTTTCTCTGTTTCTCTCTCTCTCTCTATCTACCTATCTATCTATGTATCTGTCTATTTCTATCACTCTTTCTCTCTCTCTCTCTCTCTCTATATATATATATATATATATACATATATATATACATATATGTACCCGCAGACGACCGAGCACCGCCCTCAGAGCCCCGAGGCGCCGGGAGGGCCGTGAATTTGCCGCAAGTGAGCCGTATCTCGAAAGTCTGCAGTTCCTGCTCAAAATGGACGTCATTAGAGAGCTTTTTGCCAGATCTACCATATACATATATATGCATATATATGTTCATCTATATGCATATATATGTATATGGTGGATTTTCGAAGGAAACCTGTGTGGACCCTGGTCTACCAGAGAAGACAGGCCGCTCCCAGCACCTCCACCTCCCCGGAGTGTGGACACCGGGCGATACAGAGCCACAATTCAGCATGATCTCTTTTCATCCCAGAGGCCCCGGGGCTCCTTCCTAAGGCCTCTGCTCCTTCCTGCTTTCCCCATTGGAAATCTGACTTCAGGACGGAAGCAGACACCTCCCTCTCCGTCACCTTTCTGCCTGGGATGGTCGTAATGGTCCCCGTGGACGCATTCAAAATGAAGAAATGAAAGGCTCGAAGAGGTGATCGCCAAGCTCATAAGGCCCGGAGGCCGAAATCAGACCCACAGCTGTCTGCAGTGTCCCCCAACTGACCTCTTTCCAGCGGGTGACGGCCTCCAGGGACGGAGGGGCCAAAGCCTCCCTGGGTCCGCTGTCTGTGGGTGGGCTGGAGCTCTGCACGAGGATACAGAGAGGAATGAGACGCCGGTTGTACCTCTAGGGGCTCAAAGTGTCAGTGACTGCTTCTGCAACTTCTGTACCCCAGTACCCGCAGACGACCGAGCACCGCCCTCAGAGCCCCGAGGCGCCGGGAGGGCCGTGAATTTGCCGCAAGTGAGCCGTATCTCTAAAGTCTGCAGTTCCGGCTCAAAATGGACGTCATTAGAGAGCTTTTTGCCAGATCTACCATATACATATATATGCATATATATGTTCATCTATATGCATATATGTGTATATGGTGGATTTTCGAAGGAAACCTGTGTGGACCCTGGTCTACCAGAGAAGACAGGCCGCTCCCAGCACCTCCACCTCCCCGGAGTGTGGACACCGGGCGTTCCAGAGCCACAATTCAGCATGATCTCTTTCATCCCAGAGGCCCCGGGGCTCCTTCCTAAGGCCTCTGCTCCTTCCTGCTTTCCGCATTGGAAATCAGACTTCATGACGGAAGCAGACACCTCCCTCTCCCTCACTTTTCGGCCTGGGATGGTCGTAATGGTCCCCGTGGACGCATTCAAAATGAAGAAATGAAAGGCTCGAAGAGGTGATCGCAAAGCTCATAAGGCCCGGAGGCCGAAATCAGACCCACAGCTGTCTGCAGTGTCCCCCAAATGACCTCTTTCCAGCGGGTGACGGCCTCCAGGGACGGAGGGGCCAAAGCCTCCCTGGGTCCGCTGTCTGTGGGTGGCCTGGAGCTCTGCACGAGGATACAGAGAGGAATGAGACGCCGGTTGTACCTCTAGGGGCTCAAAGTGTCAGTGAGTGCTTCTGCAACTTCTGTACCCAAGTACCCGCAGACGACCGAGCACCGCCCTCAGAGCCCCGAGGCGCCGGGAGGGCCGTGAATTTGCCGCAAGTGAGCCGTATCTCGAAAGTCTGCAGTTCCGGCTCCAAATGGACGTCATTAGAGAGCTTTTTGCCAGATCTACCATATACATATATATGCATATATATGTTCATCTATATGCATATATATGTATATGGTGGATTTTCGAAGGAAACCTGTGTGGACCCTGGTCTACCAGAGAAGAGAGGCCGCTCCCAGCACCTCCACCTCCCCGGAGTGTGGACACTGGGCTATACAGAGCCACAATTCAGCATGATCTCTTTTCATCCCAGAGGCCCCGGGGCTCCTTCCTAAGGCCTCTGCTCCTTCCTGCTTTCCCCATTGGAAATCAGACTTCAGGACGGAAGCAGACACCTCCCTCTCCGTCACCTTTCTGCCTGGGATGGTCGTAATGGTCCCCGTGGACGCATTCAAAATGAAGAAATGAAAGGCTCGAAGAGGTGATCGCAAAGCTCATAAGGCCCGGAGGCCGAAATCAGACCCACAGCTGTCTGCAGTGTCCCCAACTGACCTCTTTCCAGCGGGTGACGGCCTCCAGGGACGGAGGGGCCAAAGCCTCCCTGGGTCCGCTGTCTGTGGGTGGCCTGGAGCTCTGCACGAGGATACAGAGAGGAATGAGACGCCGTTTGTACCTCTAGGGCTCAAAGTGTCAGTGAGTGCTTCTGCAACTTCTGTACCCCAGTACCCGCAGACGACCGAGCACCGCCCTCAGAGCCCCGAGGCGCCGGGAGGGCCGTGAATTTGCTGCAAGTGAGCCGTATCTCGAAAGTCTGCAGTTCCGGCTCAAAATGGACGTCACTAGAGAGCTTTTTGCCAGATCTACCATATACATATATATGCATATATATGTTCATCTATATGCATATATGTATATGGTGGATTTTCGAAGGAAACCTGTGTGGACCCTGGTCTACCAGAGAAGACAGGCCGCTCCCAGCACCTCCACCTCCCCGAGTGTGGACACCGGGCGTTCCAGAGCCACAATTCAGCATGATCTCTTTTCATCCCAGAGGCCCCGG
>NW_024355697.1:0-544 GCF_902729225.1 Pteropus medius | reverse complement strand
AAAAAAAAAAAAAAAGATTTACTATAAGATTCTTATGACAAATATCCTTGGGTTTTTAAAACAGCCCAATTATACAGGACTTTTTAGGAAGACATGAAGCAAGGTACACTTCTGTATTTCTTTAATCCTCCCTGTTCTTTTTCAAAAAAGCAAGAGCAGGCTCCCCTCTAGCTCACTGAGTAACTTCCTTATGTATCCAGTGTTGCAGCAACAATGTCAATGAATAACAAACCTTTTCTTTAGTTACCTGAAAGGCATGGCACTACATTCTCATCATTCAAGTTTTCAGATTTTAGCTTCCAGGACTGGCTTTTCTATAACTTCCTGATACATTTGTCTTCTTTTCTTAAAGATGTGGCTTTATATTGACCAGGCAGGAATGTTTCTATCCCCTATAAAGTAGAGGTTCCAATATTTCTTCATGAGGGCTCCATGAGGGCCATGAGCTCCATGAGGGCAAGAATTATGTCTCCTCCACCTGTAAACCACCAACTTCCAGTCTATATGCATGCTCGATAAATAGATGATCTTATGGAATGTGAAT
>NW_024355696.1:0-2009 GCF_902729225.1 Pteropus medius | reverse complement strand
GGTATACAGTCAATATTATTGTAATGCTTGTGTCTTATGGGTGCTAGGGCAATCGGGGATCACTTCATGGATGGTAGAACTTTTAACTTTTAACATTTTTTTAAAAAAAGCATAGTATAGTTAATACAAAAACCAGCAACAGTCATTTAGTATCAGTGTCGTGTCATGTATTACTGCGCTGTACTTTTAGGTGACTGGCAGCACAGTAAGTTTGTTTATACCAGCATCACAACAAACACGTGAGTAATGCATTGCAGTATAACAGTGCAATGTCTCTCACCAGTAGGACGTTTTTAGCTCCATTATAATCTTTAGGGACCACCACCAAATTTGTGGTCTGTCATTAATCGAAGTGTGCTCTGCCCATTAGCCCTCTCCTGCCTAAACTCTGGCAAATACCGATCTCAATAGTATGGCTATTTCCACAATGTCATATACTTGAAATCATAATCATATATTATGTACCCTTTTCAGATTGACTTGTTTCACTAAGTAATATACATTCAGGTTTCCTACATGTGGTTTCATGACTTGAGAATTCATTCCTTTTTAATGCTAATTTTATTCCATTGTCTGCATATACCACAGTTTATCCATTCACCTATCGATGGGTGCTTCTTGGTTGCTTCCTAGTTTTGGCAGTTAAGACTAAAGCTACTATAAACATCCATCTGCAGATTTTTATTATTTATTCAGTTTTTAAAAATTATTTCTTTTTATAGTAACATTGGTTAACGAAATACAATAGGCTTCAGCTATTCATCTGCAGTTTTTTGTGTAGACATAAGTTTTCACTAACTTTGGGTAAATACCAAGGAGCGCAATACTGATTGTATGATAAGAGTATAATTAGTTTTAGACGAAAATGCCAAACCATCCTCCAAAGCGTCTTTACCATTATGCATTCCCTCCAGCGATGAATGAGAGTTTCTGTTGCTCCATGTTTTTGCCAGCATTTGATGATGTCAGTGTTTTGGATTTTTGACCATTTCTAATAGATATGTATTGACACCTAACTTTAATTCAAAATTCCTATTAAAAATGAGGTGCATCTTTACATAAGCTTGTTACTCTACATTTCCCTTCTTTGGTGAGGTGTAAAACACATGCCCAGCACACGGGTTATTTCAGCCAAATTTATATTAACGGCAATTAAAAAAAAAAAACACGAAAATTTACATGGTTCCAGAGAATTCAGATTAAGATTCATGATAGCATCAGTTATTTCAAATCTCTAATAATATTTTACTCGTTTCCATTAATAGTCAATAAGTAATTAAAGAACAATAAATGATAGGTTATGGTTACAGTTTATGTAACATCAGACTTATAAAGTACAGGCCAGTGCCACAAAAGTTTGCTAACAAAGACTTCTGGAAGGGTACACATTTGATGACAGAACTTAACACCTGTATTACAGAGGTTGAGTAGATGACTCAGAGAAAGAAGAAATGTCGTTTATTGTATGGATATGCATATGAATCTACCCCAAACTTCCTAAACAAAAAGAATCGGTTTTATGATGCATATAGACAAGACAAAAAAGTATATCGACGTTTCCGGGCCCCTCTCCGCCTCCGCTCCGCTTATCTCAGCATCCTCGGGGCCGAAGCGGGCGCCGTGAGTCTGAGCTCTGAGAACTACAGGCCCCAGGAGACCTTGCGCGAGACAGCGCGATGCCGGCGGATGACAGGTCGGGACGAGGCGTCAGCGTGCGCGCGCGCCGGGCGGGACTTCTGGGCTCTTCCCGGTGGCGGTCGTTGGGGGCTCTCGGCGTCCTTTCATCCCGTCAGAGACCGCGGGAGCGTTTTCTCGAGATCGAGCTGCGGGGCCCGAGAAGGCGCTACAAGAGTCGTGGTCCCCGCCGCTCAGACGCGGGACGGAGGCTCGGCGACGCCGCCCGGGTGACCCGATCCAAGGCCAGGACAGGAACAGCGCTGCCCGGCGCCCCCTCCGCTCTCGCCCTGCCCCGTTCCGCTCCCAGAGTCCGATGGCGGCGCCGAGGGTCC
>NW_024355695.1:2459153-2546563 GCF_902729225.1 Pteropus medius | reverse complement strand
AAAAAAAAATGTCACAGAGACCATTGCTTAGAAAATGGGGGCTATAAAAGGACCACTGGTGGTATGGAACCAGGCCCAGCCATGTGGGCCTGGGGGAGGCATGCCCCAGGGAGGCAAAGGTGCAAGAAACAAGGGCGGAGGAGGCAACAACAGAGGAGGAAAGGGCGGCATGGGCAGCAGAGGCGGCCCCAGCGGCAGTGGCTCCAGAACCCATATCCAAGCTGGCTGAGGAATAAAGATGGCATTGAATGGTCTACGCGAGGGTATGAAGACTGGGGGGCCCAGGACCACGGGGGGCATGTTTCTGAACATCAATGCCCTCTGATGTCTCCTCCACTTGGCCCTCCTATTCTTAAACCAAACCTTCAATCAGAGAGAAAAAGAGATTGCTTTAGTACAATAGCATTTGATGTCATACATGAAAAAAAAAACCACAGTAAGCAACTCTCTATGCCCTTAAGATTTTAAACAGCGCCAGAGAAAACTATTTCCTTCTTGCTAAAGTATCTTCCCCTTCAGTTCACCCACAGTGAGCACCAACTATGTGCTTATTGTTTTCTCTCTCCTCCCACCTTTAATATCATTTGTTCCCACTCTTAGATGCAGGTGGAGCTGAGGAATTGCTCTCTGTGCCTGCTGTTATTGCTATGCTCGGTATGTCCGTGTCCTGTGGGGAAGCAGAACATAGTAAAAAGTGGGTGCCTTTTTAAAAAATGCTGAGGGAAACAGACCCATTTTGAAAAGGTCATCTTCAGTGTAAAGAATCAACAGGAGCCTGTTGGATTTTTAACCAAAATCTTTCCTTCAAGGATGCCTAAAGGGTTATTCATCATCTGAAACCTCTTAATAGCTAAAAAGATGGTATTGTGATGGAGGCTTGGTCATGGGGGCCCAGGGAGTTTGTGATTTGTTTGCTGGGACACAAGTATAGATGAAGCCCTGGACACTGCCTTAATATTTTAGGCTTTTGAGGTAATGAATGTTTAGACTAACTCGGCCCAAATTTATTAAAACTCTTAAAATCTTTACCCAGCCAAGAGTTTGAGGGTAAAGAGGCAAAATAATAATAATAATAATAATAATAATAATAATAATAATAATAATAATTGTCACTACTGTCAATTCTGCATGCTCCACCCTGCTCCACCCTTCAACCCTTCCTCACTCAGGACCAGGTCACCTCACTCTGCTCTGGCTACAGTTCCAGGCCCCTGGACCGGAGCTGCTGCTGTCCAGCAAGGCAGTTTCCCCTAAGCCCTGCTATTCCATCAGGAGATCCCCATGTCACCCTTCATCCTTAAGGCAAGGAGGTGGAACAGGCATTTTAGGAAGATAGTCACAACCATGTGGGTGAAGGGGTCACAGAACGACTCCTCCCTAAATATCTGCCAACTATTTTTGCAACCGAACGAACAGAACTGTCAGACTTCCCTGTCTTCTCAGTGCCCTAGTTAATGGGGTTTACATAGTATTTAAATTCTTTTGGAGGTTTCCAAATGGCATATTTCAGGTCACACTAAGGGGTTTCTCTAGGTGCCTGAGGCCTCATTTTCCTATTTCAGCTTAGATTTTGGCTTCCTTTTTCGGGCTGCTCTTCTTGACACCCCACTGTAGTCACATACACTCTGTGCAGGAAAGCGAATAAACTGATTCTGATTTTTTTCTTTCTTCCTTAATCTTCTTTAAAAAGATATATATATAAGTTATTTAGTTCTATGGACTCAAATAATCAGTTTCTGTGACATGAGCTACAAATTAGTCATCAGTACCTGAGCAAAGGAGCAAGTATTTTAAACAGGTAAGCATCTCGCTGACAGCCAACCATCGATATCATAAATTAAATCTCAAAACCAGTCCTTTCAGAATCTTACTGAGTAAAGGGAAGAAAAAAATCCTTAGATGTTAGAAATTGCTGAAGAATATTCATGTATGCACTTGGTAATTTCTTAATGTTGAATTTGTGTAGTATCTCCAAGGCACGTACTAACAGTATACAATTCTTCTATAGTCCTTCCTCCTTTTCGGGTCAGGAGAATTTTATTCAAATTTATTTATTTATTTATTTATTCATTCATTCATTCATTCATTCATTCATTCATTCATTTATTTGTTTCATTTTTAAGACAAATTTCCAAACCTTATTTTTTTTGTTTCATTTTTTAGACATATTTGCAAGCCTTTCCTCCAATTCCACCGAAATGAACAACCTACTATTTCTGAAATGTATTCAAGCAGTACATCAAAGAATTCCAGAAAATTAAAGTTTAGGGCTGAAACTCTCTACACTCCTTTATCAAACATGTAAAAACAACAACAAGGGAAACAGGCACTTGGAATTTTAAGCTCTCTCCCTCCCATAAGTCTCTTAATTAAACATATATTCATTGCTTATCTGTTGTGTTCTGAGTGTGAATTATTCCCTTACCCCAATGCCTAAATACTTATAAATTCACTGTTTATGCAGAGTTTATGCCTGGCTTTAAATATTTTAAATAATTTAGTATAATTGAACCCTCTTTAATCCAGCTCTTTGGTGCATTAATTTGAATAATTCCCAAGTGTTGGAGGACATTTAACTTTATGGGAGAGGGAGAGAGAAGGAGGGGAAGAGAGTGAGGGAGGGAGAGAGAGAGAGATTGTGGTTGATTCTGGCCCCCAAACATGGAAAAGACAATAAAAATACACCAACTTGAGAATGTCTAGAACACAAGTGTCCAAGTCCTGAAGCAGGTTTTAAAATGGCTGCCCTGCCAAATAGCTTTATTCAGGTTTACTGACCTGCACTCTGGCTTCAGGCATATCTATGCGTCTTGCAATCTGCTGTCTGTGGGGGCAGTGCAGGAGAGAATTGCATATGTTCAGCATTAGGCATTGAGCATTAAATGAAACATAAAATGTACATTTCATGTTATTTTAAAAGGTTTATCCAATGAAACTTCCTACCCATCCCCCATGGCTAGCTTTAGGGATAATTCTATCTCAGGCACAAAGGAAAATAAAAATTTAGTAATCAAGATAAAGGATATTTTAATGTATATTTAAATTAATGTAAATATAATCCATGAAGAAGAGATTTTCAAAATTTTAAATAAAAGTATGATCCAATCTTGCATTTCCTTCCCCATGTCTAAATACTCACTTTATCCCTGCTCTGGTTCCAAAAGAACGGTTTTTATATAAAAAGCGAATGGACAATTTCCTAACTTGATTTATTGATTATTGCATTAAATTTTTTGCCTTGATTCCCAAAGCTCACCCCATCCTAGATCTCAAGTTCAGGGGAGCTCCTCCCCACCCCCAGCAATCCGTTTACCTCATAAACAAGTTGGGATAGGCGTTGTAACGGAAAATGCGCTCTAGCTCTTGCACCTGGCCCAGGGTGATCATGGGGCGCTGGACCACCTGCTCCCTGTCCCATGGCTGTTGACGCTGGACGACAGCCTGAAGGGGCTGTTCTTCCTGCCTCTGCTCTCCGGGTTCTCCGCCACTATCGTCGCTGGCCTCGTGGTTTTCGTCGTTAATGGCGCCTGGGGCGCATGGGCCATCCGGGCCACCGTCGCTGCCTTCTTCGGCTTCTTCTTCAGCTCCTATCTCTTTTTCTCCTCCTGATGCTGCTCCCTGCTCAGGTTTGGGCTGTGTACCCTTTTCCTCTTCTCCTCCCTCTCCGATTAGCGACATCTCCACAGGCTTCGCTTCTGAAAAGGAAGAAACCCAAAGAGAAAGATCAGGGCACTGCAGCCCAGGCTGTGAGGAGGGGTGAGGGGCTGCCTCCAAGGGGTGTCCCGTCCGCTCGCCTCTCCCATGGAACGTTGGTTTCTCGGAGTCGGCTGAGGCACGTGTCACGACCAGCACTAACCATGCAGTTTTTCCCACTCCTCATCGACTCCCAGGCTGAGGAAACCAGTGGCATCCTGGCTTCGCTGGCGCTGAGGCTTCATGTCCTGAGTGCCGTCTGTGAGGCTGTGGCTTCCACAGATTCTGCAATGCCGCCTGGCTCCTTCGAGGTTCTTCTGGAGTCTAGTCAGGCTACAATGTGTTTAGTTAGAAGCCCTCCTTGGGTTTATCACCAGTTCCTGGTTGTGTGTGTGGGGGAGGAGGGGTGCGTCCGCCGAGGTTCACCTGAGGTAAGGGGTTGGCCTCGAGGATATTCTCGCGAGAAGAGCGTTAGTAGGGAGCATGCGTGATAATATGACTCGAGGCTCCAAGTTGCAACTTAAACTACCCTTGACGTGGTGGGGTGTCTTCCTAGAGGAAGGGACTGTGCTGGGTTGGGCAAGCCGATTGTGAGGGGTAAGAGGGATACCTCGCACTAGCTCCGGAGATCTCCATATCCAGCCATGGTGCTCAGGAGAGAGAGTGCAATAAATTGTGACCTTGAGAGAGAGCTGGACAGGAATCACGAAGATAACACTATAGCAGGTGAGAAATAGAGTTTAAAAGGTGGGTTCCGGTCAAACTTATGGAAGAAGTTGGGCATAGTTAACTATAAAGGTTTTGGTCAGGGGCAGTGACTTAATGAAAGCAGTGTCTTACGATGTGGAGTAGAGGGGGAGAATCTCTAGGGTGGCACTTGGCTGAGTTCATTGCAGTTTTGGAATGGGGCACATTGTTCAGATATGGTGTTTTGATTTGGAGGCTATGTTTGGACATCATGAAGACTGAGTCTCTGAATTTGAATGTAAAGTCTGTATGTACTGTAATTTTAAGAGTGTGTGTGCACCTTTCATCAGATAATGAAGGGGTACATGATGACACTAACCACCCCCTCCCCCAAAATACAGAAGACCAGGGATTTAGTAAAGAAGCCAGGCTTTGGAGTTAGAATACCTGAATCTGGTTTCAGCACAAAGTATTGCTCTTCTAGTTTCCTCCTCATAACGAGAACTTCGCCCCGTATTCTTGTCACGTGACACTGAGCAAGGCTCATCATCATTCCAAGCTTCAGTTTCCCAACTGTAAAATAAGGTGACTATTACTGCTACTACTATTAGCAAAAATAAAAATAATCATTTCACAGAATACTTTGTTTTTGTCTCTGGCTAATTTCATTTAGCATAATGTCTTCTAGATGCATCCATGTTGTTGCAAATGACAGGATTCTTTTCTCATGGATTGAATTATATATACATATCACATCTTTATCCATTCATCCACTGATGGAAACTTAGGTTGTTTCTATGTCTTGTATTCAGAGAATTCTCACGAAGCAAAAACAAAATATAGAAAGATACTTTATTAATTTTCACTGAGTAAAAATATAAGGAGTAGTTTTTATTATTGTCATTTGTGTTAAGGGGTTTGATTTTTTTATTTTTAAAAATTCCTTTTATCATGAAAATTTCAAAATACACCAATGTAGAAAGAATACTGTAATGGAACCCCTATAAAAATTTTCATCCAGATTCAATATTTATCAAGATTTTACCAAATTGTCTTCATCTCTCTCTCCTTCCCTCTCTCCCTTTCTTCCTTTTATCTTCTTCCCCCTCCCAGTCATTCTCTTCTTTTTATTGTATTTAAAAAAAATTCAAGATATGTTTTTTTTTTAAATCCCTACATCTTTGTGTGTATATGCCCGTTCTAAAAAGTATACTTTTTTTCTAGATCACTACAATGCTATCCAGGTACCTGAATGGTAATAATAATCCTTTGGTATCGGCACCCAGTCTCCTGTATTCAGAACTCCCTGGTTGCCTCAAAAGTGACTTTTTATAGTTGCTATTTTTAGAACTTAAGTTTTGCTGTGTCTACGCTGGTAAAATAAGAGGAAAACTCAGGGGGTGCTATTTGCATATCTACACCTTAGAAAAGAGTTGGTGGTTATGACAATAAAAGTGATTCAATTTTTTCATTCACTGCTTTATTTTAGGACACCATGGGCCCTTCAGGTTTATTCCTGGAAGCTGAATCATTTGCACACTAAGTCCATGTCCGTACCCTGGGACTGTGCATCACTTTGCTGTAACCAAGAGTTAAGGGTAAAATTCCATAATTTTTCTTTAAATCATGCCTGATTAGATTAGACCATTATGTCCAGGAAGCTTGTAGAATCACTGCTGTTCACGGCTCCATGTGGTGATGCATGAAGCAGATGCCACCTCAGAAGGTGTCTTTACCTGAGGCAGCTCAAGCCTCAAAGGACTCTCCCTGCCACTGCATTCTGGACAGGAATCCTTCAGAGGGGAACAGTACTTGACATTCTTTATCATTGCTAGGATTGGGAAAAATTATTTGCTTTTATTCTACTTGATGGTAAAAGACTATGCAATAGGCTAATTACCATTGACTTTCAAATTTTTCAAGTTCTAGTTTAATCCCCATCTCTTGTAAGAAGCAATTAATTGGATTCTTATTACATTGCCTTGTTGTGAGTCACTTTTAAATGTATGGAAGCACAAATATATAGGTGTATGCATGTATATGGGTGAATGTAGTATGTGTGCATATTGTTGGGGCTGAAAATAAACAAATTCTTGCTGGGCCACCCAGGAACAAGGGGACACGGAGAGACACAAATCTAACAAACAGATTTGCTCAGAGTCTCCCTGTCTGCCACACTTAATTTATACCTGCTAAGGTGAATATGCTAAGGCTCCCTTCCTGAAGCAGGTTTTTATATCTGAATGCCTTCAGGCAGGTAAGGGGAAGGATCAAAGTTCTTTGAGTCTTTTGTTTCTTAAAGAAAAAAAAAAGCTTAAAATAATCAGTATCACAAAGGCATATTTTGGGGTGGGAAATTCTGGTTCCCTCAATATGTATGTGTATTTTGCGATTCCTCAGTTAGATTGTAAACTCCTTGCATTATACATTCTTATTCCCCAAAGCAGTATTATGTACATAATAGGCATTCAGTAAGGACTTGCTGATTGGTTAGTGAGTACAGGTGAAGGTTGGATGGCCTTAATAACAAGGCCAGTGAGCCTGGGGACTTTTTCTAACTGAGCATGTCTAGTGTTGGCTCGGTCATCTTATTTTCCTCCCAGCCCATCCTGCAGTCCTGAGTGACAAACTGAAGTAGCAAAGAGTTTCCCAGAAAGGGTCTGGCACTTACTTGGTGGTCTTAGATGTGGATTGAGAAACAGAACAGCAACATACTCTGCTCTGTCTGAAGCACTGTCTGTAGAGTTTCTCTGGAAATCTCTGAGTTGCAAAGACTCTTCTCTCCTGTTTCTTTCTCCTTCTTCATAGTTATCATCCTTTTTCTCCCTATCATTTGTATGTGTGTGTCTGCATGTGTGTATAGTTGTATAATTCGGTGTTCATCTAGTGATTATATCTTTGTAGGGGCCAAAGATATAACCAAGTCATGGAGAGAAAGAAAATACATGAGTTAAAATGACATATATTCTGGAACAAGGCAAATACCGCGTACGAGTAATAAAGCAATAATATAAGAGTTCTAAGGGGGTAGAAATTACATTCAGTAAATCTGGAAGCATACTTGGAAGAGGTGGATGTTAAGATGGACTTTGAAGTACGGGTGGGAGTTCTTATTGGCCTTCCACAAATAAATACTTCCCCTTCAATAACAAAATTAACACATTATCATTGAGATTTCTATAGAAATTATGAAGTCAAAAATAAAATGAATTAAATTCATCAAAACCTTGTCTAATATCCAAGAGTGATAATGAAAACTATTTTTTTTACTTTATTGTCCTGTAATTTCTTTTATAAGTACTGTATTCCACATACTATCTGATGTTCTGTATCTATGTTATCTAACATTTCATCAAGAACATTTCCTCCATGTTAAAAAATGTTTTTGTAAGCTTTGATTAAATGATTGCATAATACTGCAGGGTTTTTCCATGCCTCCAAGCAATTCTGTAGTTCTCAGTGGATGCTGACTGGGTGTCTTACAATTTAATTCAATTCTGACACTAGTGTCAGATCACATAGGTTTAAGGGCTCCATTCCACAGGATTGCCCCCCTCCCTTCAGATGCCAATCATAAGTCCAGATTGTTACCTGCTCTTTTGACCAACTGGCTATAAATGGAGGTTTCCACACCCCCCTCTTGAGATTTGATTAATTTGCTAGAGGGGCTTACAGAACTCAAACATTTACTTACATTAACCTGTTTATTATAAACATTTACTTACATTTATGTGTTTATTATAAAGGGTATTATAAAGGATACAGATAAACAGCCAAATGAAGAAGTGCATAGAGTAAAGTATGTGGGAAGGGGCATGGAGCTTTCATGTTCTCTCTGGGTGTGCCAATCTCCCCATACCTCCATGTGCTCAACAACCCAAAAGCGCATCGAATCTTGTTGTTCGAGAGGGCTTTTTAATTTTTATTGAGGTAAGATTAGTTAATAAGATTATATAAATTTCAGGTATACATTGTAATTCAATATCTGTATACTCTATTGTGTGCTCACCACCAAAAGTATAGTTTCCATCTGTTACCATATATTTATGCATTTCTCCCTCTCCTATCTCCCTTCCCCTCTGGCAACTCCATTCTGTTATCTGTATCTATGAATTTGTTTTTGTTAGTTCATTTGTAACTTTTTTTGTTTTATATTCCACATATGAGTGAAATCATACAGACTTTGTCCTTTTCTATGACTTCTTTCACTTAGCATAATACCCTCAAGATTCAACCATGTTGTTGCAAATGGCCATATTTCATCTTTTTTATGACTGAGTAAATTCCATTGTATATATGTACCACATCTTCTTTATCCATTTATCCATTGATGGACGGTTAAATTGTTTTGTTTATTTTTAATTTAATTTTTTTAAAATTATGCTGTTTTCATCTTCAGTGTCCCTGCTTCCCCTTCTCTGAGGTGAGGGAGCCTGAAAGTTCCAACTCTCTAATTACTTGGTCCTTCTGGTGCCCAGCCCCATACTGAGGTTATGTAGGGGCACCACCCCAAGTCACCTCCATAGTATCTAAGCTCAAAAAGGGCTTCTCATGAATGACAAAAGATACTCCTATTACTCAGGAAATTGCAAGGGTTTGAGCTTTGTGCTAGGAACCAGGGACAAAGGCTGAATATATTTCTTATTATGCCACAATTGTTGTTCCTTCATTCTTTATTTCATTTAATCATTCAAACAATATGCATTGCCAGCCACAACCATTGTTGTATTTCAGGGTCAAATACAGTGCCTGGCACTTATTAGCTACTCAATAAATATTTATTGAATTAATGAACTGATGACAAACACTGCTAGTCAGGTACCATAATTCAATCAATGATTTTCTCCAATGCTGAATAAATGCTGAACATTTAGGATTTTTTTCCCATTGGTATAACCAGTTTGTCTTTGTGTGTGAGCCTTTAATAAAAAAGAAATTCATTGGATGGAATTGAAAGTGGGAGAGATAGTCTAGGCAGATCACTTAAAAAGATTATACAAAAGGATAAAAAATATGGGACAGCAAATACTTAAGTTTGGTTCGGATGAGGTAGGGGAAAAGTGAGAGCCAGGGCTAAAAAGTGTTAATAACTCCCCACATTTGTACACGTTAATAATTTACAGAGTGCCTTCAGGAACACCATGTTACATATTTTTTACGGTAGCATCATCTCTATTTTACAAATGAGAATATTCTGAATGACAGTTTGAATTGATCAAGGTCACACAGCCAGCAAATGGTGGAGATGGAATTGGGTTTGAACAATATGGTTAGATTTGGGGTTTTATCTTAAGTGCAATGGAGAGTAATTGGAAAGTTTAATTCATCTTCATTATTATTATTGTTGTTATAACTTTTTATTTTCAAATAGCTTATGACTTTCAAGAAGTTGATAAGTAGTATGTGGGGATCCTGCATGACATTTATGTAGCTTTCTCCTATGGCAATATTATACGTAACAATAGCACATTGTCAAAACCAGAAAACTGGCATTAGTACAATATTATTAACTTAGTCTCTCAACTTCGTACTAATAACATTTTGGAAGGGATCATTCTTTGTTGTGGGGGACTCTGCTGTGCATTGTAAGATGTTTTGCAGTATCCATGGCCTGTACCCACTAGATATTAGTGGGATACTCTATTGTGACAACCAAAAATATCTTGCTGATGGAGTGAATATGAGAATTAATGAACAGAGAAGTTTCAAGGATGATTTCAGGGTTTCTAGCTTAAACCAGAAGATGACACTACTTAATGAGAGAAATATGTGAAAGATCATGTTGAGCATGAAGGGACCAAAAGTTTTGCCTTTTGGGATATCGATTTTTTAAGGGGGTTTATTAAGAAACAAAAGCCTCAGAGAAAACCCTTGACCCTCCCCGCTTTCCTGCCCAAGAGATTCAGACAGAAAAATCTGTTTCAGGAAGGCAATCTTTTGGATGGTCTTGTTAGCCTAATTTGAATTAAGTAAATAGGAGGGCTTCAGACAGGCACCTGTTAGCTAGATATCCTATGTCCCATTGTTCCTGAGTTGCCTAGCAAGAATTTTTTTGCCAGGTATGTTCCGCTCTTTCTCAACTACCTGTAAATTGTTCATTCTCACTTTTGAAATCTAATACTCCACCCTTTCTCCTTTGTCCAAAATGTCCTATATACCCAATGTTGCCTCACTGTCTTTGGAATTTTCATGCATATGTGAACTCCCTATGAGCATGTGTTAACTTTTGATTTTCTCCTGTTAACCAGTCTCTGTTAATTTGATTATTGGCCCCATAGTAACAATTTAGAAGGTGGGAGGAAAGGTATTGTTTTTTTTATCCCCCACAGGCACAAAGGATAAATTTGATTGTGTGGATGTTGTGACTTTGGGAAGCCAGTGGGCCTCCGAGATGCCTAACATATCTAATAGGCAGTTGCATATAGAATCATAAGCTATGGGAGAGATTAGCGCTATAGATATTGTACAGAAGCCTGTTCTTTGTATAATTTGAATGAATGCTAGATACTCTTGGCACGCACAGTTGTAAGTTTAATTTCTAGGACACAAGTTACTATCCCCACCACTTAACGCAATAGCTGGTGGTACACAGGGGAAGGGGCTAGGTAACCTGGTTTCTCAAGCACTGGGCAACAATTGTATGAATGTTGATATAAATGAATATAAAGAAGACATATAGACAATAAACTCAAAATGTCCGTGTACCTTTTAAAATCGATTCTTGAGGAATTGACATCACATATCCTTGGGTGGACAGATATAGCTATATTTTTTCTGAAAATAATTGGAAATGCCTGAATTAGAGCTCTATTTATACTTTTGGTGATGGTGGTGGTAGTGGTGTTTAGGAAGGGTGGGTGGCATGACCATGGTGAACTCCTTTGTGAGAGCCTTCTGACATTGTAGAAGAGAGGGATCAAGGCTCGCCATGCCTCTCTCTCTCTCTCTCTCTCTCTCTCTCTCTCTCTCTCGCTCAGCTTCCCTCACCCCAGAGGACTAGGAACTTAACATACTCCTCCATTGTACATAGTAAAAGCAGCTGGCTGCATCTGGGCCTCACTCACTTGAACTTTGCTGGGGCCAGAGAGAAATCCCTATGATAGACATATGGTCAGAGTTTAACCCATGCCTCCTTAGTGGTCTAGTGGATAGAATTTGGTGCTCTTACCATTGTGGCCCTGGTTTAATTCCAAGTTAGTGTTTATCTCATGTTTTGTTTGCTATGGCCATCATGAAAAGGAAAAAAAACCTCTCCTTTTTATTGTTTGCTCCCACTGAGGGGTAAAATGCTGTCTGAAGCTTCTCCTTCCCCATTTTCTTCATCTTCAGACATGTGGCAGTTGCCATCTTGTGTTCAGGCTCCATCCCAGCTCCATCTTCCTCTAGGAAGATCTGCCACTTTTAAGTTCAGGTGTTCTGAAGCCAATCTTTTTACCTTTTGAGCTTTCCAACTTTATTGTGCATATTCTCTTTTCATTTTGTTGTTTGTGTTTGTTGACCTTAAGGGGCACCCTTTAAGGAGAGGATCTCAGGCCTCTCAGAGAAAATAAAATGCATTCTATGATTTATTATAAATTAATTTTAAAATAGTTTTAAAGAAAGTCTAACAGCATGCAAAGCTTTGGTCATCTGAGCAAAATCCTATATTAGTCCATCTGCCAAAAACATAATTTGGATCAAGTTTTTCCTCTGAGTCTACATTATACCTGGGACATAAAAGCTAGTGTTTTAAAATGAAAGCTATGAGATCTGTTTGTATGTTTATGTATATCTATGTATATATGTTCTAGATGTAGCATATTTCTGCTGAATGTGATCGTTAATTTGTAATATTAAATTGGCTTAAACAAGCAAGTGCTTATATGAGAATTCTCAAAATATAACAGACTAACCCAAATGCTTTTCAGAATCACATGATTTGGAAAAATGTTTGATATTAAAGCTGGTTCTGAATTTGGTTTGGTTAAATAGGCATATCTTTAGAATAATCAGCATTAAATAAAACTTTTTTCCTACTTGGGTTTATTAGTCAAATAACATGTTATTTCTGTTGAAAAATTTGTCAGCAAGAAAAATAACTTGGTGTGGTAAAATTTTCATAAGTAATATAAACCTAATTGTTAGGAACAAAAATTAAATAAATGTAAATAGGATAAAAAGTTCCTTTTAGTTTAACTCTTTAGTAATAATTATATTGTATGTATACTTAAATGGTTTTCCAAACCATTTTGGTAACTCAAAACTTTAGAATTTTACTAAGTTAAAGGATAAAAATAATCAAATATCTATATATTTCCAAATAATACGGAATACTGAAACATTGATTGCTAGATAAGTCTAAGTTTACCTACTTTTGACCTCTTATTACAGAGAAATGAAACAATTAATTTAGATCTGCTAATGAAAACATTTTGTGATTTGCCAGTAAAAGAATGTATTTCTAAAGGTTATGAAATAGATGTATAGAACTCTCCTAAATTTGCCAATCTGAAGAATGCTAATTGCATACTTTTAGTTGTCACAAGAAATTAAAGTTCTAATGGTTATAAATTCTAATTAATATGGAAGGAAATGATGTGTATTTTCAGTAAAGGGAGGTACAAGGTATGGAAATACATTTTTAAAGGAATTAAAATAAAGTGGTTTGTCCTAATTAAGGTTGGTTATTTCTGAATGAGCAAGAAGAGACAAACTAAGAGGGACTAGAAGAGTTGTAGAAGTCTTGTGGAAAAAGAATCCTGAGTAAGGGAATTTTATGCATGGTCAAGCTGAATAAGATTAAAATAAATTTAATAGAGTAAGTTAATTTAAGTATCAAAAGTAAGCTGATGCAAAATTAGAGTTGGGTTTTGTTCCTCTGCTAAATAGGACAAAGGTCTTGGACTATTGGTCTGCTACTGAAAATGTTTTCTGCCTAGAAAACAAAGATTCTGTGCTTTATCTAAATAATTTTCTGCGTTTTATGTTGTCTTAATCAGGCCCTTCGTTACCTAAGAAAACTGAATCTCCACAATGGTAAGAACTATTTTGCTAATAATTATGCAAACTTCTGTATTTATATTTAAAGTTTTCTATTGTCACTTTGGGTAAACGAATAATTTAATATTGTTTCAAAATAATATGATCTGTTAGTCAAGCATATTTGACAAACTTCCTAGGGTTCAAGATGTAAAAGGAGACTTTTCTTAACCTGAGGCTGGGACCCAACATTTGCATTTCCCTGATGGCTAATGTTGAAAACTTTTTAATGTGCTTATTTGCACTGGCTCTTGAGAGCTGATTATAGGCATCTCTTTCCAATTCTGGTAGCATAGAGTTACCATGTGGCCCAGCAACTCTACTCCTAGGTACATACCCAGGAGAATTGAAAACATGTTCACACAGACAAAAAATTATACAGGAATATTCATGGTAGCATTATTCATAATCAAAAAGTAGGAAAAAACCACTCAAATGTCCATTAACTGAAGAATTGATACAAAAAACTAAGAATAGAATTACTATATGACCCAGCAAATTTCTTCTGAGTATTTACTCATAAAACTTGAAAATATTTATCTGCAATGATAATATGCATTCCGAAGTTTGTAGCAGTATTATTCCTGGTGGCCAAGAAAAGAAAACAACTGAAGTATCCTTTGACAGATGATTGGATAAAGAAAATGTGGTACATATATACAATGGAATATTATTCAGCCATAAGAAGAGATGAAATACTGCCATTTGCGGCAACATGGATGGACCTCAAGATAATCATGCTAAGCGAAATAAGCCAGACTGAAACAGTTGAGAACCATATGATTTCACTCACGTGGATATAAATCTGAAAGCAACAAATGAACAAGACAAATAGAACTCATGGACATAGACAACAGTTTAGTGGTTATCAGAAGGAAGCAGGGAAGGGGAAGCAGATAAGGGTAATGGGGGTCAAATATATGGTGATGGAAGGAAATCTAACTTTGGGTGCTGAACATACAATGCAATATACAGATGATGTATTATAGAACTGTACACTCGAAAACTATGTAATTTTATTAACCAATATCACCCCCAAAAATTTATTAAAAAATAAGTAAAATGTTTTCATCGATTTCCAAGCTCTACAACATGAATTCCCTCAAGAAACTCTTAATATATGCTTTCTTCTCTCCATTTCATAACTTTAATAGACTTATCTTATATAACCAGAATTGAGGATAGTGATCGATCTAATATTGGCCCAGTTGAGAGCCCACTGTGGGCTCCGGCTATTTAGGAAGATTCGACCACTGGTGCATTTGAATCACCCCCAAATGGGCTCTATTACACTGGCCTTCTTTAGACTGTAATCTCATGGAAAGGAATGACTCTAAATATTACAATAAGTTGGGAAGGGAGAAGAGGCCCACAGTGTCACAGTTTGTAAATTGAGAACTTTCAAAACGACTGAATACAATGTAAATCCCATTAACTAGGATGCTGAGTAGGCAGGTTTAATTGACATGGCTTTTTTATTTGATTTTTTTTAATAGTTGCTAGGCATTTAGGGAAAAGCCTTTTGTGTGACCTCACCTCCACATTGTTGTTGGTTTTTAAATTAACTTTTATTGAGATATAATTGACATATAGCATTATATTAGTTTCAGGTATACAACATAATGATTCAATATTTGTATATATTGCAAAATGATCACCACAGTAAGTCTAATTAACATTGATCACCATAGTTAGAATATTTTTCTTGTGATGAGAACTTTTTAAATTTATTCTCTTAGCAACTTTCAAATATACAATAGAGTATTATTAACTCTAGTCACCATGTTGTACATTACATCCCTGTGACTTATTTTATAATCGAAAGTTTGTACCTTTTGACCTCCTTCACCAATTTTTCCCACCACTCAGCCTCAACCTCTGGCAACTTGTATGAGCTTGGTTTTCTGTATAAGCTTGTTTTTTTTGGTTTTGTTTTTGTTTTTTAGATTCCACATATTAGATCATACGATATTTGTCTTTCTCTTTCTGACATATTTGACTTAGTATAATGACCTCCATCCATTGTCATAAATAGCAAGATTTCATTCTCTTTTTTCCCCCCTCTTTAATTCCATTCCCCACCTCACTTCCACCCCTGAACTATGGATGTTGCCGTTTCCCCTTAAGAACTGGATCTCTGAAGGCGGGGCATCTCCTCCCACATGCTCAGCTCAGGCGTATACCCAGGGCCTGATGCATCTGGGGCCTGGTGCACCTGGCACATCCGGTGCATCTGGGGCATCCAGGGCCTGGAACACCCAGGGGAGCCCGGCACACCCGGGGTATGGTCTATGGCTCCACCTGGGGCACAAACCCAGGACCTTCTGCGTGTAAAGCAGACATGCTAACCACTACACTATGGAGCCACCCTCAAGATTTCATTCTTTTTATGGCTGAATAATTTTCCACTGTATATATACATCACATTTTCTTTATCCATTCATCCACTGATGGACAATTAGGTTGTTTTCATATCTTCGCTATTGTAAATAATGATGCAATGAACATGGGAGCACCACTTGCTGACCTTGTTCTGAAATGCTTAGCTCCTGCTTTAGGAATTGGTGCTGATGGAATTGGGATCTCCTAGTTGAGGAGTTGGGCTGGCAGAGGCCTGAGTGCTCCTCTACTGCAGGCAACAGCAACCTTCCATTCAGAATACTGAATTTGTAGCTAGACTTGGGTTAGCTGACAGTGTCCTAAACCCAGGAAGGTTGGAGGGTGAGGGCAGGCTGGCACACGCAGAATTGACAATGGTATGCGTCTTTCCCTCCAAACTATTGGCTGAGCAGAAATTGAGTTTTAATGAATTTGAACCTAGTTTGGCCAAACTTTCCTTAGCATTAAAGGCTAATATATAAAGGCAGTGTTTGTCCAGAGCTTCAGTAACTCTTATGTCCCAGCAAGACAAGTCACAAACCCCCTTGCCAGAACACCTTTTTTAAAAGCTTTACTGAAATATCATAGACAATTAGTTTCTCATATTTATAGTGTACAATTCAATGAGTTTTTTTCAATTATAGTTTAGCATACCATAATATATTAGTTTCAGTTGTATAGCATAGTGACTAGAGATCTAACTCACAAAGTGATCACCCCATTAAATCTAGTACCCTTCTTCCCTCTTACATTTATAACATATTTTCCTTATGCTACACTTTATATCTCCATGACTATTTGGTTTCTGTCCATTTGTACTTCTTAATCCCTTTTCTGTTTTTCACTGTCCCCCCAACCCCTCCCCTCCCGTCTAGTAGCTGTCAAAATATTCTGTTTCCGTTTTTGTCATTGTTCTTTAGATTCAACATGAACGTGAAATCATGTGGTATTTGACTTTCTCTATCTGACTTACTTCATTCAGTGCAATACCTTCTAGGTCCATCAAGGCAAAATCTTTGTCCAACCCCTTCCTTTTAGTCTGTGTGTGTCTTTTAATCTGAAATGAGTCTCTTGTAGGCAGCATATGTAAGGGTCTTGTTTTCTTACCCATTCAGCCACCCTATCTTTTGGTTAGAACACTTAATTCTTTTCCATTTGAGGTACTCGTTGATAGACATGTAATTATTACCATTCATTATTCATGTTTTTGATATATGTTTTTTTCTTCTTCTTAAAGAAGTCCCTCCAACATTTCCTGTAATACTGGCTTGGTGGTAATGAACTCCTTTAGCTTTTTTTTGGGAGGTGGGGAGTCTGGGAAGCTCTTTATCTATCCTTCAATTCTAAATGATAGCTTTGTAGATACTAGGTTTTCATCACTTTGAATATTTTGTGCCAAGCCCTTCCATCCTGCAAAGTTTCTTTGGAGGAATCAGCTGCCAGTCTTATGGGTGCTCCCTTGTAGGTAACTAACTGCTTTTCTCTTGCTGCTTTTAAGATTCTCTCTTTGTGTTTAACCTTTGGCTTCTTAATGATGATGTGTCTTGATGTGGGCCTCTTTGGGTTCATCCTTTTTGGACTCTGAGCTTTCTGGGGTTGTATGTCTATTTCCTTTACCAGGTGAGGGAAGTTTTCCATTATTATTTCTTCAAATAGGTTTTCAAATTCTTGCTTTCCCTCTTCTCATTCAGGTACCCCTAGGATGCAGATGTTGTTACATTTAATTTTGTCCCATAGGCTCCTTAAATTATTTTCAATTTTTTTGGGATTCTTTCTGCTTGCTATTCTGATTTGGTGTCCTCTGGTTGGTTCCCCATCCTCTATATGGGTGGTTTGATCCTCCACTTTATACATTCTGTTGATTCCCTCTAATATACATTTCATCTCAGATAATGTATTCTTTATTTCTGACTGGTTCCCTTTTATAATTTCCATTTCCATTTTTTGTTTTTTCTCTCTTTTTAAAAGTTATCACTGAGTTCATCTACACTTCCTCTAAGTTCATTGAACATTCTTATAACCAGTGTTTTGAACTCTGCATATGTTAGATTACTGGACTCCATTATTCCTAGATCTCTGTTCTGTTCTCTCATATGGTTTCTGCTTCTTTGTCTTCCCATTTTGGCTGCCTCTCTGTATCTGTTTCTATGTACTAAGCAAAGCTCCTAAGTCTCCCAGTCTTATTAGCATGGCTTTGTGTAGTAGGTGTCCAGTGGCACAGTCCTGAGAGGGTTTCAACTGCAGGACAAGTTTAGCCCTAGCCTGTGTCCCTCCAGGACCACCTGTTAAGATTCAGCAAGCAATCCACAGATGCTGTGCTTATAGTTGCCACAAGAGGCCATGCCAGAAGCCGAGGCCAGCTGCCACCAGCTGGGGGTTGTAGCTGCTCAGCAAGGGGCACAGGACTTGCTGAGGACACAACTGGATGTGGCTTGGGTGGGGCCGCAAGTTGGGGGAGGCGGAGTTTCAGGGATTCCTCTAGGAGGAGTGACCTCTGTTATACAATTTGATGATGGCTCAGTTATGGCAACACTGCATCTACACACTGGGAGGGGGAAGGAGAGGAACAATGGATACCCACAGCACTTCTTCCTGGGAGAAAGGCTGACCTCTGGCCCTCGCTCCAACAACTCTGTGTCCCCCTATAAGTCTCTGGTGCCCTGCTAAGCAGCCGATCTGGTGCTGGTGCTCAGAGCGAGCAAGTCCATCACTGCAAAAGTCCACTCACGGACATGGCCCCTTTAAAAGAAGCATCTGCAGCTGCCGTAGCCTGTGTCCCACTCAGCCGCTGAGGACCATGCAGCCTCGCATCTTCACCCTCTCCCACCTTTTACCGTTGCAGGATAATTTCTTATTTCTCTCTCTAGTTGTAGGGCTTCTCTTCCTCTAGACCGCGGCAACTCTGTTTCCTATTTTCTCCGTGTTTCCGTCACAATGTTGGTGTGGTCACAAGAGGAGTTGTACAAAGTCTCTATCATCTATGCCATTTTGCCCAGTCTCACAGACCACCTTTTTAATTCTTGAGAATTTTGGGGATGAAGGACCCCTTAGGTATCCTTGAAAGAAACCTTCTAAAATCCAATGTGCTTCTGTTGATTATTTACTTCAGAATGAAGAGGGGCTTTTCAAATAGGGGGCTGTTTCCCTCAATCTGACTTTGAAAGGGGTTGAGTTTTTTTATCATGTTCAGCTTCCCCCATTACCAAGGTGACACTATCTCTAGTGAGGAGCGGGCAAAGCAGCTGGATAGCTGATAGTCTGCTGTCAGGACACTTAAGATTTCTTTTCCTATTACCAGGCAAAAAATTAACAGCGAGGACACAGTGCAATGCACTAGCTAGTCTTTCCCCCAAGATCTGGAAAATAATTAATATTAAAAGTGGGAGAATAAAAACAAAGCAATAAGCCTAGTCAAGAATTTGGCACATAGTCCACTCTAAGGGTGAACTGGACGGAGGGAGCACAGTCTTAACTTTCCTAAGATATTTTACAATAAGGAAATACTTTCTCCTATTGTGATTTAAAATCTCAATAGCACACAGACTTGCATGTTGTTTTTCTAATATGGTATTGACTGTTCAATATACTAAACCAATCCCTTTTTTCTCCTATGATAGAAGATTGGGTATAAAAATAGTAGGGACAAGGGACTTCTGGTCAAGATGGCAAAGTAGGTGGACGCTGTGCTCGCTTCCTCTCACTACCACATCAAAACCACAACTAAACTACAGAACAATTATCATTGGGCATTGCCTGAAGTCTGTCTGAACAGAAGTCCAACAACTGGGGACACACATAAGAGGCCACCTCAAGACTGGGAGGAGGGGCAAAGACGTGACAGTAGAGAATTAGGAGGAATATCTTGGCTACTGAGGACCCCCAGGAGGAGTGAGGGGTCTTGGCCCCACACTAGGCTCCCAAACCCAGGGTTTCAGTGCCAGTAAGAGAAGTCCCTACAATCTCTGGCTGTGAAAACCAGCAGAGATTGTGGTTGAGTGAGACAGAAGGCTGCGGAAGTCTCAGACATCTCTTTTAAAGGGCCTGATTATAGATTTACTTGGTGACAGACTCACTTGCTCTGAGCTCCAGTGCTCAGTGGATAAAGAGGATCAAATATATGATAGCTGAAGAAAACTGGACTTTGGGTGGTAAACACACAATAGAATATACAAATGCCAAATGATAATATACACCTAAAAATTATATAATTGTATTAACCAATGTTACCCCAATAAACTTAATAAAAAAATTTTAAAAAGTTTAAAAAAATAATGGGCAGAGGACCTTAATAGGCATTTCTCCAAAGAGGAAATACAGATAGCCAATAGACATGAAAAGATGGTCAACATAACTAATCATTAGAGAAATGCAAAACCACAGATGATTGGATAAAGAAGCTGTGGTACATAATATACAACGGAATATTACTCAGCCATAAGAAGAGATGAAATACTGCCATTTGCGACAACATGGATGGACCTCAAGATAATCATGCTAAGTGAAATAAGCCAGACAGAAAAAGTTGAAAATCACATGATATTACTTATATGTCGGATATAAACCTAAAAGCAACAAATGAACAGGACAAACAAACAGAATATTGTCCATGGACATGGACAATAATTCAGGTGTTACCAAAAGGTGGGGGAGGGGGGAGGGGTAACTAGACGAGGTAAAGGGGGTCAAATACGTGTTGACAGAAAGAAATATAACTATGGGCAGTGAACACACAATGCAATATATATGCCTTACTCTTGAATTGTATACCTGAAACTTACTGGATTTTGTTAACCAATGTCACCATAATAAAAATAAATTTAAAAAAAAAATAAATACATTCTAATTGAAAAAAAAATTACCTCTAAACTTTAACACCTTTGAGCAGATTAAGTATGCTTTTGCTGTCCCATTCGTTGTTACAGAGAAATTCATTCATTTGAACATTTATGTCAGAAACCATGCTGTTTTACTACATGTTAGATGACACAGAGAATTATTATTGATTTACTGAGATAATGGTATTGTGGTTAAGTAGGAAAATGTCTTTTAAGAGTTGCATACAGAAATATTTAACATCAAATTGTGATATTTGTAACTTACTTTCAATATCTCAGCAAAACCCCCATATTTGAAACAAATAGGTCAAAAAGCTAACATATGTTAAACCTGAGTGCTTCCCTTTACTTTTTTTGAGTGTGCAAGTATTTTCATGGTGAAAAAGGGGGGAAACCCCTATGTATACATTTGGAGGATGCTTTCCAGGAGCTCAGTCTAATGGGGGAGACAAAAGTAAAGAGATAAATAGAATCCAGAGTGATAGGGGAAGGCTGGGGTACTCTGGACCTACAGAGGAGTCTCAAAAGCAGGCTGATTTGGGGAGGGTATTTGAGGAATGGTTGACCAGGCAAGGGTGACTCTTAAGCTAGTTCTTTTTAAAATCAGTTTTACTACAAAAGTGATGCCTGCCCACCGTTGAAATGAGTAAGACAAGCTGCATGCAGGGAGAGATTGGCATTGCAGGCAAACCTCATATCAAGTAACAAAATCAAGAGAAAGAACACGGAATATTGAGGAGACAGAAAATAGTTCTCAGGCTACAGAGGATGCTAGGAGAGAAAGTGACAGGGTATATGTGATTAGAGAGGGTTCAACCAGGGTTTGAACTTTACCTTGAAGGCTATGGAGAGCTACTGAAGGATTTTAAATAGGGGACTGACATGCTCAGATTTGTGCTTTAAGAAAGTCCAGTCTTCCAGCAGTGAGGAAGAAAAGTGACAGTGGGGGGTGAGGAAACACAGATGACATCAGAGAAAGGGGTGCCTGGTATAGTGTCCCCAGAGGAGGCACCCTCTGTCAATCATCAGCCAGGAGAGGACACAAACAAGGTGGCTTTCTGTGATGTGCCACTCACAGGGGGTGTCTTCCTCAAATCAGCTGCCAGCCTGAAGGGAGTCCTTTATGGTGCGTCTTTTTGAAAAGTGCACAAAGGTGCCCACTGAGTGTGAGAATTACACAAAAGAGCTGCTACCCTGGGCCGATACAGCCCTGTACGGCTTGGTTTGGCACCTCAAGTCTCACAGCCCAGCCCTGACTTGGTTCAGTGCCACATGCCTTGTGCAACTACACACAACCAATCTGGAGTCACATTGCTTAAGTTCGAATCCCAACTGTGTGACCTTGAGGGTGGTACTTACAATCTGCTCTGTGCCTCTCTTTCCTCATCTCTAAGATGTATCCTGCAGTCACTGTGTGGACAAAATAGCAATGATGACTATCAAGCACTTAGCAGGGTGTCCAGCACAAAGTAAGTGTTCAAAAACTCTTAGCTAATATTGTTTCTAAGAACCTTCTTCTGAATAGGCTTTAAGAAGTAAAACCAGTTTTGAAACAAGGCTCGCAGAATTATGTTGACTTTCTTACCACTGGAGTCTGTTTTGGAATCAGAGTCACTGTCACTATCGTCAGAATACTTCTTGTGTTTTCTTTTAGATGATTTTTTCTTTCTCCTTTTCTTGGACCTTTCTTTTGAATGACTAGACTTCTTCTTCTTCTTCTTTTCTTCTACATAAAATAAAAATAAGAAACTAACTTCTAAAGAAGCATTTCTGGGCATCAATTTTATTATATATGAAATACGAATGAGGAAAAGATGATGGGTAAATTGAGTAAAAACAAAGTTTAATATTCAACATAAACTCATTTTGTAACTTCCCAATATAAAAAAGCTCTGTATTTAAAAGATACCTTCTGAAGTAGAAGCTGAAGTGGTGCTTTTCTTTGGCTCTTCATCCTCTACTGGTGTATGTTCATCAGAGCTGAATTTAAAGAAGATGATTGTAAGAATCAGAAAAAGGATGAAACATGGACTATGGAGTAAAAAATATAGACTTAAATTTTTCAATGACAAATGATTGTCCACGAACCATTAAAAGCAAGCACTGGACTGCTTTTCTAAGAGTACAGTTCGAGGATAATAATATAATCATCATAATGTATTATATAACCATCATAATATAATAATCATTTACACTTGCATAATGCTTTAGACCATACGAAGTGCTATTCAAACTGAAATAAGCATGTAAGATTTACATTTTCGGAAGAAACCACAGGACAATGTAAGGAAATAGGCTCCACAGGAAAAGATGAAAGAAAGTGGAGATAAGAAGACTGAGGGAAGACGTCATAATTTATTCTATGTGTGTAAAGGACATATGGCAGAGCAGCAACTGTTCTTTCTCCCCAGAGCAAGAAGAACCTCACACACTACAGTATAAATAGATTTCAATTTGTTGTGGAGAATTTTGAAAATGAGTTATTAAAATTTTAAAATAGTATAAAATAGGATTTCCATATCATATAATCTTTTCATCTGGAGATCAGATTTGGAATAACCCTAGAAAATTATTTTAGGGTTCTGTCTAACTCTAATTCTATTCGGGTTGTTATTATTTGTAAGAAGAAGTTTCTGATAATAATGCTTTACCACCCTGTCAAAAATTACAAAGTATACCTGTGAAGCATATTGTCTCAACTCAACCTAAAGTAGACATAGAAATAGAGGGAAGAAGCAGCTTATAAATACCACCCAACAAAAAAGAAATAGGTAAAGGAAGCATTAAGCCATCAGATATTATTGGATATAGGGCAATTAACTAAACAAAACCATACTAGTACATTCATTTTTAAATCCTCTTGTAATGCTAATATATGGCATGCAATCTGCTATTGGGTTGAGAAAAAAATATTTCAAAATAATATAAATGTATTATTTAACATCGAACCCTTCTATGAATAAGAAATTAGCACCTCATGAATAATTTAAAGAGAACAATTAGCCTGCTAAAATCCACTGGCAACATGTTTTAGTTCTTAGGTATGTTCTATGTTTTCAAAACCTAAGGGTTATAAGAGGATAAATCAGAAGGAAGAAGAAAAGTGTGAGATGTACTTAAAGTTCTTCACCTAATAAAAAATTTAATAGACTTGAGATTTAACAAACGTTATAACATTTTAAATATGTATTTTTAACAACTTACTCTGGTTCAGGATTGTATTAGTTAGCTAGGGCTGCCATAACAAAATACCACAGGTTGTGGGTCTTAAACAACAAAAATTATTTTCCCACCATTCTGGTGGTTAGAAGTTCAAGATTAAGGTACCACCAAAGTAAGTTTCTGGTGACACCTCTCTTCTTGGCTTGTAGACTCCTGCCTTATCCTTTTGTCCTCCCTTGGACTTTTCTCTGTGTACACATAGTAGAGGGGGAGGGAAAGGAAGGGGGAAAAGGGAGGTGAGGGAGAGAGAGATCTTTGTTGTCTCTTCCTTTTTTAATAAGGTTATCAGTTCTTTTGAATCAGGGCCCCATCCTTATGCCATTACTTAATCTTAATTACCTCTTGAAAGGCCCTATTATCAAATACAGTCAGTCACTTTGAGGGTTGGGGCTTCAAACTATGAATTTGGCAGGGGGAACACAATTCAGTCTATATCAAGGATTCTCTGGAGAAAGTCTTCACACTTTAGGAGCTCCCAATTCTCCAATCCTCTCTCACTTAATCTATCAGAAAATATAGGCATGTAAATAATTCAATGGCTGAATTGTTTAATTCATGTCTATCTATCTATCATCTATCTATCTATCTATCTATCTATCTATCTATCTATCTATCTATCTCGTCTATCATCTTCACAAATTCAATAGGTCCAGTTAAGTCCAGTTATCCCTTTACATTTTAATCTTTAAAAACTTGGTATAAATGTGAACTCAATTTTTAGGATTTGATGTTCTAATATCAAATGCTAGGCTACTGTCAGCCTGAGAGGTTGGGCCAGAAATGCAGCCTTGGAGGGCTGTCAAGTGCATCATCTTTTCTGCCATACCCACGACATAGCTCCTAACTGCTCATTTTGCTTTCTACAATATGACAGAAACAGTTTTACATTTGGAAATAATTTCATTTGTTCGCACACATTTATAAAAGAAAAAAGGAGTCTGTTTTGGTTTGGTTAAAACTTTAGTTTTCAGAAACCCGGGAATTAGTAAAGCCAATTTTTAAAAAATGAAGCACTAGAAGTAGAAAATAAATGGAGCTCTGAAAAGAAAAAGTTCTATGTGA
This sequence comes from Pteropus medius, assembly GCF_902729225.1. NCBI lineage: Eukaryota > Metazoa > Chordata > Mammalia > Chiroptera > Pteropodidae > Pteropus > Pteropus medius. The sequence continues at coordinate 2,521,667 of NW_024355695.1, read as the reverse complement.
CAAAAGTTGTATTCAATGAGATTCAGGGTTTGTTCCCTGTTTTTCCTTTCATTCCTTTCTGGAAAAGGAATATATTGTCTATCTGTTCTTTGGAGAACATTAAACATTTCTTTTTATTATGTTTGTCACTTTTTAAAATTTCTGCTGTTACTCATAAATGGGAAAAACTAACAGGCTCAATTCCCCGAAGTTTAGTTGTTTATGTCTTTATTTGGTTTTTAAAAAATCTTTACAAAATAAGTATATTTGGTTTCATTGTTTGAATGCATTATTTTTTTTTTTTTACTTTTTTTTATCCAGGGGAAAAGGTATTATACTTATGCACAGTTGGACTCAGAGGGTCTCCCAATCAAGAAGCAGGCAATCTAAAAGTAAACATACGAATAACAGTTCTTTGAATATAAGAGTATAGGGGTCAATGGGCCTGCCGGACTGTAAAGACACACAGTGCTTATGATGCAAAGCATAAAATTAAGGCCCTATATTAATGTACTGCCTTGACATCTGGGGAAACCAGTAGGGCCTCCAATTGCATAACTGCAAATTCCCCTCACCACTTTGCTCCTGCAGATGAGGTCCCTTAGCCAAATAACCCTCTTTATCAAAGAGACCAGGCACACTTCCAGATTATCCCTGGGTAGTGGATCTCATTTGACAAGTGTCAGGTGTCCTGTGTTCAGCCTCCCCATAATCCTAGGGAAGACAACCCTCCTTCACCAATAGGGTGAATAGGAGACCACACTGTCCCTGCTGCTACCTGGTTTCATCTGTGCTCGTAAGATAAATTATCTTCTACATGCACAAATGCAAATTTCATCCAAGCTATTCTTACACCTTTTGGTTAAGATTCTAAAATAACAAGCTGTTTGGTTTTTGATTGACACAGACTGGGGGCACCCTTCTGAAACATTTAACTTGGAAAGGCAGGTCTCCACTGTAACTCAGGACTGTTTTTACTGTTTGTCCTCCCAGGCATGAAACCCTAATAGCTAACATGGAATGTGTCTTATGTTCCAGGTACTAAATCATTACAACAATAAATACATCAGTACTATTTTATCCCCTTTTACAGGTGAAGAAATGAAGCTTAGAGAGTTTAAGGAACTTATCCAATGTTTTGACTTTGTTAAATTAACATTTGTTAAGTGGAGCCCAGGGTGCTGGATGGTAAGCTTAAGTTCAACAACAGACTACAAGAGAAACTGAAATAGAACAGTTTATTACTTACAGGTACTGGAAGAGCCACACGGGGAGGTCAAGGCAGAGTGCAGATAGAAAGACAGGACCTGGGGCACATACCTTTATTAGGGTCTGTGGGTGGAGTACTTTGGGTTCCTAGGCTAGGACAAGATAGATCAATTTAAACCAAAAGAGTAGGTTTTTGGTAAGCCCCAGGGGTCTTTTCTAGGGGGCCCATACAGCATACAGGTGCTGGGAGGCAGCTGATCACGAGGGCTGCTGGGGAAGTCATATCAGGAACTTACATTTGTTTGTGACTCTGTGGGCTATCTAAGGCACGTGCTTGCATGAGGGGGATAGTGTCATTTTAAGGTCCCAGCAAACCACTTGGCTGAACAAAATGGATGCCAAGGCAGCAATACAATGCAGTAACTTAAACTCTCCACACCCAAGGTCACACAGGTATTATGTGGCAAAGCAGGGCTTCAAACTCAAGCAGTCTGAATCCAGCGACTATCCTCCTCACTATGCTTTATTACCTCCCACTGCTGAAAGAAAAAAGACTCGTGAAGATCTCTCTCAACTTGTAAATTCAACTTACCCCTCAATGCCTGGAATGTTTTTAAATTTCTCATTTTTAAAAACACATTCAAGGCACTTAGTATGCTACCTGAGACATTCAATAAACATGAGATACGAATAAATACACAGCAATAATTATAACTCTTTTCCTTCTCCTTCTTAAACTATTTTTCCACTCCAGTACTCACTTTCCCTAGAGGATAATTGACCTCATCCTCCCCTCATTCCTCGAGGTCAAGATTGAGAACACTTAACAAGATCTTTCTCAAGGTAGCTTCCTCAGCAGTTTAGCACATCACTTTCCCTACATTCATTCAATCATGTATTGAAGGAAGGTTTTCCCGTTTTTCAATTTAAACCCTTAACCTCAATCCTTTCCAATTCCCAACAAAGAATTTCCACTTACACATCCCGTTATCATCTCAAGCTGATTTGTTCATTCATTTAACACACAATGGCTGAGCTCTTACTAAGCGATAAACATTGCGAATTCTGTGATGAATAACTCACAGGGTTCTTTCTTTCCACTAAGTCTAGTGGAAAATAGAAACATGTTCATAAATGATAGTACAAAGCAAATAAATGCTATACATAGGTCTGCGAACCTGGGCCATATCCGCTAAAAGACCCGAGGTGTAAAGGGGTGGAGGAAGATCAGGGCACTGTCTGAAGGGGCTCAAGGATGAGTGAGAATTAAAGGAAAAGGGAGAATAAGGGGCTGCCATGGATAGACAAGAAAAAATGAAAATGGGCGCAAGGAGGGCAAAAGGGAGCGAAATGCAAACGATGAAAAGCAGGGTAAAAGATGAAACGGACTTAGAAGCCCGATGCACTCCTCAGAGCGAAGGCGCTTCCTTCTCACATATCCTCCTTGTCCTTTTCCAGGAAGCTAGGCCACCGGTTGTCGCTCCCGCAGGGACCGCAATAGACGGCCCGAAGAAGCAGAAACGAAGAAGGTGCAGCGGTACCAAGGGCTGCTCTCGCGAATGATACCACCAGCCAGAGCAGTAGGGCCGGTTTGGGGAGCCTTGGCTGAGGCGTCCCCGCTGATGCCCAAGGCCATTCGGGTCCCCCTGACCGAGAGCAGAAGTGCTAGAGAGAGCAGCGGTCCCGCGGGGAACAGGCGGACTTGCTGCGCTTCGGGCTCTTGAATGAACTGGGATGCTTCTCCCTGAAGCCCGAAGCCTCCCTCCTGTTCCTCCTCCCGTCGGCGCGCGAAACAACGGAGTCATTGTTGCTGCGAAAATAGGGAACACTCTCATGAGCCTAGGAACCCACCTGATTCCCAGAACCCGCCGCTGCGCAACCTCCCAAAGCTACGGAAACCACGGAAACCTTTCTGGGTCCTTCGGTAAAATCTTTCCCCAGGCCTACGTGGCCTCCAGCCGACAAGAAAGGGGCGTGTGTATCCGTGTAAACAAGCCGATGCTGCAACCAGTTGGAGGCATTTTTCCGGTTCCGCATGGGGCTCGCCAGGTCCAAATTGGACCAGAGACCATGTCTTTCTCAGCCTTGTACTTGAAATAACTGAAGGGAAAGATGACAGACCAGAGGGTATATTTCAGAATGGCCATATCAACAATACAGATAATTCTACTTGTGTTTCAGGTGCTTTCTGTGCATGCATGTTACATATTCTATACTATTGGGTGCTACTGTGTCTCATGTATGTATGTGTGTATACATAATGTATGCACAAATATGTGCATACACATGTACATATAGAATATATAGGAATGACTCAGGTTGAATTACGTCATAGTTATATGTGGATTTTCAACTGCCTGGGAGGCTGGCGCCCCAAATCCCATTCCCATTGTTCAGGGATCAACTGTACATATTTTTTGAGTCTATCTTCAATTAAAAGAAAAATCAAAATGAGATAGGAAGAAAAGATACAAAGTATTCAAAGTATTTCCTAAGCATCTAACAGTGTGTTTATTTTAAAGTTGTCAGATTTAGCAAAAAGAAAGATTACAGTAGGCCCACTTACGTTTGAATTTCAGATACACAATGAATAACATTTTAGTATTAGTATGTCTCATACAATAATAATGCAACATGATATTTGGCTCTTACCTTTAGTTCATTCTATTCTCTGCTCATACATCATCTTTTCAGAGAGACGATCCCTGACCATGCTATCTGAAATAGCACACTTACCATTCTCTATTCCTTTACAGTTTATTTTTTCATAGTACTCATTAGTATCTGATATTATATATTTAGATAATAGATACACATGTTTATTGTATGTCTCTCCCTTTATAATCTAAGTTTCATGAAGACAGACTTCATTTTGATGATGACTGGACCCATAGTGCCTAGGACATTGCCTGGCACAGAGTAGGTACTAAATGGTATGTATTTAATGAACATATGAATGAATGGATTTTTATTGTCAGGGTTTATAGTGGTTTCATTCTGTCACATATTCATATTCAACCTTCTTGTTTGATCTTAGTCCTCCATTTAAATAGATAGGCTCACTACAAAATATCCATCCTTAATTCTTTATTTTGACTCATTTTTTATTTGATTTGATTTCATACTGCCAAGTAATTTTTCACAAAGAACTCTTGGGTAGTATATTCCTTCAATTTTCTTTTTGTATTTGAAATAAGCTACCTGTTGCTTTTTTTTGTAGATTGTAATTATTGTTAGCAATTATCCGCTCCCTCTTTCCAAGTAGGAGGGTTATACATCCCTTCAATTGACTATGAAAGATTTTAAGAAGAAGAGAATTAACAATATCTAACAAGTCACTTAAAGAAAGAATTGTTGGGATTAAGCAGAGAAGGGGATAGTAATGAAAAAACAAACATATATTTAGCACTTATTGGGTTCCAGATATTCACTCAACATTATGTAACCATATCTATCTACCATTTTTTGGTTTAAGACTGGCTTCACAAATAATTTAGTGCTTGAGTCGTGTCTTTCTGGAAGACCAGGAACTTGCCAAACAACAAGAGAGGCAAAGTGTGGATATGAAAGGGATGATTATTCTAGATTCAGGCTTCCAGGTACAGATATGGAAGCAGTAAACAGCATGTCATATTTTGGAAATTGTAAACTGTTTGACATCACACATAGTTAATTTATTTAATAATCCAAACAACTCTATGGGAAAATATTATTATCCTTATTTTATAGATGAAGAATCAGGTTCAAGGTTGCACAGCTATAAGGTGACAGTACAGAATCCAACCCACTAACATCTGCTCCTCAAGTCTTTTTTTCACTATACTCTACTATGTTTTCTTCTTATACTTGTGTGGTGACCTTACTAAATCTGTGAAGCTAAGCATAACTCAGAGGACTGAGTAATTCAAGGCTCTAGGACTGGATGAATGTCATTTTTTCCCTCTTTTATCATCATCAGTTAATATATAAAGCACCCACAAGATTCTTGGCATTTTAACATAGGAGAGGACAGTTGGCAGCCTTCACGGAATTCATAATCAAGTTCAAACAAGGCGAGCAAACACTGACACGTGGTTACAAAACCAAACCAATTCCATTATCAGTCAATTAAAAACTTTTCTAGAATGTGAAACCATTTGTACCTCCAAATCCATTCGATACAGGTTCTTCTATTTAAAATCTACTGAGTTTCATATTCGAAAAGATATTTGCACACCGATGTTCATAGCAGCATTATTCACGGTGGCCAGGACATGGAAGCAATCGAAGTGTCCTACAATAGATGATTGGCTAATGCAGCAGTGGTACATATATACAATGGAATATTACTCAGCCATAAGAAGAGATGAAATATTGCCATTTGCGACAACATGGGTGGACCTCGAGATAATCATGCTAAGTGAAATAAGCCAGACAGAAAAAGTTGAAAACCACATGATATCATTTATATGTGGGATATAATCCTAAAAGCAACAAATGAATAGGACAAACAGAGACTCATGGACACGGACAATAGACTAGTAGTTACCAGAGGATAGCGGGGAGAGGGGAGAGGGGAGGTATACGGGGTAAAAGGGGTCAAATATGTGGTGACAGAAAGAAATCTAACTATGGGAGATGAGCACACAATGTAAATATATATATATATATATATATATATATATATATATATATATATATATATACCTCACTGTTAAAATGTATAGCTGAAACTTATTGGATTTCATTAACCAATGTCACCATAAAAAATAAATAAATAAAATAAAATCTATTGAGTTTGATGTAGGGTTAAGCATGTAGATGAAAAGAAAGTGGAAGGTGAGATAACTTTCTGAGAAACAGAAAATTAATGAAACTTTCCAATGATCTTGTCCCAAAGGCAAATATTAAATTTCTTGGTCTGCTCTGCTTTCCTATAAAAAAAATTCTTTTCTGATCATTGGCTCTCCTTAATTATAGGTAGCTTTTTAATTTTAGTTCAGTTTTTGCTGAGTTAAAGGGTGAGAGACATGGACAGAAGGGAAGAGAAGGTTCCCTAGGCTTTGAATGAACAGGTTTTCATCATACCTCGGTTGAGGCTCCACACTTTTAAAGCCCTTTCAGGAAAGGGACAAAGGCAAAGTAATCCTATGGACAGCCTTGGTGCTGTTAATGCTGATGCAACAGAAATCGTATTGCATCTTCCAATTTACTGAGAGTTAACCAACAAAAATTTAATATCGAGCGTGGCAGCTACTGCCTCTCTGATCTGTATTTCAAAGTTAAGTCTCATTTTAGTTTTAGTCACCTTAGCTACTGAAAGATAAATAGATCCTAAACTTTCAATATATACTTTGTCCTATTTCCTAAATTTTTTCTTGCTACTAAATTTTGGGGGAAGATGACTCAGAAAAATAATTATTAACCTGCTAACTAGTTTTGTTAAGTGCTCAGTTGCCGGGAAAATACTACCACCTGCTTTAGTTTCCTTGACAACAGCACACTGCTATTTCCCGTGAAATATCTTTATATTAAACAATGAAACTTTCATAATTTTAAGTCCTAATAAGAAACAATGATGCAATAATTCCCACATAGTTTTTTTTTTCTCACAATATAAAATCTTGGAGAAGAAACTAAGGAATATCTTGTGAATTTCCTATTTCCTAGTGAAAATACAACTGTATTACACCACTTTGATGTTTTACTATGTGGCTTTACTTTTTTTTTTACATTGGAGTTATGACTTTGGTTCTGTTTTCACCCTTTATTGGGAATACAGGGTAATTTATGTGGCTTTGCTTTATTAAGGAGAGTGTAGAATAGATTGGGGATAGATGATGACATCCTTGTCTGACTTCATGTTGAAGAAAATTAAATATAGTTGTATCTGTTTTTATTCTGGAATATCCTGACGGACATTTTCAGTAAGATTTTTGTAGGAAAGAAGTACAGGGATTCTGACTGAAAGGTAAACAGGTGCAAATTCAAGTTTTTGGAAATGGATGCAATATTATCCTACACGTATTTTTAAAAAAGAAAATGAAAGTAGTGAATGGCCTTCAGTGCTGAAGGAAAAAAGCTACTATTTTGGTTCCTTAGTTGAATATGATCAATAACCAACTGAAAGAGAAATATTTTGTTCTCTAAACACCTATCCTGTTGTTTCATTCATCATGGTACTCAGTCGGAAGGGCATTACCAGAGGATTTCAAAAAAAATTACAACTCATTTATTCATTCATTAAACTATTATTGAACACCTACTATGTGTCAGGCACTAAAGCCATCTGAGGAGGAAATGCTATGAAAATAAACATAAATCAACAATGCAAGTGTTAATGATACAGGTCAAATGTTAACATTCAGTTTGCTATTCCCTTCTATGTGTTCTATACCTTGTACAAACACTTTTGTCCACGTTTGGGTACCTATCTCCTGAGTTCTTTGAAAAGGTAGAGACTTTGGCTTATTCATTTTTGTATTCCACAGAACCTAGCATAAGATTTGGTACAGATCAAACAGGTGGTAAGTAAGCGATAGTCGAAATGAAGAAATTAGCATCATTTAGTAGTCTATTAAGAAGATAGTACTTGTCCAGACACTAGCTTTATTTCCTAAAAGTAGTTACTGTAATGTAGTTATCTTGTTATCCTGGAATTTGATTTGAGTTGACAAAATTTGATTATATTTCTTCAGATTATATTTCGAGGTGGTTTATCATCCAAGAAACAAGCTAATAGAGCAGTTTCAAATTTGCAGAAGAAATGGAACCCGGATAATCTCTCAAAGATTTCACGCGAGACGTTTACACTGAATTTAGATGAAAGCGACTAGCTTCCCTTCCATCCCCATCGCTTGTGACTGCGTCGCTCCATCTTCCCCTTTCCTTTTTCCCACCCTTTCGCCCTCCGGAAAGGGCCGAACATCCCGAGAGCTTCCCAGTCCTCCTCCGCCCCTTTCGGAAGGAGCCGAAGTCTGATGGGGCGCCGAAGCGGGTCCGTCTGGAGCTCGGGCTCTTCCGGAAAAACCCGAAGTGCTCTCGGAAGAGGAGGGAGCCTTCGACTTCAGCGCTTCGCCCCCGCGCTGTGCCCTCTGTCGGCGGCGTGGGGCAGCGGTAGCAGCGGTGGCGGCGGGAGGCGGCAGCCGCGTCGACGTCGCCCAAGACTGGAGCGACGTTTAAAGAGGGAGCCGAATCGCCGCGGAGTCCGGCCTCTTGTTGTTGGAGGACTCCCACCCTTCGGCGCGGCCCGACGAGGAGACACTGCGGCGCCGGGAAGCAGGTGAGGACCCTGCCCCGACCCGGGAGGGGAGAAGGGCAAGGGGCGCGCTGCTTCCTCCGTCCCTGGGCCGCGCCTGCGTCTGTATTCTCCTCACTTGAACCAGGAAGCGGCAGAGTCGGAGGCTCCGCTCCTCCGGCCCTTTCTTTGTGTGGGCCCGGGAGTGAAGGAGGGGACGAACCAGGAGGGCCGCGGCGCGGTCCCCTTCGCCGTCAGGGGCCTGGGGGCTGCCGGTGCTCTGGGTAGGCCTGGAGCGTGGGGAGCCCTCCACCGAGACCCACTTGGCTTTTTCCTCGCCCCTCTGTCTGCCTTTTTGTGCCTCTTTTTCTCCTTCTCGCCCCTACTTTGATTTAGAGCCTTCCTGCCGAGCCCATCCTCCCCTTCCGTCCCCTTCCAGGGCATAACAATGCCGCCTGCTCGGCCTCGTCCCCTCCTAGCACCCCCACCCTTCTCTTTGCCACCTTTTACTTTCCCCAGCTCACCTCATTACCCCGCCCTGACTGTGCAGTTCTTTTCTCCATCTGTATTTGCAAGAAGCTGCCTTTTCGCTTGAATTAAGATTAAAAACATTGGTTGCAGGCGGCTAGGTGCGAATGGGGAAGAGAGGTGGAGGAAGGAAGATGGGGTTCAGCTGCCGCAGGGAGCCGCGTGTCGGTTTGTTTCACTCCCTCGCGGATGGCGTTTCTCGCTTTTCCACCATCACCTGCCCACAGTCAAGGATTTCTTTCGCAGTGATGCAGAATGGCTTTTTCAAAGTCAGGTCGCAAATCTTGGAGTGGTTTCAGACCGATTTGTGCTGTTCCTGGGTCCACCCTAACGGGGAGGAGGAGGAAACCTAAACAAAATGAAACCATGTCCTAGTGTCACAGGGACATGTCCATATAACGCATTCTTCCATTGGAAAAAAACATTGGCAAATGACAAAAATTGTGAGATCGTATTCAGAAACCCATCTATTCCCTGAAAAGTGACTTCTGTCGAAACCCCCATATTTCAGAAGCCCTGGTTGCTGGCTCGCTGTCCAAAGGTCACTCTTTCTGATGAATGCCTTTATGGTAACTTGAAATTCCTTGGTACTGTTAACGAGCAACGCCTTATTACAGATGATGTTTTAAGTCTTTGATCTCTAGACTTTTCACTCACTTTTTGTTTTTAAGCTATAATTTTGAAAAATTGAGAAGATATTTGAGATGCCCTGCCTTTCAAGTGCATAACTTAGGCACTATAACAGTGGTACTATTTTGGTAACTCTAGAGGAAAAGAATATTAGCAATAAAAGTGTTTCCTTACCAAAAGTACTTGTCAGCTAATAGTTATTACACACACCCACACACACACACACACACACACACACATATTTTTACACCAAGCAACTCAGGTCAGTGCTACTGGGAATATTTCTGAGAAGTCCAAAAAAATGTTTAGGGAGTAGTACACAGCAATACTGTTTACTGACATCGCCACCTCTTTTCTAGAGTAATGTCTGCTCTGTTCCAATAAGTTTATATTTTCATTTTCACTAACTCATTTGGTGTGAAAAAAGTTCTCATACCAGTGCACGTAATTCTTTACCAACAAAAATGTTTTCGTGCAAAATAGCGTTAAGAAATAGTAAACTTTCCTTTTCCTTTGTCTTATTTATTTTTTACAATAGTATCTATTGACTTCACTTGGCACTCTGTTTAACATTCTACCTCTGGAGATTGTAAGGGTAAAGAGGTGAGGGGAAAGGGGATGAAGAAGGAGTAATAAGGTGTTTAATGATTTATCCAGATGAGGCATCCCAATTTAAATAACAGAAAAATAAGGGGAAACTTACAAGTAATAGTTTTCAGTGTTTATAAATGCTGATTCAGTCATTAGCTGCAGGGAGTAGCTTTTGAATATTTCTTAAAGATAAGTTAAAATTTAGGAAGAGTATTTCCAACCCAATATTGCACACACCAAACTTTTCTAACATGTAAATCATTCATTTACATGAAATAACTAGTGTTCATGATGCTTTTTCTTAAAAAAGTTTTAAGACAGCTAAAAATTAACTCTTAGCTCTTCTTGAGGAGAAAACCCAAAATCAGAACTAAGAAAATTAATTCTGATCTTTAAAATTTGCTAAGTGGTGACGCATGTATCAGCTTCAAATGAGGAGATTACTATTGATGTCCGTAGATCAATTTAAAAGTTGCTTGTCTCAGAGGGAAGACGTGAGAATTGACATGTGGTCCAAAACCCATCCTGTATGAACAGTTTATATAGAAGTAAAAAGTTATGCCAAACTTCAGTTAAAACTTGAATGAACTATTTAATGATGCTGTAGCTACAATTCTGAATGATAAAATACTTTTGTTTTTCTTTCCTAACCTTCTCTCATCCCCATTCCCTTCCCTTTTTTTTTTATAGGCATGGAGAGTAGAAAACTGATTTCTGCTACAGACATTCAGTACTCTGGCAGTCTGCTGAACTCCTTGAATGAGCAACGTGGCCATGGACTCTTCTGTGATGTTACCGTTATTGTGGAAGACCGAAAATTCCGGGCCCACAGGAATATTCTTTCTGCTTCTAGTACTTACTTCCATCAGCTCTTCTCAGTTGCTGGGCAAGTTGTTGAACTGAGCTTTATAAGAGCAGAGATCTTTGCAGAAATTCTCAATTATATCTATAGTTCTAAAATTGTTCGTGTTAGATCAGATTTGCTTGATGAGTTAATTAAATCAGGGCAATTGTTAGGAGTTAAATTTATAGCAGAGCTTGGTGTCCCGTTGTCACAGGTTAAAAGCATCTCAGGTACAGCTCAGGATGGTAATGCAGAAACCTCACCTCCTGGTTCTAGTGACAAGAACCTTGAAATACAAAAATCAAAAGACGAAGCCCAAGATAATGGGGCCGCTATAATGCCTATTATAACAGAGTCTTTTTCTTTATCTGCTGAAGATTATGAGACAAAAAAGATCATTGTTACTGATTCAGATGATGATGATGATGACGTCATTTTCTGCTCTGAGATTCTGCCTGCAAAGGAGACTTTGCCGAGTAACAGTGCAGTGGCACAGGTCCAGCCTAACTCAGGCTCTGTTGCTATTTCAGATGTCGCACCTTGTGCTAGTAATAACTCTCCCCCTTTAACAAATATCACACCTACTCAGAAACTTCCTACTCCTGTGAATCAGGCAACTCTGAGCCAAACACAAGGAAGTGAAAAATTGCTGGTATCTTCGGCCCCGACACATCTGACTCCTAACATTATTTTGTTAAATCAGACACCACTTACTACACCACCAAATGTCAGTCCTTCACTTCCAAATCATATGTCACCTTCAATCAATTTACTTGTGCAGAATCAGCAGACACCAAACAGTGCTGTTTTAACAGGAAACAAGGCCAATGAAGAAGAGGAGGAGGAAATTATAGATGATGATGATGACACTATTAGCTCCAGTCCAGATTCGGCCATCAGTAATACATCTTTGGTCCCACAGGCTGATATCCCTCAAAGTACCACTTTTGATGGATCACTGATACAGAAGATGCAGATCCCTACACTTCTGCAAGAGCCACTTTCCAATTCTTTAAAAATTTCAGATATAATTACTAGAAACACTAATGATCCAGGTTTAGAATCAAAACATCTAATGGAGGGTCAGAAGATCATTACTTTAGATACAGCTACTGAAATTGAAGGCTTGTCAACTGGTTGCAAGGTTTATGCAAATATCGGTGAAGATACTTATGACATAGTCATCCCTGTCAAAGATGACCCTGATGAAGGGGAGGCCAGACTTGAGAATGAGATACCAAAAACATCTAGCAGTGAGACAGCAAACAAACGTATGAAAGTAAAACATGATGATCACTATGAGTTAATAGTAGATGGAAGGGTCTATTATATTTGTATTGTATGCAAAAGATCGTATGTCTGTCTGACGAGCTTGCGGAGACATTTTAACATTCATTCCTGGGAAAAGAAGTATCCTTGCCGTTACTGTGAGAAGGTATTTCCCCTTGCAGAATATCGCACAAAGCATGAAATTCATCACACAGGGGAGCGAAGGTATCAATGTTTGGCTTGTGGCAAATCTTTCATCAACTATCAGTTTATGTCTTCACACATAAAGTCAGTTCATAGTCAAGATCCTTCTGGAGACTCGAAGCTTTATCGGTTACATCCATGCAGGTCTTTACAGATCAGACAATATGCATACCTTTCTGATAGGTCAGGCACTGTGCCTGTAATGAAGGATGATGGTATTGGATATAAGGTTGATGCTGGGAAAGAACCTCCAGTAGGGACCACATCTACTCAGAACAAGCCAATGACCTGGGAAGATATTTTTATTCAGCAGGAAAATGATTCAATTTTTAAACAGAATGTAACAGATGGCAGTACTGAGTTTGAATTCATAATACCAGAATCTTACTGAACTCTTTTGAAGTATCAAAGTTTTGGTTTGGATTAAGGGGCAGGACTTTCAGACCTATGAAACAAGGTGAAAACAAGATAATTTGTTCTGCCACATCATCTGAAGATAGTATAGCTGGATTACTTGTTGATAATTTTTAGAAGCAAATTATTCTGAGTTTGAGTACAGAGATTGAGAATTCCCCCCTGCCCCAAGTATTTGTTTATATAGTTAGCTTTCAGCTTATTTAAAAGAGGCAAAAAAAAAAGCTTGGAGAGATAGTTTCCTGAATAGAGTTTGAAGCAGTCTGAATGTTCTTTGAAGATAACTGGAGTTATTAGCATACCCTAGTACATCTTATAACTTCCCCCTTCTATGTTAGCACTTTACTGCTGAATTCTTAATTTTCTTAATATTGAGACTATAAATGTGTGTTGTGTTTTATATATGGCGTAAAAAATGAACAAGAACTTTTAAAGTTGTTCTGGAAAATTTCAGAGTAAGTCTCTGCTTGGTTGTATATTGTGCTAGTCCAAATGGATAGCAACCTCCTGCCTCCCTGCCCCCATGAAAATGGCCATGCAGACAAGTCTCATCTGAAGAATTAATTAGTTTTAGCTAATTAGAATTATATCTTGCTTTTATTGTCATAGTTTGGAAAAGACTTTGGTGGCTGGACTACTGTATATATACCTTTGCTATGTGGTCCCTGTGGGCAAAAATACTAATCTCCATAATGCAGACAGGAGATGAAAAGTTGTCGCTTTTTTTTTTTTTTGAATTTTTGCTCTTACATAATAGAGACAGTGGAAGTGAATGGAGATTGCCTTTTTGCTCATTATGGTTAAAAATATTCCCATGAAATTTTCAAATTTTGAATCTGAAAGCCACCAAATAAATCTTTAATTCTGTATAAATCTTTATACATGATAGATTCCAGAAATGAGACTCCTACATATTTTGGGTGGGAGGCTACTGGCATATATTTTTAAATGTTCATATTACTTAGACTCTCTAATAGGAAACTTTCATTTGAAATAGTTGAATCAGTGATCTAGTATTTCCCTTTCAGCAAGACCTTTTAGGTTTTTAACCCCTTCTAAAATAAGTTCCATTCCATCTGCAAATTGCTGCGGTATTATAGCAATCAGAAACTATATATGGAATGTAATATAGGCTCGCCGATTACCATTTATCTTGAGAATAGTAAATACCACCTTTCTTCCTTTTAAAATGACACATATTTAAACACTTAGAAAATAAAGTAAAAACTTATCGAAGTGCTAGTACTAAAAGGAAGCAGGTTGGGACAAATATATAGCCTAGCATTTATAACAGGATTAACTTGTTGAATTTCTGTAAATGACTTTTTGCAAAGGAAAAAAAAATTAATAGATACTGAAAAAGATTGTTGTGCATAGTTATTAGTCATTTGTAACCTTGCTTAAGTATATCTTAATTGAAATAGATATTTTCTTTTTCCTTAACCATGTATTTTTAAAAATAGTCTATTTCTTACCTTTGAACTTAAAGCTTTAATCATAATTTCTCATGTATACATCATCCTTCTGACAGTAAGCTAGATTTGAAGATAATGGTTTCAGTGTTTCTTAAGTTGGTACCTGAGGGTATCAGGCATCAGTATTTGCAATAATACAAGGAGAAAGAAAAAAATCCTTTGCTTAACGAGGACTAGAATAACATGCATCTGTTTTGCTGTTGTGTGTCTAGATCTACAAACCATTTTGTAAACTAATCCTTGGAAAATTTTAAATTACCTTGTAACTTAAGACAGAGCTCTGGAATCACAATATCAGTGTCCTTTCTATGTAGATATTGATAACATTTCTCTTTGGCTATAGGGTGCATTCTGAAATATTTTCAGTGGAAATTTGAGTTTCATTAACCTATTTCAACCAGTTAGACATAATTACTTCTACAAGTGTGAATGATACTGATGCCAGCAGAGCTTCTGGATCTTTCAGATTTAACTGCTAGGTAAATTAGTCTGTTGTCTGAAAACTATCCATCCTGAGTAATATATATATATATATATATACACATATATATGTATATATATATACATATATATGTATATATATATATATATTAAATGTATACTTGCTGCTGTTGCTGCTGCTGTGCTCTGTAAATTCTGAGTATGAAATTTAAACTGCTTACTAAAGGTATCTTCTGGAGTTTTGGGGAGGAGGAAAACTGAACAATTAAATCGTATTTTTGCCAGAAGACTTATCACTTGCAGGTATGTTAGGGTCTTCAGTTTTTCTAAAAGTTTCTACATCCAAAGTTTGGAATTCATGTGGAATACTCCTTTGAGGCTAAAACTCTGCACTCCCAGTATTTATTGGGTTGGAAATCTGCAGCAAGATGCTGTTTAAAACTGACAATGGGCTTTTTCTATTTTATACTCAGTTTTCTGGCTAACTTCATTTTTTTTCTTTCAAATTGGCTTCAAATTTCCTCCTATGATAAATTACCTGTAAATATTCTGAGTAGGGACTGTTTGAAATAGCAATTTGTTAAAAGAAATGACAGAAAGTGAAAATTCTCCAAGCAGATTTTAAAATACCATAGCAATCTTGAAAGATTCACTTTAAAGTATATTTTAAATGATCATTATCATTTTGGTAGTAATGATCCCCCACATACAACTACTATGAGGAATTGATGCAGCGTTTTTTTCTCATTGTACCAAAAAGGTAAAACAAATGGTAAAAAACGATCAAGGTATTTTGAGTGGTTAAGGCATGCATATTCTAAAGAATTAATTGCTAATTCAACAGCACTGACTTCTTCACCTCTGTCAATCATATGAAACCTTGTTCATTTCCAACAATACTGTAATATTCATACTTGTACAATCTTTCCTATCATAACTTTAAGTTCTACTTTTCATTAACTATTGTTACCTGATTAGTTCATAGAGCTTCTTACAGCAAAAATAAAACATTTTAATTCTGATTTTTGAGTGCATTTTTACAAGATTATATTTTCGAAATTATATAGACTTTTATATTCTGTTGTTTTTCAATTTTTATAGCGAGATTTGAGCTATGTTTCTAATAACAGCATGACATAATCTCCCATTAGGTTTCACATGTTGGTTATTTGCATGTCTGATGTATCTTGAACCATAATAGTCAAAAGCGAGTCAGCTGCTGTCAGTCGCTTTAGAGTGTTTGTCACACTCATAGATTCCATGAAAATGGATAAGGAGGAGGATAGTTTTATTAATTTGAAACATCACAAAAGCAGTCTGGGTTTCCAACATGGCAGTGATACAGATTTTAAGCAACATCCAGTTTATATGGGTTCTGGATTAATATTTTAATGTTTCATGCCCAGTTCAATATTTTAAAGCAGAATTAGGCATAAAGCAGTAAATATTACAAAATGCAGTCAAGGGACGTATTGGAAATACAAATTCCTTCATTACAGCAAATGTTTTGCAAAAGAGCAAAGCAGCAAATATTAATTTTTCTAAGGTAACATGCATTTTATATAATTCAATGTAATAAAAAAGCTCAAATTAAGTGTTACAAAATCTATACTGTTTCAAATTATTTTGTAAAGTAAGAAAAATACATAGAAATGAGTCAGAATCTTAACACTAAGAAATATGATAAATATACTGTAATGGTGCTTTTAAAAAATTAAATATACATTAAAGCAAAAGGTAAAGTGTAAACAGCAAAAAAAAAATCACAGTATTAGAAGTTGATATTTGTAAGTCAATTGGTTATTAGTCCCTTTTTGAAATCCAATAGAAGTTTAATATGCTGAGAACTGTAGAAAATAATAGTGATTTTATATAATGCAAAAGGATTATCGTTTTTCAGATTCAAAATCTGGATGAGACATCATGGTGCTGAAAGTTAATGTTTTGCAAACATTTACTGTGAACAATGAGTGCACTTGTTATGCCTTGATAATTCTTGATGGCTGGGTGTCTACAAGGTAGATAGGAGCACCAGCATTTGCCTGCTACCTCTAATCCATCAAGTCTGGAGGTAGCGAAATTGGCTGGAAAATTTTCCAATATGTGTTCAGTGTTTGCAGAACTGTCTAATTAGGTACCCTCCCGTAGCCCCTGTATTTTTACATTATAGAAGTGTAGGATTATCAATCTCCCTTTAAATTAATCCTTAGGTTAACATAAGATCACAATGAATGTGTTCATTTTGAAGTGGAGGCATAGGTGTCAAAGTGTTAAATCCATCGGGGTGATGGTTTAGAGCTATGTCTAATTAGAAGAACTAGACGAATACCTACCACAATGTGTCAAATGGATTTTAAATCTACAATAACACTTAAGAATTTGTCAAGTTGGCTGCACTTGAGTTTTTGCAGACTTAAAAGCGGCATTGTAACACTTTCATAATCTTGAATGCTGTCATGATTGGTCTTAACAGAAAAAGAGACCAATAAGAGCAGTGGCATTAAATACTGATGATTCTTCTGGAGTGGGGTGCAGGATATGTGCGGTTTGCTGGGGCCGCAGCACAATATTTGAAGATTAAATAGTCACAAGGATTAGTAACCATACCATGACCCAAGAACCTAATCTAGCATTTTTTAACTCTGAATTTTAACCATAAGATTTATATCTCCTGTAGCAAATGTATTTTGTAATACTTTGCAACATGTGTTAGAACCACTGTCTCCTAAGTTAACAGATGTGTAACATATACTTAAAACACCTCACATGTTGCTCTGTGAATTTCAGTCCTTCCAGGATGATCAATTCTGTTCCCCACTATTCGAGGGAATATTGCACTTTTCCCTATGGGAGGTACCAGTAACAAGCTGAGCTGAATGATCACGACAGCAATTTTTACAATACTCAGAAGAAAAGAGAGTTAATGGGCAGTTTTTTTTCCCAACATCCAGACACAAGCAAACAAAATCTTAGCTAGAACTTTCTGTATTGGAACTATCGTGCAGTCCTATCATATGGGAAGTTTTTCTTAGGAACTGACTTTAGTGGTAGGGAAAGATAGGGCCTATAAGCCAGTAGTACTTCAGCCGAGGTACTAGGGTGGCAATCTGCCAAGGGCCTGAAGACAACACTACATTTACACAAAATGAAACAAATGGCGACCACACTTCTGCTGAATACAGAGGCAGAGCCATGGGGTAATGCAGGTCCAAACATGACAAGTTTCTTCCTGGGCTGGCTCCCCACTCTTGCTTAGATTGTGTGTGCTGCCCTTCTCGGAAGTCCTGGTCAGCCTAGCCACCCCTGCTCAGCATTGATAACAAATAAGTTTCATTGCTATCTTTTCCCTAGCCTGGCAGGCCGTTGTAAAACTTGAAACTGCATAAGAATCACACTTTAAATTGTGTACCCTACACAATTCACTAAAGCAGAAATGCAAAAGCCACAATAATCCCAAGAGCCGGCAGGCATTCCTCTTTAGGGGCTGTAAGGTGGTGGCTTTTCAAAAGGCGGGTAGTAGGGTGGAGAATAACGGGGTGGTGCGCTGGAGGACCACATGTAGCTGGGCGAAGGAGAGGCAGACTGGGGCTCATCAGAAAGTCCAGAGGGAGGGGAGGATGGAAAGACACCGGAATGCTGTGTAATGAAAACAAAACATCAGTTTGGGCAGTGAAGTCGCAATTCTCCCAAAATGAATATGGATCAAGTTTGTTTCTGTTAGGAACAAGAAAGAGCTCCTAAAAATCCCACAAAGTCAGTGAGGGGCATGGAACTGAGCTGGTATTACTTTCAGTCACTCAGGCTGTGATGCTCATGCAGAGCTATCTTGGACTCCTCCTACCCCTCTCTCTGAATGCTTTTTCCATGTTTATAACTCAAGCCTTCAATACTTCTCCCTGAGCGATGGCAACAGCATCCCAATTAATCTTCAAAAATGTAGTTTAAGCCCTAAGAACATTTGAGGTTAAGTTGTTAATACCTGGAAAAGTCTTTGCTATAAGAAAATACCACAGAACCCACCTCATAAAACAAAACAAAAAATAAAACAGAAACTAAGGTCAGAAGGTGGTGTCTTTCTTGGATCTGGGTCTTACTTTAAGTCCAACAATTTCGATTTCATCTTAACTGTAGCCCACCACCCCCAAGGGCAGCATAGGTTGGAGAGCAAAGAGAAACAAAGGCATGGAGGTGGGAATACCAATGATAAGGAGGAGGGGCAATTTGTCAGGTTGCAGATGTACTGAGGATTTAATTTTACTTTGTGTTGTCTAACTTTGGTGGTCTTTGGGAAGGGAGCAGATATGCATTTAATACTCAGTGAATTGGCATGTTAGGAGTCATTTGCCACTTCTCTTTCCCCGGCCCACGTATATCCTTGACCCTAATGATTTTCCTGCTCAAGGAGAGTTGGCCTGTTTAATTCATTGCTGTATCTATCCCGCAGGGCTCAGAACAGAGCTTGGCAAGTAGTAGGTACTCAATAAATGTTGAATGAGTGACTATAACTTCAGGAGTAAATAAGATGAACTTAGCATGTTTTTTTTTTTTAAATGAAATCGATTTTCAAAGAATACGGTCACACCTTGTAGGGACCATTGCTTTGCTCCAGTGGTGGAGCACGGCTGAGTCCTGAAGGCTGGAGGGGGCTACAACGATGGCAAGATATAAGAGGCCAGTTTTCGGCTCTCAGGAAGAGCAAACATAAGCCAACAAACAGGGCTGGAGAATTGTAATTTTCTGTCGTGTCTCAACTCTAGGAGGAACTGGTATATTAAAAAAAAAGACTCACACCAAAAGTTCTCAAGAGTTCAAGTGCTGTTTGGGGAGGTCACACCTTTGTTTTGTTTTGCTGGCTAGAATCTGAGTAGATCATGTCATTTTCTAGGCCCGGAGCAATCTAGAGTCAGCTTTGACATAAGGTTTCTGGAGTCTGAGACCAGTTGGCTGATTCTCCCTATCCCCAGTCCTGATCACTATACCCCTTAGAAAAGTACGTCCAGTTTTCTAGGTCTTGCTTGAAAGATTGAAATATCTGCCCCTTACCACGTAATGTTAGGACTGAGAAGAGACTGTAGAAGCCATCATCCCGCTCCTCCCCCATCCCATCTATTATTTTTCCCCGAGTGAAGGAATGACAGGGTCATAGAAGTTGCAGAGCCTTTCAAAGCAAAACAACTTGAAGCTGTGAACTAGAGACAAGACAGATTCCTTTCTAAAATCTCAATTTTTCTTCTCTCCCCAAGAAGATATGCATTCTTAAGACATCAGTATCATGATTTGCTAGTTTCCAACTCCACATCCCAGAACTCTCTATTTCTCCTTCCCTCCCTTTCTCCTCTTCTGTTGCTTTCTTCAACTAAGAACACTGTCCTCTTAACCAGAGAAGAGGGCAAAAACCCCCAGGGACAAGATCTCTGGGCCAAGGGTGTGGTACTCTGCCCTTCTAAATCTCGCTCCAGGATGGTGAGTGTGAGGAGGCCAGTTTTAGGTGTTCCCAGCCACAGAAGGGAGGGGTGAGTTTCCTATAGTGGAGCTAGAGGCAGTTCTGTCCCAAGAGGCTTTGAAAGGCTTCTGTGGACAGCAGCTGCTGTGGGTGGCAGTTGTATACTTTGATAATAAAAGGAGATGGCACAACGGCCTTCGGTTTTCACTTCTTAGTTTCATGTTTGGGAAGTTGTTAGAGAGGAAGGGAGTGGGATGATTCTCACTTCCCTTTGTGGATGCTGGGAGTCTTAATGATAACGATAATTGAAGGGCTCCTAGAAGAGATAGGGAGCTCACTGGCTGCAGTCCACACACCCTTGGGGCTTGGTTGAGGTTGGGGAGAAGGCCCACAGTACCAGTGCGTAGTTTCCTAGCAACAGGCAGGAACCTTGGGAAAAATCTGGTTTTGTTGCAGCGGGGAAGCTGGCCTGGTACATTTTGGTTCCTAAAAGTCGACTTTACTAATGAGACAGGCAGCTCAGAAGAACAGAGCTTTCAATCTTTGCACATCACAAAACATGAAAAGCATCTAAAGAGCCTATTGCTGGGCCTAATCAGCTCGAGCTTCCTGAGCTGCTTCTTAGGGTCTAGGGTAGCCTACCAGGCTGATGGTGCTACAAGAAGAGCGCCACCTTTTTAGGACACACACAGCTCTCCTCTCCTATCTTAGCCTGCCTTCTTCCCTCTGCTGGATGGCCGACCTACACTCTTCAAGACCAATGTGCATTTCTGTATCAGGGGGCTTCTCTCTTCAAGAGCACTGTGAGGCAGTGACTCCAAAAAGAGCGCTGGCACTGGCCAGGTGATTAAGATTAACAGCAAGAGATGCTGTATCCCTAGGGGAAAATCCAAGATCTCCTGGTTCTTTGCATTCCCCCTCTGTTTCTGCCCCAGAAAGCAAAGCCAAGGGAGATGGAGAGAAAGGTGACTAAAAGGAAGAAAAAGAAAACAGGGGAGAGAGGTCAGAAACCAGAGAAAGGAGGAGAAGAAAGGAAAACCTTGTCAGGAGAAAGGAAATAAATGGAAGAAGTTCAGTGGCAGCAGTAACCTGTGCCATATACTGCTTCCCCCAGGACTAAAGCAAGCCTTTCATTAAATGGGCCCAATTTATGATAGGTCATTTTTCATGGCAAAGATGAAACCTCATGTGACTGAATAAAGAACATAAACAGAGGCACTTTAGACTACTTGGCTGAAGCTGAAGGATGGTTAATGGGGAAATGGGTGTGAGGGGCAAGGGAAGTGAGTGTTGGGGAGCTGAGCAGGGTGGCAAATGTAGTCTCAATTTATCTCCATCCCGCCTTGGGGAACGGGGAGTTCATTAGAAGCAAGGATACCTTGAAGCCCAAAGTTTGAGAGAATACTGTTTCTCCAAGCTCAGTATCACAGCATCCTGACCAGCTGACCAGACCCAAGTACTTGCTCATGTCTGACCACAAGAACTGCTTCCCAAGCTTCCTAACTGGACAGCTACCCAGTAAGGGGATGACTTTGAGGGGTTCAAACAAAACCCTATAAATTTCTTTCCTCTTCCTTCTATCAGCCTTGGGGTAAAAAGGAAGCAGAAGTCTTCAAACTCTAAGTCACATAAATAGTCCTATTTGGAAATGACCAGAATGAAGTCATTCAGAAGAAAGTCTAGAAAGGTCAGTTTTCCTACTATAATTTGGGCCCTTTTACAATCTGAGAAGAGCACAGGGAGCTTTGTTTTTTTGGCGGGGGAGGGGACAGGGGGTAGGTCTATGCTTTTGGTGGTTTTATTGTCAGAGATGGTATACATTTTGCTGACTGCTTTCTATTTACCTGGGAACATGAGCAGATTTCCCCCTATATTCTAGCCTTTCTTGCGTAAAGACTAGTAATACCTCCTATGAAACCATAAGGAAATAGAACTTGGCGAACAAAGGAAAGCTCAACTCAAACACTAGAACAAAACACCATTTAAGTTCTGGAGGGAAGCAAATCACTTAACATAACCCTTAAAACCCCACCATACAACTACAGAGTCTCCCAAAAAGAAAATCAAAACATAGCTTGAACCTAGGGAAAGAACTGGGAGAAGTATAAGAAGTGTCCCAGCAGCCCCTGCAGTGGGGAGCAATTTAATAATGCAATAAGAGACCCTTTCTGAGTCATAATTAGAAAGCCCAGAATTTAAACCAGTAGAAAGTGTAAATATCCTAAAATTAACTGAGGCAAAGACCTGTGCTGTGCTCAGATTTACAGCTTTTCCAAAGAATCTGCAAGCCAATCTCTGGAGTCAGACAGACCTGTACACAAATCCTTGCTATCTCTGTGACTTTGGGGAAGTTACTTACTTTCTCCATGACTTAGCCATCTCATCTTAAACATGGCAGTGACAAGAGTATTTCCGTCAAAGGAGTAAGTGAGATAATATATGTAAAGCACTTAGCGCAATGCTTCATACGTAGTAAACACTCGATGAATAGAAGCTGTTATTAAAATTAGAGGCCTCCACAAACCTCTGAAGGCCCTGCTATTAGCCCACAGCATAGGTCTGGGTGGGGTGGCTAGATTTAGATCCCTTCACTGGGTTAGGTACCCTGTTTCTTGGTTTCCACAGCACTCTGGGTAAGTCTATTTACTTTTTTGTCTCCACTGCTGTCTTCGACCATCCCCTCATGTCTCATTCATAACGCAGGGCCTATGTCTCATTCACACTTTCTATCCACAGCTCCTAGCACAGTGCCTGGCACATGGGAACACAGAGTAAACATTGACTGAACTGAAATCACCAGCCTGAGTCGCCAGTGGCACTGTCAATCGTGCTTTCATCCCCGGGGGTAGTGTTTGAATGAGGAATAATGGAGAGAGAGATGGCTGCATATCCTAAAGAGGGGCTTCCTATCTTAGAGTCAGCAGCAACCATCACCAGGGAGATTGCTGTTCTTACTTAAGAGGCTTATTATAAAGTGAACATTCATAAAATCAATATAATTGATATAGTTTACTTTGATATACAAAAAAAAATGGTGGCAGCCTCTTTGGCTGAACCTACAGTGGGTCCTCAATCTCTGGATGACTTTTTATCATAGGGTCCCCAGGAGAATGGTGCCCCTCCTTGTGTTAGCTTCAACATCCTTGGATTCTTTTAAAGGATTCCTTTTCTGTCTCTGTTACTACTGAAATTATTTATGTGCTTTTTGAACATATTCTGTTTTCCAGTCTACATCATCTATTTGGGTAATAAGTTCCCTGAATTGTCTATCTGTGAATACATAGGCTCTAAAACAAGTTCTAACATTATTTTTTCCAAGCTTTAATGGATGCCTCCTTGTTCTAATATTGTACTTTATAACAGTGAACGAATCTATGTTCACACTATATGTACAGCTGTCCCTCAATATCCACGAGGGATTGGTTATAAGACCCCCCATGGATGTTCAAGTCCCTTATATAAAATGGCATAGAATAATGCATAATCAATCAGCTTTCCACATCTGCGGATTCCTAGCTGCAGGTGGAAAATATTGTTTTTGATTTGCAGTTGGTTGAATCTGTGGATGTGAAACCCTGAGATACAGAGGGCCAACTGTGTATTTATTGAAAAAAATCCACGTATAAGTGGACCCGCACAGTTCAAACCCACGTTGTTCAAGGGTCGATTGTATTACTATTGCAATAAAGAGTCCTGGACCTCCCCAAAAGTATCTAAACCAAACAAAAATGTACTTTATTCAACCAAATGAGGTTTTTCAGTTTCAATTATTTCGTTAATATGCAGCTGAAATCATGTTAACCAAGGGCTTTGCATTTTCAAACTGTTTAATTGAAAGCACCCCCAAACGCTCATGTTTTTATGTCCCCTTGGAGCATTTATGGGCTCTTAGTCAATAGAAGAAATTTATTATGTGCTTCCTTCCCTTCGAAGGTATTTCTTTTGGTCCCCAAATTTTGAATGAACCAGATTTTAGCATAATCCCACCCTTCTGTGCTCAAGGGTTTACAATCACTGTAAATGCCTAAAGGACCATTTTATTTGTTTTCCCGAAGTGCCTAGTTCAGTGCTCTGCACACAATGAATACATTTTAATTAAGCACCTTTTCTTTTCATTTTTTTTCCGGTTCTGTTTTTCTGTGCTTAGTCTTGGCTCAAAAGGAAAAAGGGAAAGTGCAAATTTGGTAACACTATTCTTGACCTATGTGATAATAGGACGACAAAGGGGAGGGGAATGTTATAAAAAATATTTACTCTATGTCGTCTTAGTTAAGAAGTCTGGAGAAAAAGAAGGGATTTCTTATAGATTTGATTCAAACCCTTGTATAGCTCAGAATATCCTTGTGCTAAGGAGCAAGACTAGGCATCTCCCTGTGGCAGAGGAATGGAAATAGCCACTGTTCATCAGGGGTCCATGGCAAGGTACTAATGAGTACCATCTTCTCCTGGGTGTAGGTCAAGGCAATTTTGGATATCTCGATCCTATTTCCTTGTCTCCCCTTTGCTTCCATCTCTCCGTTTCTTCTTCTCTTGTGCCTTTCTCACCTTTCCCATCTATTCTATCATTGCTTGCTTACATAGTTCTTATGTTAGTCAATGGTACCCAAGGCTGCTAAAGGCCTTTAGGGATAAAGAGCCTGGTAACTTCATACGCATTAGGGAGGGTCCATAATTAGGGAGAGAACAAGAGAGCATGAGTGAGAGCAGGAGTAATGGAGAGTTTTTTTTTCTCTCAAAACATACCTGAAAGTCATAAGCAGAATATGGTGGCAGGTGAGGAGGACTATGGTAGTAGGTATTGTAGGGTGCCACTTGAGGACGAGCATAGTAAGAAACAGTCGAATGGGCATTCTCAACAGAACAGTTCAGTGCTGGGAGAGTTGGGTTCTGTAGAAAACCACATGTTAGAAACAACATTAACTTTTATCACTAGGAAAATGGTTAAATAAACTGTGGTACATCTATACTATGGAATACCATGCAGCTATTGATAAACAATTTAGTGACAGAGAAAATTGTCTGGGATATGTTGTTAAAACAAACAAACAAAAATAAACAAGCCACCAGCAAAACTATGGAATTAATAAAAAGATCAGTGGTTGCCAGGGGTTGTGGTTGTGGGGGAGGGATAAATAGACAGATCACAGAGGATTTTTACAGGAGTGAAAATACTTTGAATGATGTCTTTATTTTTATTTTTCAACTAGAGTTGACATTCAATATTATTTTATATTCCTGTGTAATGTTATAATGATGGATATATGTCATTATACATTTGCCCAAACCCATAGAATGTACAGCACCAAGAATGAACCATAAGGTAAACTGTGGACTTTGGGTGATTATGATGCATCAATGCAGGTTAATCCTTGGTAACAAATGCACCATTCTGGTGGGAGATGTTGATAATGGGTGAGGCTATGCATGTGTAGGGGCAGGGCATATATGGGAAATCTCTGTACCTTCCTCTCAATTTTGTCATGAACCTAAAACTGCTCTAAAAAAATAAAGTCTTTTAAATAGAAGCCACCATGTTCTATTAATATAGCATGAACCCAATTTATAAATTAGGACCCAAACAATTATATATGTATACATGTTTTAAAACAAAAGGAAATTAATCTGGAAAGAGTTACAACAAACTGTTAACTGTGGCTATCTCTGGGGAGCAGAGTAGTATTAGGAGGTAAATAGGGACTCTTCACTTTCTGTCATACGGCTAAAGTTTTTACAACTAATACGTTTTACTTGTGTCATTTCCCCCAACTTACTTTGAAAAATTCAAACTTATAAAAAAGTTGAAATAGTTTATGTACATATTTTTTTAAAACAAAAAAGAAAAATAAAAAAATAAGACCTAAAATACACAATGTCAAATAGACAAGGCTGAACAGGCTACTGCTCTTGCTGTGACAGAAATGTGATGAATCACAAAGCGTTTATAAAAGTTGTGCGGATTCCCACAGATTCCAACCTTGCTAAGGAGCTCTCATGCAGATAGGAAGGATATTTATTTCTCATCAGCCTCGCAGGCTGGAAGCAAAACCCTAGCAGTGCACAGAAACCATGAAAGACAAAGCAGAATATATTGATCTCCCTTTTTTTCCCCAAACAAAACAATGCAGAAAGAATCAAATGCCATTTTTATAACATGGTAGTGTGTGTAGCCCTTCAACGGTTAAAGCTAATCTTGTCCAGGATGGGAGTCCTGCTCCCAACGGGGCCAAAGCATTGCTAAAGGAAGTCATCACTGCTCATTAGTTCCCAAACAAGACTGTGATTTGTACCTCTTGAGTGCAACATGGGTCACGGTGTGAGACAAATGTTTTTTTCTTTTTCATTTTCCATGTCATTGACACCTCCTCCATTTGTGTGGATAATCGAGAGCTATCTGCAAAATCAATGTGTCTTGTTTCTGGTACACATCTACTCCACATTAATGGAGAGCAGAAGCTTCCTCTCAAGTGAGGAAAATGTGTGGGCAGACTTTGGCAGTGGCACAGGCAACCATGTTGGGGTGTTGGCAGAGGAAACTCCCTTATAGCAAGTTTCAACACAGTTCTGTTGCTCTCTTCCTTGGAGTGGGTACTATTTACATTTCAAAAAGGTTTGAAGAGCTACAAACCTCAGTCATTACAATGCAGCTCACAGACAACCAGAAAAATGTTTGTCAGCCTAGCTCATGTGTGGGAGAGGGCTGAGATCTTGGCCATTTCCAGGATTGGCTTGCTTTATGAAGGAAGAATGCTCAGAAATGCCCTTATCTCTCCACCAGAATTCTAAGAAGAAATTTCATCCCTGAGGAAGTCCCAGAAATTCTGTTCCCTAGGCCTTCTGTCAACTAAAAACACACCCTCCAGGTCCTGCAAGATGAAACCAATTCTTCTATGCAAATAAATTAAGCCCAACCATAGAGATACAATCACACAATGTAAACTCTACCTATAATTTTTTGTGTGTGTTTAGCAAGGCTGAGGGTCCAGAAGAATCTTTGAAGGGAAGTTGACTCTTAGAGAGAAATAAACACAGAAGAAACATGAGAGGAAGACTGAACAGCACAGGAAAGCCACAGAGAGAAGAAATTCAAGGGTAGAGGATGTAGAGATAACATGGCAATAAGAGAGGATGAGGGAGTGAAGGAGGTGAAGTGAAGAGTTGGATATGGAAGGAACAAAAGAGGTGGCCCCAAATAATGGTCTAGTTATGTTTTAAATCAATAATTCTGATTTTACAATAAATTTAGGCACTCTATTTGTGTGTGCATATAAGAGTGTGTATTGCTGTTTCAATTCTGGGGTTTAAGTTAAGAGACTCCTATTACTGATCAGTAGCATTCTGAGCTCAGTGAAACAAAGGTTACTAGGTAGCACAGGAAATGGTAGAAGCAGTTTTGTCTGGACAAAATGGAATCTATTCTTAGTCAATGATTGTGGACTTTGAGAATGCCACTTTTATTCCTCCACACTTTACTCCATACCAGAGACACCAATTAGGAGAAAATGACAAGATATAATCACTTTTGAAAGATTCATCTCAAATCCTCATAGCTTTGGTCAACAAACACTTCCTCAAACATTTTGTTAAGATTCTTTTTACCAAACACCTCTGGTCAGGGAATGAAGATACCCTTTTTTCCTTTCCGGATCCCGCAACTCTGGAAATGGTGGCTCCTAGCTGATCCTATTGAAAACTGCCAGCTCACAGCTCTTGGCTCCTCTTCTCACTCTCTAGGGAATGGCTTTCATTAGCCAGCACCCCTATGCCTCCCCGAAGACCCCAGGGCATTCTACTCAGGGAGGAGGTACACAAGTCACCAACCACATTTGGATGTAGGCCAAGGATTTTACATAAGTTCACCTGGTTGATGTTCCAGAATTTTCTACACCATGTCTCATTTTAATAAAGTGAGCTAAGTAATGGTTCTTCCTTGGTGCCCCATCTTATACTCCCACTAGTGTTTTCTTACCTCATAAATCAAATGTCTTGCTCTCTGATGTTTGCTTTCATCTTTCATTCCTCCTCCCCACCCCCGGTCCTTGCCTGAGTTCCGAGGACTGGCATTTGATGATGATCAGAACTTCTTTTGCTCTCTTCCTTTACTGTTAAAGAAGTTCCCAACAGTTGGAAACAACTCACTCTATTTTTTTTTTAATTAAAGCAGTGAAGCAAAGTAGGTGATGTCTGTTAAAGCACTTGCAGAACCAGAAAGAGCTATCCAAATGCTGGTTAGTGGAAGCTGGGATGGGGTAGAAAGAGCAAAGGCTCTGGCATCTGAGAAACCTGGGCTTCAGTTTCAGCTCTGCTATTTAGCTCTAGGCAAGTCACTTGACATCTGTTGGCCTGTCCTCATCTGTGAAATAAGGGCAGCAATGGTTACTTACCTCACAAGGTACTAGTAGTGGCGAGGAGAGGAGTAAGTAATTGTGCAAAAATACTTTATAGAGAATAAAGGGCCATTACTGCCACTTATGAGGACAAACCATCAACAAACTTGTTTTCCTCCTAGAGAGTAAAGGTTGCAGTGAAATTAAGAGTCCAGAAATAAACCTAGACATCGATGGTCCACTGATTCTTGACAAAGTTCCTTGCCATAACCCCATACAGCCTACCAAGTAGCCACCACTCACTCCATTTGGGCCTCAGGGTAGCCCTGCTGCCTAAGTCTGAAAGCTCTAGGAACAAAACTCTTCACATCCATCCTGATGTCCCATCTCCTCAACTTGCCAACCAGGAAGCTTCTCTGCCAACCAGGTTGGCTCAGATTCTACATAATGCCTGGGCTTTCACCTGCCCTTTGGGGAAAGTCTCCAAGAATAAAGGGCATTCTTTTCTCCAAAGAAGCCGCAACCCAGAAACAACGGTTTTTCCCAAACTCTCTCACCCAAGCTCCCTCAGATCCAAACTTATAGGAAATCCTTCTCCCTCTGAAGACCCCACTTCCTTGATGCTTGTCCCACTCCTCAGTGCTTGGGTTTTCCCGAGTGGGAGCTGAGGCATGGGAATGAGAAGTGTGCATATGCAAGAGAGAGAGAAAAAAGAAAGAGACGGACAGACAGACAGACAGACAAGCTGGGGATGAGCTGGGAAGGATTTCTCTTGACTTAGGGTCATCAGTAGGAACACTCAATACTTCTAGTCAGCCCAGTTCTGCCATGGACTTGCTGCCCAAAACAGCAGCATTTTTCTTTTCCCTGTCCTATCCCACCTTTCATTTTCCATTATCCATCCTTTTGACAGTCCAGGGTCAAATTACAAACAACCTTTCAGATTCCTGTTCCTCAGGGACCCTAAAATGGGACAGAAACAGCCAAGGGACTAAAGGCTATCTGCCTCATTTTTAGGGTCAAAGTAAAACGCCTTTAGGCACAAAATAATTCCATAAACACATGAGAGGCATTCCTTTAAAGTAGTACCCCTATTAAACCTGCCATAAATTTATTATTTTATTTTTATTTTTTGCTTATTTGCTTTGTTGATATTTGTTTATATACCTCTTTTACTAAGGGAATTTGAGATACTTGAGAATAGGACATTTATCTCGATTTTTCCCGCATTTAGTAGGCCCT
Organism: Pteropus medius; assembly: GCF_902729225.1. Classification (NCBI taxonomy): domain Eukaryota; kingdom Metazoa; phylum Chordata; class Mammalia; order Chiroptera; family Pteropodidae; genus Pteropus; species Pteropus medius. The sequence goes on along the minus strand of NW_024355695.1, from coordinate 2,491,858 downwards.
CATAAACTCTCCATTGAGTGATTGAATAAATGAGCAAAAAAAATGAATAAATGAAATGTTTATTTTGTATCAAGTGCCCTTAAGTAATCGAATTTTGTAATGTCCAATATTAGCAACAATTTAAAAATCTTTATTAACATAGAACAAAAATAAAATGAGATAAATTTTAATTTAAAAACTGTATCTTAAAACCAAGAAAGAAAAAACGGGGAGGGAGTGAGGAGAAAGGAAGGAAGAAAGAAGAAGTCAAAGGAAGGAAGGAAGGAAGGAAGGAAGGAAGGAAGGAGGCAGATAGGCAAGCAGGGTTGGAATCAACCCTGGCTGCAGATCAGAATCACCTGGGCTTCAATTTAGACCAAATAAATCAGAATCTCTGGAGAAGGGGTCCAGGGATCTGGGTTTTTTAAGCACCTCAAATGATTCTATTCTCATAGGAAGCCAGGATGATAGCTCTAAAGATATTATCCCTATAATTTGAGATCAAGGTTTGTTAAATAAGCAAATAAATGCTTAGGAATGCATTAAAAGCAAAGGAAGGAAGGAGCCCAGCATTATGGAGCACCTACTAGGTGCTGAGTCCTGGTATGCCTTTGCAGACATACACACAAAGATGGAAGAATTGAAAGGGAGGATAGGGAACATGGGGAGGCTGAGATTGAGGTTGAGGTTGAGGATAAGACCTGGCAAGCAGCTTAGCCTAGGGCTACCCCTTCAAATGGAAAAAAAGAGTCCAGATGCTCTTTCTGGAGAAACTCCAGGACAAAATTTCTGGGAGGGAAAAATTATCATTACTTTTACCTGTAGCTAAAAAATCTCTTTCTATCTCTCCCCAATTCTGTTAGGGGAAAAACTACCCAAAAAGGTTTCTGATAAAAGTGTGTGTGTCAGGGGAGGGGAAAGGGGGTTGTACAAGGCTATGTTTACATAACCAGCATGAACATGAGAACTGAGAACACCCTACTTCCCTTGCCTGCTCCCAGAATGTGCCTCAAGAATACAGGCAACTCATGTTAACAAGAAATATTTGCAGACTGATGGCATTACCTGGCTCCTTCAACTTTAAATGTTTGAAGGCAGCTACATTTTTAAAGCAATTTCTTCTGATTCCTCCCTTCAAAACATGGGTCCCCATTACTCTTAACTGCCCAACTTGACCCTGGCTCCTGACAGGGGCCTCTGTAGAATGAGGTCACTTCCTTCCTTACCATATCCTTAAAGCCTCCAAGGACAGCGGCAGTGATGATGCCCAAGAACAGGCCGACAATGTTGAGGATGGTGGCAGACCAAAGCAGGTGGTAGAGGTGGATGATGTCCTGGCAGCTGCTGACGTCGATGTATTCATAGTACCCACCGGTAATCTCCACCCGGCTGGACAGGGAGAACCACACTCCAGTCAGTCCTCAAGGACAGGCTGGCCCCTAGGGCTTTGGCTATCATGCAGCTCAGTGACAAATAGGTGGGCAAGTAGGGGACATCATAGCTATAAGTGCATTGGGGGAGCAAGACACTATAATGAATCAGAGTGTGATTGCTGTTTATAGAAAACAAAAACAAAAACAAAAAACTCCTACCTGCCAGAGAAATACTTGTTATGATCACAAACAGTAATCTTAGATAATGTTTATTGACACTTGCTATGTGCCAGGTACAGTGCTAAGCATTTTAAATATGTACTAATATGGCAGCTACTAGTCACATGTGTTTATTTAAATTTAAATTAACATTAAGTAAAATTTAAAAATCATTTCTTCAGTCTCACCAGCCATATGTTAAGTGCGTAGCAACAATACTTCTAAGGGCCACATTAGTGGCTAGTTACTGTATTGTACAGAGCAAATTACAGAACATTTCCATCATTTGCATAAAGTTTATTAGATAGCACAACAAATTCTATGAGGTAGTACTATCACCATTCCTATTTTACCAATGAAGAAACCGAAGCACAGAGAGATTAGGAAGTTGCTCAAGTCATAAGAGGCAGAACTGGGATCTGAATTCAGGCTTCAAAGATTTCAGTGTTTTCTCTCTCAAAACAAAACAAAATAAAACAATGTCCCAACAAAGAACTAAAGCTGAGTTGCTGCACAAAACTTGACTATCATCTCCTTGGAGGTGTTTAAAGACACCCCAGCCACCCCAGCTCAGTCACTATTTATCATATTATTTGCTATGGACTAAATTGTGTCCCTCTCCAAAATTTGCACATTGAAGCCCTAACTCCCAATGTGACTGTATTTGGAGAAGGGCTTGTAGGAGGTAATTAAGTTTAAATGAGGTCATAAAGGTGGGGCCCTACTCCAATAGGATTGGTGGTTTTATAAAAAGAGTAAGAAGATACACTTGCATGCGAGGGCGAGTGAGAGTGAGAGCGAACGATCTCCATACACAGTCACTGAGAAAAGGCCATGTGAAGGAAGACACAGTGAGAAAGCTGCCATCTGCAAGCCAGGAAGAAAGCTCTCATTGGAATTCGGCCACGCTGGCACTGTGATCTTGGACTTCCAGCCTCCGGAATTATGAGAAAATAAATGTCTGTTGTTGAAGGCACCCAGTCTACAGTATTTTGTTATGGCAGCCCGAGCTAAGACATTTCCCTCCTCTAATTCCTCTGTATCGCTCAGTCCTTACTCATGTGTCTGCATCTTTACTATCTGTCTGCCCAATCCTAAAGTGAACTCCATGAGGACAGAGTTTTTGTTTGTTTTGTTCACTACTGTACCTGACATGGTAAGCTTCCGTAGTGGAATTTTAAAGGTGTTTCAATTCAGTAGAATTTGAAATGGATTCTAGTATTTTCCAGATCATAGCTGAAGAGACCATCCATAAGCATACAATGAGCATATCAGGTTAGTTGGCAACATATTCAGTCCTGGGAATGGGGCAGAGTTACTTACTACTCAAAAAGGCACAGTTGGACAAGAAGTATCTCCCGGAAAAGGAAGGCCTGTGTGTAAGGGCAAGTATGGGGTTGTAGAGGCCCAGGAGAGCCTTGAGAGTCAGATTCCAACTGCCCCCAAACTATCTTCACCTACTTCCTAAGGCACTGAAGGCAGGCTGGGAGTACATAAAGATAAATAGTGTGGCATAGTAGACTCTGGGGTATGAGTGCATTTGAACCTTGGCTCTGTCACTTATTTGCTGTCTGACCCCGAGCAACTTTCTTAACCTCTCTGAGCCTGGGGGATTTAATTAGAGAATGTGTGAATGCGGTACTTCAGCACATATTATGAACCCCCACCAAAACATGCAGCTATATTTTTTCTCTTCTAAGAGTGAGCCTCTGGCAACATGATTCAAACCTTTAAATCTTGTTCTTAAAAGCATTAACACTTTAAAGGCACAGGCCACAACATGGGGATAGGTCAGTAGTTTGTTTTAAAATATTCAATAATTGTACAGAATCTATGTTTGGTTTCAGTTTGAGTGGATTCAGCAGCTATTAAAATATTTTTTAAGATCTGGTTCAGGATTTAGCAAATTAATGTGGTTTGTTTCTGTGTGAGATTCATGATTCTATTTGGTTCAGCCTCTGTGCAGAGCTTCCTCTGAAATTCCATCTTTTGCATTCTCAGCACTCCCACCCTCAAGCCTCCATGACTGCAGGGCTCTCCTGCCAGACCCACTGCCTGATTAAGCTTCCTAAAACATTTTAAAACTAAGTCATTCACTTAATCAAAACTGTTCCATGGCTCCCCATTACCTTCAGGAAAATGCGTCCAAACTCCTCAGTCTAACATAATCTGACTCCAAAATGGAGTCAACACTCCAGCCAAGCTGGAGTCCTCAGAAGCCTCAACTGGCCACTCTGGGCACTTATTCCAAAACTTTGCTCAGATTTCTCTCCCTACAGGGAAGGGGGAGAAATTTTGCCTTCTGTTTTCTGCCTGTCCTAATCTCTCCTACTGCTCAAAGTTTCAATACTCACCTCTCTAGAGTTTTCTTCAAGGACTCTAGTGCCCATTCATTAGCTTTTCCCCTGGACTCCCACAGCCTTAGAGAGTCTGTTTTTCTTAGTTTGGCACTTTGTGTATGTCAGTAATTCAGTTATTCATTTAATCCAATTTATTGAGAACCTACTCAATACTGAGTACTGTTCTAGGTGCTGAAGCTACAACTAAGGCCAAGGTAGACAAAATGTCTCTGTGTAAATTGTAATCCCTTGAGGGCAAAGGTCATCTCTTACCTTCTTTTGTGTCTCCCTCACTGCCTCACACAGTAGTAGAAACATTATAGGTCATCAATCGATATTTGGTGAATGAGTAACCGAGTTCATACTAATTATTGCATTGATCATGAGATTGATTACCCAATATGGGCTGTTACTTCCTTGCTCTCAACTTGCTGGGTGTGCCTGGAAAACCAGATAACCTCAGACTCCATTTAACAGAGTAGGAGGCATCAGATCTTAGATTAGGCAGAATGGCATACTTCCACCCTTTGATAGGGGCCTGGAACCATTAGCCAACTCTTAATGGACAGGCAGTGGCAATAGGCAGCCTCTATGCATTTCTCTCTCACTGCATGTATTCAGTCTAAACCCCCTTCCCACAATCTCCCTAGTAAATTGAGTTCCTTAAGGGCAAAATTATGTTTTATTGATAGGTATTCTTTTAGACTAGTCCCTGGCACATAGTAGGAGCTCAATACAAGTTTGTCAAAGGGAAGAATGAATGAAAATAAGTTATCATCTTTCATTTTACTACTAGCTGAAGCAGTTCACAAACCACCCCCATTTCCTTTCATTACCTTTAGGTTATATACACTGAAAACCAGTGATATTGACTTGACCTCTCCAAAGCTGAGTAAAGTACTCTGAAAGGCTGCTGCTGAGAAGCTGTGTCCTAGAGAAAGCCACCGTTCTGCACAAGGATAAATGGAATAATCTATGTTTGATATTAAAACCTCATTGTCCCTGACATCAGAGAAGGTCTGTGGGTTTGAGGGGACAGTAGAAACTCTGTGTTTCCGTAGCACTGCACAAATAACTGCCTGATGTGTTCATTCCCACTTTTTTTTCTTGGCTTCTTTTCCAGGAAATGGACTGGAGGAGCTGGCAATTGATTAAAAATAGGCTTCATGTGAGGAAAAAGAATATGCATTTGGCAAAATTAAAGTCTCCAAGCCTCAGAATGTTTGTGGCTACCTATATTTAAGCCTGGAGTTTAGGTCTTTTTGGAGCTGGCTAGAAAAAGCCTCAGCTCAAGGTAAAACTTTTCCCTCTATTTGTAGGATCATCGCCTCTTAAGTATCCGCGGTCTTGGTTTATAACCTAGTAGGACTGTTTCCTGATGAAAAGTTCAGTAAATGCTTTTCTAATGGCCTTGACCTTGGAATCTTAGCAGGACAGACTTGGAAAAGAGCCTTGACTGCTGCCCCAGGGTGGTCTCCAAGCATCAGGTAGATGAAAACCATTTCCAGGCTTGAAGATCTTTAGGAGCAGTATCTCCATGACCCCTCTTAGTTGCCTAGTCCCATAATTTATTTTCCTGGTGAAAAGGTTATTCCTCTTTTTGTTCCTTTTCAACAAATGTCACTTCCTTTTCATCAGATCTTTACTCATGCTCAGTCCTTTGCTAGGGCCTGGGGATATAGATAAGATGAAGTCATGTTCGCTGCCTTTAGGGAGCTCAATTTAGCACAGCTCCTTATAAAATTCCTTTAGAGCCTTGAAGACAATACTGGCATAACTTGCTTTAAGAAAGTTAGAAAATCAGTTATTATGAAGTTCAGATAAATCGGGCTTGAGTCTCCACTAAAAAAAAAAAATTCACCTAAAGGCTCAGCTAAATGGAATTTAAAGTAGGGTTTAGTTTATTCAAAACTTTTTCATAAATATCCTTAATTGTAGAGAGAAAGGTGTGTCTGCAAGGAATCACTTCTCAGCCCCTTTAATGGGCCTCCTGTTTCCGTGGCTCTCAGGCCCCAGTATGGCCAGCTCCCAGCCCCTGCCCCAGGAGGCCCTGAATAGGGAAAGAAGAGCAGACCAAAAAGGAGAAGGGAAGAGGCTGTCAAGAGGAGGGAGGAGGGAAGGGCAGAGCAAGGGAAGGAGGAATAAGTTAGAGGCAAGGGGAAAGATAACAAAAGAACCCCAATTCCTCTGGGACCTATTTTATATTCCTTCAATCATTTTTTGGAAGGATGGGCTCAGGAAGTACAATTATAAACAGCACTCAATCAATGTTGCGAGGAGGGAAGTCCTTTACAAGTGTTAGTTATTATTGCACCATGAATAGTTGAACTTTCCAGATAATTCCCAAACCTCATTTGAGTCTTTAAGTTTCTCTTCCTCTGCCAAAACAAAATGAGACTGGTGCTAGCAAAGAAGGTAAAGGGCTGGTGTGAATTCCCTTCTTCTCTTCCCTGCCTGTTGTCTGTTAGGTCTTAATCCCCAGCCCAGAGAAACTGGTTCCCCAATACCAAAAGTAGAGAATGTGAGTGAGAAGGGGGCTGCATTCATTGGACCTCTTTAGATCTAGCTCCATTAGATCCTCTTTTGCCAACTCCTCCTATCCTCTCTCCTTCTCCTGGCCCTCAGCACTCTGGTACTGAGAGTCTGGAGAAAATATGTGCATGGGCAGGCATTGGCTGACACTCCCCACAGGCAGGGCTATTCGCTTATGCTCTGCATTGCCTGCTCATGCATTCCTGTCAATTCCACCTTCTAAATGGCTCTTAAAAGTATTCTTTGCTTCCTATTGTCCTCAAACCAACTTAATCCAGGCTCCATTCCCTTTGGCCTAAACTCTTGCAGTGGTTTTCTTAGCTGCCTCCTCTCTAAGCACTCAAATTCATGGTATACCCTTCAATGGCTCCCAATTGTTTACAGAGTCAAGTCCAAAGGCATTCTTATGGCCAATGAGCCCTCCATGATCTGGCCTATGACCACAGCTTTGCCCTCACCTACTACTTCCTTGTGTAACTATCCCCATCCCCACAACTCTTGGGAATACCCTCCCCACCTCCACTCCTTTTTTTTGGTTTGTTTCCAAACTCTACTTATGCTTTAAGTCTCAGTTGCCGCATCAACTCCTCCTTGGCAATGCCCCCCATCAGCAACTCTGATTTCAGTCATTTGGGTTGCCAGTGTCCCCAGTACATCTACTGATCCCCACCACACTTATCACACTATCTTGCAATCAATTGTTCATGCGTCTGTCTTCTCTACTAGTCTGTGAGCTCCTCAGCGGTAGTCTATGTATTTTTAACTCCTAAATATGTTTTGAAAGAAAGAATAAATGATATTTTCACAATCGAAGGGCAGAGAGCCAGAGTGGTTATAGCAGAACTAGCACCAAGCCTTCTCTTGCCTCAGGGCCTTTGCACTTACTGCTCCCTCTGCTTGAAACACATCTTCCCCAAGTATGTACTTGGGTTGCCCTCTCACATCACTCAGATCTCTGCATAAATGTCACCTCCTCAAAGAGACCCTTCCCTGGCTACTCCATCTAACACAGCACACAGAGTCCCTTACTGTCACTATCTATCTACCTCTCCTGCTTCATATTTTTTTTTTCAGATCTCTGATCAACATTTGGCATGTTCTGTATTTATGTATTTAGCGGCTATCTTTATGTATTTAGTGATTTTTGTTCTGTTTGCTGCCAAATCTCCAGTGTAGAATAGGGCCAGGCACAGAGAAAGTGCTCAGTAATGACTTGTTGAGTGTCGTCGAACTTGGCCTTACACAGAACTGAGTTTGAACCCTTCCTCTACCATTTTCAAGTTCTGTGTGACCTTGGGCTAGCTGTCTGTTTCTTCTGAGCCTCACTCTAATCATCTGTAAAATGAGGATAATTCAACATACATCATATATAAGAATTAAATGAGATCAAATATTTGAAAACACTTAGCATGCTGTCTGGCACAGAGAAGGCAGGTAATGGATGTGAGCTGAAATCTGTTGACCAACCAGTCTTCTACTTCTCTGATTCCTACTGTGTGCCCTTCACCCACCCTGGCCCTTCTAATGTCCATCGTGGTCAAACCATTATTTCTGTGCCTGGGGGCTGAGCTCTTACTTGCCACAGTTATAGAGGTCACAGCAGAAGCAGGTGTTGCCCCGGATGCGAGGAGTGCAGGGTCCACGGCTGAGGTGGGGGCAGTCCACCTAAGGGCACAGAACAGTGAGGAAATGAGCTGGCATTGCATGAAAGCCAGGGCCCTTTGGGATTGGAAATGTGAGTTATCGACTGATGGAGACGGTAAAGATGGCTGTGAGATGAACACACCAATACATGGAAGGGATGGGACTGGGAAGGGAGCTGGCTGAACTTGTGCATGAGGCAAGTCACTGTGTAGCTGGGCTCACGTCCAGCCTCAGCCACATCCCTCAGTGCCCCATCCCTGAAGAGTAAAGATGGAGAGGAGGAAGGACAGATGGAAGGACAGATAGGAAAACAAATGGATGGCAGAAAATGAAGATACTAAAGTAAGGGAAATCAGAGTATAAGGGATCAGATGGGAAGGAAGACAGAAGGGACATCGCATGCACTCCGAAGTACAATGATACCTCTCTAGCTGCCTGGGTAAGGTTCCTCATAACCCTCGCGGAAGGAGAATTTTTGGTTGAGGAACTTATGACCTTATATAGGAAAAATAGGGTTAGGGGGACCAGGGTTACAAGTGAATCCATTGAAGTCATTATTAATATTTTTACAGTCACTAAGTTAACACAAGAAAGTGACCATGATGAAATCAAGAGAAAAGCAATGACTATTTACGCATCTTGAGTTGGCAAAATTTTTTAAAGATTAATTTCCACTTACCATCTTTTGTTGGTAAGAAATTTTCCAGGCTCTCTCCCCATATGTATGAATGAAGTACTCATAAACTTGTTTTGTTGTGTTATAGAGAATATTCGTGGAAAACACATTTTTTTTCTATAGTGGATCCTTTACCTAATGCTCACTGCATTTCTAATAAGCATACACATTTCTTTTCCTCCCTTCTAACCTGAGGATAGTTAGAAAAATGGTAAATTTGTGATTGGGATTAGAAAAAGGAGACAAATGAATGGCAGTCATAAAAAAAAAGTGTTTGTCCTGGTGCTTTTGGAGCAGGGCCATCATTTTGCCTAACTCCAAGGGCACCATTCACATAGTATTTTACATAGAATGGCTTCCTCTAAAGTTGAGCAATGCAGTGGCCATTTTCTAACCACTTGCCTCTCTTTTCTCCCAATCACAAGTTTACAATTTTTCTAACTATTCTTGGGTGGAGGAGGGGACTGACTTTCGATTTGAGGTTAACAGAAAATTAAATCGTCAAGGTTCCTAGAGCACATTGTAGTTTCCTATAAAAGTGATCTCTGGGACTATTGTGTACTGAAATGCAAGCTCTCCAAAAATGACCTGGAGCCATACTTCACCTCACTGCCCACCACCTCTAGTTCTGCGTGAACCATGTGGAACACAAGGAGAGCTGTGTGAGGCTGGAGAGAGTCTCATGTGACCACTCAAGCATTATCAGACTGGCCTCTTGGGGGTGTCATGAGAGGGGCCAGGTCCACAGTCTAGGACTCTCCAGAGGCTCCATGTGGACCAGGCCTCTGAATCACCCTCATTTGGATTCTTGACCTCTCCTGTGTATGGGACTCAGGCTCTTCCCCTAGTTCAGGCCTAGTACCTTCGTGGGGCTCCTGCTTTCTTCCCACTTGGGTATCTGAACCACAGACAACTGAACCATCATCCACAGAGATGCGGGAGGACCCTGCCCTATGGCCTCTGTACTCTCATCTGTCCCTCTTGGGATCAAAGCCATACACTGAGAGGCTGCCTGCTGGGGTCAGAGGGGCAGCCTGTGGCTACAGAACAAAGTAAATCTGATTAGGCCTTATAAGGCTCCAACCTATGACCATGGCCTCATTAGCACTGTGCTTTGATCACTAAACAAATCAATTACAAATACCTAGCAGCAAGCCTTAGGCCCCTGGAAAGGAGTAGAAAAAAGAAGGTTTTAGGCAGAACAGGAGACTTTCCCAAAAGGTTGGACATGCAGCCTCATTCTGGCTTACCTCCTCAGCTTCCTTCTGGGATGTCTTGGGGACATAGTGGCACCGGTTAGCATAGAGTGGTTTCAGATCCTGGAAATGAAAACACCAAACCAAATGGATTTCGGCTTTGGAAAATAAAGCAGCAAGTGCTCTGGTTGGTAATAAAAGATTTTTGGGCGCGTGTGTGTGTGTGTGCGGGCGCACACACACACACACACACACACACACACACACACACACACCTCAGAGCAAGTAGTGGGTTGGGTTAATTTCTGAAAGCTGTTCATCTAGGAAGGCTGAGAATGTGAGGACCATATAAAAATGTTTTAATAACTGCTTTCCATTGGACGATTTAGCTAATGAAAAATTAGGAAATTGACTGAGGAATAGGTTTCTGGAAATTTCCTCTCTGGTTTTCTTTTATTTCTAGTCTTCGTTTTCTTGCAAAGCATCCCTAGGGAACAAGATTCAAAACTTCAGGTTATTGCAACATCACACTCCCAAACAAGGGGAGCCCAATGAGGTCTCATTATCACCTGGGGACAGGACCAGGGCTAGCTGACATGTACTCCTTGCTGTCATGGTCACAGTTTTTCCAGAAGGAAGAGCTCTGGAAGCAAGCCCCAGGGGGATGGACAGCTACTGAGATTTTAATTCACTGAACTATGAGCCATTTCCACTCAGTTACATAGATTAGACGAAGACAGTGAACTCCAAAAATACTGCTAAAGCCCAGAAAACTAACATGCGGCTTAAGGACAGTTGATTGACCCCACTGGCTTGGCCAGCTCCCTGGTGAGGGAGCTCTCAGTCACACTGAGTGGGGGGTGGGAGTGGGGTGGGGCGGAGGATGGGGATGAGGGTAGGGTTGTGGGGGCGTTGGTATAGAACAGACAGACACAATCCAGTGCTGCCTGGAAGCTTGCAGGAGGGGATGTTGTTCACTTTCAGAGTGACACTAAACATCCCCTAAGTAGTAGGGGTCTTTGTCCCAAAGCAAGTTAGGATAGGACAAACAGTTTATGCAAAGTGGCCTTAAGGGTGGTTTGGCCAAAGCACCCTGGCAGGGGAGTTTACCAATTGCTCCTTGCCCTGCCCCCACTATTCTCACCATTTCCAATAATCCTGGTGGCTACTTTTAACTACACATGTGATTTAAAATCCTCTGTTCCTAGCACCTAAGTGCCTCCTGGCTCCTAGCTTAAGCTGTCTTCTACATGTGCCTAGGACTTTCTATCGGCTACTTCTACATGAACTCTCTGGCTGCTCAGTGTTCTAAAAGCATATTGCCCTGTTGGCTTAGCCTAGAGTCAGGCTGGAAAAGAATGTAGGTTCTCATGTTCACACCCTGCAGGGTTTATTTTCCATGTTTGGGTGACAGCAGAAGTCATTATTATCCTGTAGAAGGGAAGGCTTGATGTTGGTCACAGCCTTCTTGATCTCCTAGTTCTGCAAAAAGCATTCAGCCACCAACTTCCCTAAATGAAAACAGACATGTGTGATGGTTGCTCATTTGCTGCTTCTGACTGCTATTCTGCATTGAGACCCCAAAGGAGGAAGAAACCCACACAATTGGGAAGTATGTAAAGGTCAGTCAGCCAGGGCTCAGCAACCTTTTTAATCTGAAGTACCACTAACTCTGGAGTGATGGGATGGAAATGGAAATTGCTTTACAGTTAAGTGTCCACTTTGTGCCAGGCCCTTTTAGGGCATGTTCACACCCATCATTTCATATCGTCCTCATACTTACCCTGAGAGGAAGGCCACTATTATATCCATTTGGAGGAGGAGAAACTGTGACACAAGAAAGTAGAGTAGCTTTCCTACCTATTTAATGGCTATATTAGAAGAAAGGAAAGGGAAAGGAATAGGAGATGAGAGAGAGAAGGAATAAGACATTTAGAAGGGTATATAAGAAGGTAGATCTTGAGAGGAAGCTCCTATGCTCGCAAGACAAAGGACAGGGCAAGATGACATTAAAGGGCTTCAAAACCAGGAAAAGCTGGCTCTAACCCACCCAAGTGGTGCTAGGTCCAAATGTGTCTTTCATTTAAACTGGCCAATAGATATCACCATAGATTAATAAAGCCTCCTTCCTCAAAACTTTCTGAGTTTCAGTAAGGACTGGCAGGTGTCTTAGGACAAGTACAGTGGAAGCGGAAAGATTTTCTTAAAGATTCATCCAGCCTTAACCCAAACCCCTGAATCAAATGCTCTACTGCAGGCCGCTAACTGCAAGAGGTACAGAGAGTCTGGAGTCAGATGCAGGTAGGGGTCAAATTCTAAATATAATTTGGATTTTCCCCCATTGCCTTTCACTGAGGCCAGTGATCAGAAACATTAAGAGTTTCAGGGAAATGTAAATCGAACCCACAATCAGATACCAACCACTTCATGCCTACTAGGATAAATTAAAAAGTCAGATAATAAGAAGAGTTGGCAAGGATGTGGAGAAATTGGAACACTCATGCACTTCCAGTAGGAGTGAAAAATGGCACAGCTGCTTTGAAAAACTGTCTTGTAGTTCCTCTAAATGTTAAACATAGTTACCACATGACCCAACAATTCCACGACTAGATATATAGCCAAGGAAAATGAAAACATATGTCCACACAGAAACTTGTACATAAATGTTCATAGAAGCATTATTAAAATAGCCAAAAGGTAGAAACAATCCAAATTTCCATCAGCTGGTGAATGGACAAACAAAATGTGGTATATCCATATAGTGGAATATTATTAGGCCATAAAAATGAAGCACTGATACATATTATAACATGGATGAACCTTGAAAATATTATACTAAGTAAAATAAGTCAGGTCACAAAAGACCACATATTACATGATTCCATTCACTTGAGATGTTACTTAATATAGGGAAATCTATAGAGAAAGGAAGTAGATTAGTGGTTGCCTAGGACTAAGGGGAATAAGGGAATGGGGAGGTGATAGCTAAAAGGTATGAGGTTTATTTTGAAGATGATGAAAATCTTCTATACTTTAATCTATAATCTTCGATATTTTTCACATAACTGTAAAGATATAAAAGTGACTGAATCGTACACTTTAAATGGATGAATTATATGGAATGTGAGCTATATCTCAATAAAGCTGTTAAAAAAAATCAGGAGTGAGAGAAGGAGAGAAATGAAGGAAGCCATTTTAGCTCATGATGCCATCAAAATCTAATGCAAGCTTTTTGGCCACAAGGCCTATGTTGCCATGGAGACTGCTTCAGAGTGAATGCTGCTTGTCAAACGGGGATAATAATGCCTGCCCTACATACCTCACAGGATTGTTGTGGATCTCAAATGAGAGAATAGATGTGAAGACACATTGAAAAGCTAAATGCACTACACAAAAACAAGGCATTATTGTTATCAAGATGGCTACTGTTGAATATAAAATAGCATAAATACTATGATTGACTGCAGCCGTGCTACAAAAATAAGTATGTACTTGGAGAGTAATATGCAAAAGTGATAAAAATTGCTATGTTAGGATGGTAGGATTGTGGATGTTACAAGTTCCTGATGTGTCATTTGCCTTTTTAAGAAGAAAAAGATGAAAAACAAGATGGCTGCTCTCAGCTAAAATTAGAAGGAAAGGGTCTAAGGGCCTGAAAGAAAATTGGGCAAAAATCCTCCCTCCCTCATCCCCTTTTCTTCCCCTGCCAGAAATTATCTCTTGAGATGCCATTTCAGAGACCGCTTGGGTGGCAGCACTGACCATATGAGTTCTAATCTTGGCAAAGGAGAAACTGACTCTTATGTCCAGGAGGAGGGGTCCAAGAACAAGTTGGAATTGAATAATAATGTTGCAAATCATCTTTTCCTAGATCCAACTATATGCATGACATTCTTAGCCAATGACTGTAATGGAATAAAATGTCATTGCTTCACAGAAGATTTTGATAATACAATTTTGTTGCAATTCAATTGTCTTAGAAAATAAAACAATTTCTAACTACTTTGTGAGATGTTTTCATTTTCAATGTTGGTTTAGTTGAAATCAAATAAGTATTTGAGTTTGTTGTGGGAGCTCAGTAAGTTGATATGGCTTGTTCTTGGTTTTGGTTTGTGGGACAGATTGGAGCTACATTATGACTTCCCCGGCACTTAGGCACTTCTGCCTTTGTGGACCCCTTCCTCCATTAAAAAATATTAAAAATTATATTTTATTTATTTTAATTATATTTTATGACCGTATTGGCATGTATATTTATATTATATGTGAAGTTTTTCTTTTGACCTAAAAGTTCATTGTTTTTCTTCTGCTTTGAAAAGAAATGATAATATTTTTATTGGGACCCTGAAAGCACTGTAGGTCATAAGCACTGTGCTTATTGTACCTAATGAAGAAGTTGCCTCTAAGCCAGATGCCTGGAATAGTATGAAATAGAAGGTGCTGAAAAATGGGTAAGGGCTCCTGTAGAGAGCCACATGAGAATGCCCTGAATCTCAGGACTCCCCAGAGAAGGAGCACAGATTTGGGTTTCAGGTAAAATGGCCTTTCTTGAGCACAGGTTCTCCAGAGTAGGAAGTATCTGGCACCTTAACTCCAGGACTGGGCTCTGAGTGGAGGCTTCTAGTTCTGGGGCTTTCTCCAGACCCCAATCACATTTTTATTCTCCAACTATTGTTGTGGGAACAGCAAAGTTCAGGCATCTGAGAAAAGATGACTCTGTCCTCATGATCTGTTCCTGTGGCTGTTGAAGGGGAGAGAGGCCAGCTATTGAAAACTTCAAGTCTCTCAGGAAGTCCTGTGGCTTCCTACTCCTTTTTCCCTACCTCTTCACTCCCAGCCTCAGTTCCTCTGGCTCCACTGCCCTTGTCTTTGCCCTTCCAAATCTCACCCACATGTAAAAGTGCTTAGCTCCAGCCCCACAACCACTGGGAAGCCTGTCTTGACCTCTGGAGCCCAAGACAAACCACTTTAGCACTTAGAATCTATGTTTTCAGCTGAGACCCAGTTCTCTAGATACCTGTGTGTCCATTGGTGTCCTCATCTTGACTGTCAGTGATCCTGTTTTCTCCCTCTACTGCTCCTCTCATGGCACTTAGTACACATCCAACACACACTCAGTGAAGCCTTGCTGTATTGCATACTTACTTTAACCCAGGACTAAAAATACTCACAATGTGTCTGGCAGCAAAGACCCCATCAACTATGGCACAACAAAAGGCCGCAATAACACCAAAGCTGATAAAGACAATAGAAGCCACCAGCTGTAGAGGGAACAAAACAAAAGTATCTGTTAGCCTTCCACTCTTACTGCTTCTGGAGACTAGGTGATTCCTAAGAGATTGCCAGCTAAAGCAGAACTCTGGCCTGCCACCCCATGAGGATGCTCTTTGCAGTCATGCAAGTCAAGTGAGAGCTGGGGATGGTGGAGGCAGAGAAGGGGCCACTAAAGCATTTTTACACTTTCAAGGCAAGCTAAGAAATTCGCTCTGTGAGTCTACGAGCACCAAATGAAGTGGAGGCTTGCTGGTATCCAGCATGCTGTCCATGGTGGAATTTGACTGCATGACTCTTCCGTTCTCAGACTCAGAAATATGTTGGACTTTTAACGTCATGTAGTCCAACCCCCTAATTTATTTATTGTGGAACTGGAGGCTCAGAGAAAGGAAGCAGTGTGTATCCCCAGGGTCTCCATCTAGTCCACAGAAGAGTCTGGTGCCCACTAACTCCCAGTCCAATGTTCTTCCCAACCCCTCATAGTGGGCACTGATAACAGGGATTCTGAGGCCCTGCACAACCCTACACAACCTTCTGCATCATTGAAGAAAAAGAGAACATTCAACTTACTAAGACTTAAATGTCAAAGATATTTTATAAGAGTTGAAGTCTATGAAACTGATCAACTCTGTATGGTGCATGTGAAAAATTCCAAGTATGGAAAATGCTTGCTTGAACCAGATTGCCCTATTCTCTGATCATGTTAGATAACAGAAATGTTCCTAATTTGTCTTCTATTATGAGGGTGATACTACAATTCAATGTGAAGGTAAGTATTTCAAGGTGTTTCCAGGGGGCAGGAATAGGTGTTGCCTGAGCCTGCCATCTGCTTGTGTTGACCCTCAGAACTAGATGGAAAATCAGTTTTTCTTTCTTGAGATGTGTGGAGAGGGGTAAGAAGGGGAAATAGCATGTCATTAAGCAGCTCTCTAGGGAGAAGGAGGAACCAAAGTCAAGGCCACCTTAAGGTGTCAACAGGCTAGGAGGAAATACTTATCTCCTTTGGGAGTTATTCCGAAAACCTCTCGCCATAAATCTCACTTCGCAGCACTACAGAGTATTGGTAAATAATGGATGAAACTGGCATTATTAACTATGTTATTATCAGCTCTACAATTAAAACTCCCCTTTTATTTTGAATAATTTAAGCCCAAAGTGCAAACGCAACTGGGGATGGGGCAGAGTCCAGGTGAAATGGAAGAAGAGAACTATTAGAACTCCCCTGAGGGTGATTCCCGACATTGCTGGGGGAAAACATATGGTTAGAGTTCTCTGTCCCTGGAGCTATTACATTATCTGATTAAACTAGCTGTTAAATAGACCCTGTTATCAAAGTCAGGATGCCACAGAGACTTGTACTGGGGGAGCCTAATCAGTCCACCATCTGACCACTCACCAGGCATCTTGATTTACAAGCCTATAAAACTGCAATATACTTGCAGTTTGGTCTGTACCTTCTTCTTCTGCCCCGTAGGAAGCCTTCTCAGACTGAACCAGGAAAATACAACAGCTTGCCCTTGTGGGTCCCCCATTAGGACATAGAACATTCTAAGTTTTACTTCCTGTTATATGCTCATCCTTCCTTTCAAACTTACGACATACTTACCTTTGAACTATGGGTAATGAAAATACTTTAGGTTGGCTTCATAATATTATTTTGTCTTCTATGTGCCCCAAGTATATTTGTTCTCTTAATCAAAGTTCTCTAGATTGTAATCTCAAAATGCGGGAACTCTCTGTGGAAACTTCCTCCAAAGATTATGCATCAGAGAGGAAGATGTGAGAGTCATCAATAATCCAGGGCTCTGGCAATGGAAATCACAGAAGCAAAGGCATTCTAGGCTAGGACAGTAACCTGACTGGATAAGCTGGGGGCATTCCTTTGGGAGTGAGGAGGACAGTAAAGGGCAAAATCCATAATATTCTATCTCTGTGAAGCTAGGCCACTGAGGGAGCATCGGGCAAGATGAGAACAAGTCCCATACTACAGGGTCACTGGAAAACAAGTTTCCTGGAAGCTTAGAGAAAAGGCAAAGTAGCATTTTCTTTTCTGGCCCCATTTGGGTAGCCTTAAGAAATGTGTTACTTTCGGATTCTATAGCAATGAAAACTTACCATCTGCCGTTTGTTCTCAACAAGGTTGGATCCGATGATTCCAAGGAATGATCCAAAGCCGAGCTGCAAAGCAACATGGTACATATAGCACATGGGGAGATGGTCAGCCTGACCACACAATCATTCAGCTCCTGAATATGATTCAGGATAATGGAAAGTAACTGAGGTATAGATGCTAAAGCCATGTGCAGTCAGTACTTACACAAATACAGTATATGAAATAAAAGTATTTCTCCCACCATTTGCCATTTTCCCTTGCAGATATAAATCACACCTAAAAAGAAATTGATGTGCCCCTAAACTAAAAGTCAAAATCAACCATGGCTTTCCAGAGCCTGCTTATTTCAACGTCAATATCCATTACCTAGCATGTGACTGGTGAAGCACATGTTATATCCTGATCTTTAGCCTTTTTTTTTTTTTAGGCGACCTTCCACTCTGATGCATGGGTTATAAAATAAAGGTTTGAAATAGCAATTTTTGGTGGACCTGGCACACTAATAAAACCCAGGAACTGCTTTAGAAATCAGCAAACACCTTAATCTAGACTTAAAAACAAAGAACTATTTTTTGAAAGCCTGTATTTGTGGTTGACCTACTGAAATTTATGTTAGCACTTATTCACCTATTCGTCCATCTCTGCTTCATTTATGGACAGAAAGCATTCATTAAAGGGAGAAGAGAAATGGCAGAGTAAATCCCTGAATAACAATTTCTCTAAGTGGCTAGGATGATGGCTCGGTGTAGCAGATCCCACTTTCCTCTCAGTTCTGCCATTAGTGGATTGAATCTGCCAGTCTCAGCTGAAACTATCACTAAATGATGGCTGTTGATGTGGATGAAAATGAAAGAAGTAAAAAGTGGTGAGAATGGACCAGTAAATCTTAACACAAGTTCAACGATGTAGTTACATATCTCTTTAGCCTCACTAATGGTCTGGATTTCCGTCTGCAGCCTTACCTTGGCTCACACAGGTATCTATTTCAGTCCAAGGCCCAAAGCTTACACCTGGGCTTGGAAATAGAATGGACCCACAGGCTGGGCAGGA
Organism: Pteropus medius; assembly: GCF_902729225.1. Classification (NCBI taxonomy): domain Eukaryota; kingdom Metazoa; phylum Chordata; class Mammalia; order Chiroptera; family Pteropodidae; genus Pteropus; species Pteropus medius. The sequence continues at coordinate 2,473,463 of NW_024355695.1, read as the reverse complement.
GCTTGGTGGGGCAGTGTAGGGGAATCAGGTGATTGTCTCAGAAACCCAAGAATTAAAGAGAATAAAATGAAGGAATGAGTACAAATTTCTGAGGACTCCTTCTGAAGGGCCACTCAGCCAACAATTCCTCTTGGGAAATAGAAGTTGAAGTGCATAATGGTATACAGATCCCATGCCATCCAAGACTCTACTGAGAACATCCTAACTCAGCCATTAAACTATACCTGTCTCCTACCTGGTCTTATTAAAGGCAAAAAAAAATGTGTTGTCATAAAGTATACTGATTAAAACCTGGTTATAAGCCTAGTCTAGCTTCTAATCTCAGCTCTTCCACTTATGTGTGTGCAATCTTGAACAAACTTATTGACCTCTCTAAGTCTCAGTTTTATTATCTGGAAAATGAGGACTACAGTAGGGGCTGGTATAGGGCTTTTGTAAGGATTAGCCAGGATGATACATTTAAAGAATTTTGCACAATGCCTGGCACACGGTAAATACTCTTTTAACGATTATTTTACTATTTTTAAAGACATTTAACTTTTGAGTAGCTCTAACCTGATTTGAGCTGGAAAATCCTATCATTATTTGCTCTGTTTCATAAGAGAGTTTTGTGTTCTATCTTATCTTTCCTTCCAATATGTCCCACAGCTTTTATTTTTTAGGAAGAATTTCATTAATAGTCTGTGCTATGTTACTCTGGGCCACTTGTGGAGATTGAAAGTTGGAGGCAGCTTCTTACATGGAAAATAAATCATTTTACTGAGTTCATCAATTTCCACAGATATTCACTGAATGTCTCCTGAATGCTAATAGCAGTCTTTGCCTTAAGAAAGAAACAGACACTGGCTATTTCTGCACTCTCAGATGGCTCTCTAATAGCACTGACCAGAAGAGGTGGGCTGAAGCCTCATGAAATTGACTGGAAAGACAAGGTACTCTGGGACTAGAAATCCTAGGCTAGCCAATTACTTTATCCAGTTCCCACCCACTTTCCTTCTATAATATTCTATTTCGCTCCAACTCACTCAATTCTCTAACATTCATTGAGTACTTTTGTCAGATAAATAAGAAGACATGGCCTCTGCCCTCAAGAAACTCATAGTCTAATGAAGGAGAGACAGACTGTGGTTTAAGAACCACAGGCGAGGTATACACGAAGTGCTGTAGGAGCAGAGAATAATTCATTTGGTATGATATCCTTGGCTCTGCTACTTACAAACTGTGTGACCTTGCGTTAGTCCCTTAATCACTTTATGCTTTGGTTTCCTCATCTAAAAAATGGAGCTCATAATGGATTAAATGAGATAAAGTGTAGGTATACCTCAGAGATATTGTGGATTCAGTTTCAGACTACAGCAATAAAGCAAGTATTGCAGTAAAGCAAGTTGTAATCTATTTGCTAGCGGAGGGGCTTGTCTTTAGTTTGTAAAAAAAAATGCAACATCTGTTAAGCACAATAAAGCAAAGTGCAATAAAACGAAGTATGCTTGTATGTAGTGTGACTTGCATAAAGTAGGCTGTTAAATACATGGTAGCTCTAAGATTTCACAAAGGAGGAAACATTTTAACATGAACTTAAAGGATAGATAGAGTTCATCAGTCAGGAAACTAATATCTATTGACTCATGGCTGGAAGAATTCACTCACCTGGGTAACAGATTGAAGAACTCACCAGAGTCTCTAAAACCACCTTACATTTGAAAAGCATTTTAATTTAGGGAAACACCTGCCATCTATTTTGGTCATAGTAATGTCATGGAATTTGATGGAGTGCATGTCATTCCCATTTGACAGATAGGAAAATGGAGATCGAGAGAATTGTATGGACTAGTCTCCTCTTACAGCAAGTTAATGGCAGGGACAGTACTAGCCCTCAGGTCCTCTGACTAACAGCCAGGGTGCTTTCAACCATACTTTGCTGTATTTGTGGCCAATGTTAGTGAAACACCTTCATAGCTTCCCCCCAGGGAAGTAGTTCTCTGCAGGGATGCAGTAAGAAGTCCTATTTGAGGAAGAGCTGAGGGATTGAAAATAAAGAAGAAAAAAATCAACAGAATTTCCTGAAAAAATTGGGCAGCTGCTTCTAATCAACTGCTCTCCTGAAGTCTCAGAAAGGTAATTTCTGTAGTCACCCCTCAAGAACTGCATGGAATCATGGAACATTCAGACTTTTAGACCTCCATCTTAATTCCCTATTACATGAACAAATAACCAGTTTGCTTTATTTTGGCTGTCCTCCACTTGCAGAAGAAAAAAGACAAATCATGATAAATCAAAATTAGAGTCAAGGGTTCTTTTTGGGTTGGGCCCTATAACCTATGCTTATCTCCATCCACTGCCCCAGACATGCAGTGCTGAGGCACAGAAGGATTAGTCATTCAATGAATATCAATTGGACACCTACTTTGCGGAGGCACTATGCTAGCCTAAACCTATGATTTGGAGGCCAGGATGTAGGGTTGGATATGATACCAGGACCAATCAGAGTCAGCCCCAGGAGCTACAATTTAGGTAAACTGGTCCACAATCCCTTTCTATAATCCTGAAATCCACAAAGCTCTTAAAACCAAAAGGGGTTATTTTTTTTTTCTTGGTAACTAACTTAGTGGCAAAACCAGACCTTAAACTGATGTGAGCATTTAAATATATATATATATATATATATATATATATATATATATATATATATATATATTTATCTGCCTAGTGTAAAAATTCAGTTTATTGTAGAAATATGAAGATGCTTTATTATGGGGGTATCTATCAAGACCCCACTGGGATATTAGATAATACATTATATATGTACTATATTATCTTTCTAAAATAAAAAAGTATAAATTCTCAAAACACATCTGGCCCAAGGGTTTAGACAAGGAATCGTGGACCTGTATAAACAAAGCTAAATTAGATTATAGCTCAACATCCCACAAAGCAGGATGTGAGAATTCTCTAGGAACCATGAGTAGGAGAAATCTATGGTAGGGAGTTCAAAGAGATGATAGACACGACCACGGACCACAGTAGTTTAAAGTGTCCCAGCTGTGTCTTTAAGTTGAGATAAAACAGAACATTTGGATAAACAGAGTGAGAGAACAGAGAGAATGATCCAGGCCAGGGGGAACACTGAGAATGACAGCATCAAGGCAGAAAAGCCCAAGTCATGTTCAGGAGACTATGAATTGACAGTTTTAGCAAAAGAGAGATAATGGGAGACCAGGCCCACGGTATCTTCAGAGAACTTTGAATGACAACAGTAAAGAAGCAATAGGAACCCAATGAAGGTTTGAACCTTCTGGCATTATATGTCTTATCTAGCAAATCAAGATTCAAGTCTTATCTTTGGAATGTAATTACTGAAGTAAGAACTTTATTTTAGAAACATTTTCGACAAGAGGTAAACAAAATTTCTGCCCAGTTCACAATAAACCACCAAATCCCTCTGTCCAGAGCTCCTTAACTTTCCTGAGCATTCAAGTTAGTCAAAGCTTGGTTGGATTTATTAAAAGAATCTTTACCTGTGAAGCTTAAGTCACACGAGCCAAAAAATTTCTGGGATAATAATTGTTTTGAATTATACCTGTTGTCTCTGTTAATTTTCAGTTAACTCTGGTATAATATTACCAGACATAAAATAACTCGAGTATCATTATTATCAGACATAAAATAACTCTGATATAATTTTCAATTAACTGACCCCAACAATCCCCAGGGAAATGGCTCAGAAACTCTTGGTTTCTTTTCAGAAAGAAAACCCAGGCTGGTGTGGGCCCTATCAGTGCAACAGCTGGGGAGAGGGTTCAAGAATGAAAGGCTTTCCACATTGATCAGGCGGCCAACTCTATCTTGTGGGCTGCTTGAGAAACACTTTTAGAGGCTTCTCTCTCCTGGATTTCAAGTTAGAAAGTTATACAGGAACAAGCTCTCTCCCCTGCCGTTCTCAGCTTCATATAACAACCGAGGCTCTTGTTTTTTTAGGCCTCCAGAGTAGAAAGCTCACTGGAACTCTTCTGGAATGGAATATGTCTTGAATATTCGAGGAGAGTAAAATGCCTAAGTCTTTCTTTGTGAGTTTTAGTTTTTAAAAAATTGTACTGTTCAGCCTGTACAGGTGAGCATATCTTTAAAGATGAATGTATGCATGTGTGCCTTAGGGTGATGATGCCACATTCTAACTCAGGTAGAGTAGCTAACGCCCTATTATAATGCACCTCACTGTACAAAGGTACCTCTTTTGGCAAAATAAAGATGCCCAGAAAAGTTTCATATGACAGAATTATGCAAATACAATTATATTTTAAAATGCCTGGGATCTCAATGTTTAAATGAATTGTATGGTAAGTCTTTTTTTTTAAATATAATAACTGCTTCCTAGTTTGTCTGTTTTCTAATTTAACTTCTCATATATTGTTAACACATTTAATTGGAGTCCAAAACAGCAGAGTTCCAAATAATCTGAATTTTTTTTTTACAGTTCTATACAATGGAATTTTACGTTTAAAGCGACCAATTTAATAGTGTGGAATCTTAAAATGCCACATTATGTTCATTCTGGTTTTATAGCTAAGCATACTTTATTTTTTGTGTTTTAGTTCTCTAGGTGGTTGCTGGTCCATCTGAATTAGACTCCCTGGGTGTTGATTAAAATGCAGACTCAAGATGTCTTACTTTTTCTATCAAATGTTAGCTCAGAGAAAGAAAAATCAGGTTCTTGGGTCCCACCTACTGAATCAGGATCTCTGGGAGTAGGGAGTAGAGTTCTGTATTTTTTACAGGACCAGGTTCACCAGGTCATTATGCACACCAAGGAGGGGAAACCACTGCCTTAGAGTTTACATAGTACCTCTCTAATGACCAAACTATTCAATTAGTGAAAGTGCCCCATTCCTGGACAAATTTTGATTCTCAGGCATTTACTATTTCAGAGGTATGAGTTGTTATTGTATTTGTTACAACATGATCTGACCTATAAACTCAAATGGCTTTTTCTGCTTTTAAGTCTGTAATATTCCCACTTCACTTTCTATAGTTAAAACCCATCTTAAAGAAACAATCTACAGGAACTACAAGAGCAAATTTTTAAAGGTTAAATGATGAGGTACACTGTCTGTTAGGGATGGCTCTCCTATTAACATTTCCAGGTTAGCTCTTAGTTAAAAGCACACACACAGACATATGCCCCTACTGCTTCAACTTGAAATTGAACATCAGGTACCCAATAACAATAACTATGCACCTTCCTTCTTTTGTTAGTATTCCAACCTAGCACCCACAGTCAGATATTCTACAGAGAAGGTTCATGGCCACTGATCATGAATAGGTGTCTCTATTCTTAAGTGACATGGAAAATACCTTCCTTTCACCCACGGAGAATATGAGTCTTGTTTTGAGCATTGTTAGCTCATCAGTCAGAAATATTTCACTAAATGCAGCTACCTGAAGCACACAAAAATTCACACAGACCCTATATATTGCTTTTCCAAGCCACCAAAATGCAATCTTACCTCCCTTTCCTCTCCACTCCCTTGCTTGTGTTTAAAAATAAAATTCAATTCTGCTGATGACTGGTTTTCTTGCCTCACCACAGGAAGTAGACCAGGTGAGTTCTCACATCATATGTTGAACAGAGGGCACCAAACAGTGTCTGTGGGACACCTGCCCTCGCCTGGTGGGAGCCCTGCTGGCCTAAGAGCTGTGAAGGAACTTCTCCAGGCAGCCTTCAGCTCATGGGAGTCCAGCTCAAGTCGGGTCCCAGCTTTGGCAGGGCTATTGAGAAGGCTGACTGTGGAATCAGTGACCTAGGCAACAGGCATCAGTCTAGGTCACTCACAGCGCTGGCTTGTCAAAGGCATCCATCTTTAATCCCTTTCCCTCTCTTTGCTTCTCTTTCTCATCCTCACCTCTCAAATAAAAAAAAAAAAGAAAAAGGAACAAAACAATGACAAATGCATCTGAACTCCTTGCTATCCTAAGATATATTTTTAAATGAACAATCCTAAAATTTCTTCCTGCTCTTTAACAGTTTCAATTGAGAAGTCATTTAATTGATATAAAAAATATGATCCAAACTCTAGAGTTAGGTTTTTGGGTTCAGTAGCAGTGTGTGTAGATCTAAATGAGGTTTCGTTTTTGTTTTTTCTTTTCCCACAGCTTTCTTGAGGCATAATTGACAAATAAAATTGTATATATTTAAAATGTACAACGTGCTGATTTGATATAAAATGAGTTTTGTATGTAAAATGTTCAGTGGTTTCCAAAATGGAGTGCAAACATCCTGGAGGTGGCTCAAACAATCCAATGAAGTATGGAAATAAACTATTTGAACTCTTGTTTCCTATTATTGTTAATCTAAAATGATAAAAAAAAAGGACTTTAGCATTACAAATATCCAATAAACAGACTGTCACTGATGTCCTTTGGTATGAATGTCAGATGACAAAGTGAGCTCTCTTGAAGGAGGGCAAGTTCTAAGCAGCAAAGGGTTGATGGTGGGGCATTTGACATGTGCTTGAATTATCTTACCTAATTTTAACGAAACTAGTCTCAACAAAATAGACAAGTAGTTTGGAAAGACTCCTGCTAAGAAACCACGAATTGAAAATGACCCTAATAATGTAAGCACAAGCTAGCAACTGGAAAAATGGCAGGGTTGACACTTCTAACTCTCAGAGTGAGCTTTTTGTCAACCATGTAGTGAGAGCAAAAACAATGATGTTAATGACTATCTAATCATATCTGATAAGTCAGCCAAAAATATTCAAAATTATCTAGTGGGCTATTTGAAATAATTATTTATAGCCACTTTCTTTAATGATAGACTTCATGTGAAATACGTATCAGTCTTTGAAATTTAGTTTGTATGAAGATATTAAAAATTATTGTTTATTTCATTTTATCTAATTTTTAAATTTCCATTTGTGTATGTTGTATGAACATGTACATAATTTATAAGTGAATTAATATACATATTTTAGGAGTAAATATCCCATGTATTTTTCTTGATAGGAATGCAGGATCACTTTGGAGAACAGTGCTGTTGGTCATAGAGTGTCAAACTGCCAGGGTCCTCAGATTTCAGTTAAGATTAAGAGACTACTATTATTCATAAGAAAACAGATGCACAGAGAGGACAGGACCTTAGCCTAAGGTTAACACTGCTAGTTAGTAACATCTCCTAGACCAGAAAATGGAGGTCCTAAAGAGTGAGACGATTTGATCAGGATCACACTGCTAGTTAGGGATGAAGATTCTTAGTCCAGTGCTCTTCTTAATGGGTCCAGTTGCATCTCTATATAAATATAGAGATATATAAGGAAGGAAAATGGAGCAGACACTAGAAACTCAAACCAAATTGAAAACCATCAGAATAGAACCTGAAAGTCTATAGCCAGCAAGCTGCTGAGACCCAACTATGCCTTTTATACTTACAATAACTCCTGGGTAATAACCTCCAACAGTCACATTCTGAGTCCTGGTGGTTGCAGCAAGGCCCACCGTGAGAATTAACACGGACACAATAAGCAAAGTCACCGTAACATAGATGGAGTTTCGTTTCCTCCGATTGAAGGCTCCTGAAAGTACACAGAAAAAACTGAAATTGATCATTTCTGCTGGAGAAGAGTTGGACTTAAAAAATAACTAAGAAGGTTTTCCTTTCCTACTCCAACTGGTAACTGGGGTTATTTCCGGGGAATGGAATTTTGGAGAAGGAATAGAGCTTTAGTTTTACTTTTTCTTTTTGAAGTTGTCAGGTGCCACATTTACAATAAAAAATATATATTTCCAGTTTGAAAATAAACAACAGAAGAAATCTTACCAGTTACACAAAATCAAAACAAAACAATTTTTTTGCTTTCGGCATTATATAAAAGATGTGTCATACCCACTTAGAGTGTTCTTTTAGGCTAAATTATAAGGCATATGATAAATGAGAAGTGTACATGTGGAAGTATTAAATGAAAACATTTTAAAGCCAATGTGCAACTAAGGTTTTTTTTTCATAAGTTGGAGATATGAAATTTCATTTTCAGTGTAAATATCAGAACCAAGCTAGAAATTGGGATTTTTTTCACTTATTTCTGACATTCGCCACTCATGTATAAACTTTAAAATAGTATGTTAGCAAGATTTGTCGCATAACAAATGTGCATAATAAAATAAGTGTTTGGAGGCCATTAGTCCACAAAGATATGTATCAGGGGAGGTAGATAGGGAGGATTATAACTTATACACATTTAAGCTATGTGAAGGTGACATAAATATAAATGATGAGAAACTTGTTCTCCTACTCTGTGATTATCAGACATGATAGCATAAGCCAATATATATTTTTTCAAAAACAGGCTTATTAAGTCAGATAAAAATATGGTATCTAGACTTGCTTTTCAATTTAATTTTTAAAAAAGGAATCGAGCACTGCTCCACACCCTGCATGCATTTTTCTTGCCTGGGGAGTGGGGCTCTCAAGAGGAAATACCAGGGAGGAGTTACCCTATGAGAATCCAGTTCCCTAGTTGAGAGCATAAAGCAGTGGGGAGCCTTCGGATGGGGTCACCCACCCAGTGGCTTGACTGTCATTTATGGGTCTAAAGAGGCCACTGAGTTCTGTTAATAGGACCCTGTCATTCGGAGTCTTCACTGCAGCCTCAAGAAGCAGCTGTCATTGAAGCCGGCCAGACTGTACCACTGGGAGGGAGGGGAGAAGAGATGAAGGAAAGGGAAAGGAGAGAGGAAGGGAGAAAACCAGTGGAACCCAGGAGGCATGGTTGAGTTGAAAGGGTGGGGCTGTAGCTGGCCTTGCAGATCCCAGCAGATATCCCCTCCTAATAGGAAAAAAAAAGCATCAAGAGTGCCTCCCTAGGTCCAGTGCGGTCCCTGCAAGGCTCCAAGGAGGTGGGAGGGGCTGGCGGTCTCCCCTGACGTCAGCTTTGAAAATGAGGGATGTGACTCATCAGGGTCATTTCTAATAGGATACTAGTCTAAGACTATTTTACATTGAAATGTAGAAGTGGCATGAGTGTTTATAGGCCCCCACGTACTAAAGTGCCATATTGCACCCTGGGAGGAGAGGGAAGGAGAGTTGGGAAATGAGGCTAGCCTCTAGTTGGGCCTGAGTCCAGCCTCCATGGGAAAACAGAAAAGGACCACTAGAGACATCTGTGACATCAGGACCTTTTGAATGAGAGGGCTATTTGAGATGCAAATGGCTAGCTGATAGGTGGTAAACAGGATGAGTGAGCCTGGGAGAAGTGGACTGCAAGTAGTGGGCAGGATTTATTTCTTCTGTTTACCTGAAATTAGTTATCCCTCCTCTTGATTTCTTGGGGCCCTAAATGACTCTCTAAACCAGGGTTCCTAAGTCCATTTGATGATAGACACATCTCGGTGAATCTTTAAGTTGGTTCCACAGACCAGTTCTAATCTAAACTTACCAACATCGCCTCCTATTTCTGTCTGCCTTTCTCCTTTGTTGCTCATACCCTTTCTGTCCCAAATTGGCAAACAAGAGTGAGGGGACATCTGGATACACCAAGGGTATCTTTGTGACACATGAAAGTGTTTTAATACCTCACACACACACACACAAAAACGTGTAATCTTAGAGATTAAATTGGGGGACTGTGTGTGTGTGCATAGTCTTTTAATTTTTTTTTTATCACTTGCCTGCTCCTTCTCCACTAACTGGCTTTTGATTCTATTTACAGCTCTTGGGTCTCCTTTGCAAATATCACTCTAACTCTTAAAAGCACAGGAGCCAGGTCAGAAAAGTGACTCAGCAAACCACATGGTGTTATTTGAACATCTATTTTTTTTTTTCCTGCTTTAGAACCTGCCAGTTGAGAAACCCAGGCAAAGATCCTACAGCTCCACCAGGGCCTTGCCTTTAGACAGAATTCACTTTGAGTAAAATTCCTAAGACAACTCTCCTATTACTAGGTTGAATATTTATTCTCTGTCTTCTCACACCCTCCCCCAAGTCATCCCTTATTTTATACTATAAGGACCATACTTGTGTAAAATGAAATTCTTTCTAGTCGCACTTGGGGGTGAACCATTTTAAGGCATGGTGGAGTGAGTTCCTTTGAAAAGTGAAGAATCACCTTTCCATTTATCTTTAGTGTCAATTTGACTTAAAAGTCACATCTACTGAGAGCAAGACACACCTGTTCTCTCAAGGTGTGACTGGGGCTCCTAAAATACAGTTTATTGTGTCTGCTTAAAACATTTTCCTGATGTTTTCTTTTTTATTTTTTAAGGAAAAAGTAGAGCCCTGTTCTTATTAGGGTGCATTTTGGGGCCTGCTTTAGATGTTCCAGTAAACAAAGGCACGTCTAATTCCAATTTGTTTAGTAAATCGACATATCAAAAAACCTTAGACACCATGAAATACTTAAATAAAGTAGTGGGTACTTGAAAACTGACTATCACAGTGTTTGATATGTAGCGAAGAGCAGTCAATACTTGTTGAATAATCAAGAGGCAACGTCTCAGAATTGCTTCCCTTCTAATCAAAAAGGCTGTGTGTGTGTGTGTGTGTATGCTGCTGGATACATTGTAACGCTGGCCCTGAGAGGGAATTGTGTGAATAAATATGGGCTACATTCACAGAATTGTTTTTTTTAAAATAGGGTACATCTGAGGGCTCCCCAGAACTAAAAGCCTTCTGGCCAACTAGTGCCACAACTCAAACGCTGCTCACTGGCCCGTCTACTTGGTGCCAAGTATGTATCTGTTTCAACAACAACAACCACTCCTGCAACCAACAGCAATGGGAGAGTCTGAAATCCAGTCATTGGCACTGCCTGCCCCTTCTGCCCCCAGCAGCAGCTTCCTGCAGAACTACTGCAGCCCTCTCTCTCTGCAGTGCCCCACCTCCACCCCAGATTCGTGAGGACCAGGATACTCAGCTCTAGAAGCACCCAATTATTTGCTGTCTCCACCCTTCCAAATACAGCCAATTTCTCCCTCCTCTGGGTTTCCCCCCTGGCCAGAGCCCCTCACCCTCCTTGCACTGCAGTCTTTGAATCTCAATCCCTCCATTTCTCTGAAACCTGCTCGAAACTCCCCTCTTCCAAGAAGTTTTCTTGACCAAGCTCACTCTAATCACTCATTATTTCATGTCCCTACTTCTTAGGTCCATTACTTAATAAGTATATTAAATATAATTGTAATTGTGGGTCTGGTCCACAATCCATCTGATGTCCACCAGTTTCAGGATTATGTATCTGACAGGAACCAAAGTGTGGGTTACCAGAAGGTAGGATGATTGTCTCTGCTCACTTGTTTTACCTCGTACATATTATTCATTACCTCCTTGATTATAGGGTGTGTACTCTAAGTGCAGCAAGGATGAAGGCCCACCATCCTGTCCTATGCACCATGTTGTTGATGACTGACTAATTCTAGGGGCTGATCTTCTGAACTGGTTAGAATTTGCTTACCTAAGTCAGCTTTGCCATACAGGGAGGGTTCCAGGAAGTCCCAGCTTTGAGCATCCGTGGAAACCTGTGGCTGCCCACGTCAGAGTCTCAAGGCTCTGCCAATCTCCCAAACATTTCCTTAAAGATACTGAAATCCATCTGGCAATTCTTCCACCGGAGACACCCAAGGCCACCGGTGAATTACAAATGTGTTATTTGGGAGGGAAGGAGTGCCCTGATGTAGTAGAGGAGCCTTAGCGCCTGGGGGCGGTGTTGCCAAAAGGGAGAAGGGGGTGCTGTGAGGAGATGAAGGGGCGCTGGAGTCAAATTACTATCTTTCTATTGCGAAACGCCTGCTCCGCTGCAAGCCTTGGACAAAGAGGTCATTCCCAGGCTGCCAGTAAGTGTAAGCACCTTGGTGCAGTATATCTGTGTTTTAAATGTTATTGTTTTGGCTACTGTTGTGTCTTGCCTTTAGAGGGAATCCACTCAAAAATGCTGCCCTTGGAGGCTGAAACACTACCCTCTCTCCTTCCATTTCCCCATGCAAGGGAGGGCTGTGTTGCCAGAGCTAAGTGGGAGTAGCTCCCAAGTAGCCTAGACGCTGATGCAGGCCTGGGCTGTGAGGAACCAACGCCAGGGAACTCCGTGGACACTCCCCCATCCAAAGTGTGGAAACCCACGGTTACGACTCTACTCAGGAATTTGCTCGTGCCCTGGGTCTGCAGACTTTCCAAAGCCGGATGCGTGGAATGGAATCTATGATTCTTTTCCCTCAGCGTCTGGACGAAGCCCACACAGCTTCTTGTTGCCCAGACCTTCGGGAAACGCAAGACTGGCTTAGGGTCCTTGCGAGCCCAAGAAAGAATTATTTTCATCTTGTTCCCCAATCCACAGAGCAGTGTGTCAAGTCGCAACGTTTTAGGCCCTGAGCCACTAACCTGCCCACTCCCCCGCAAGCAGATGATCCGGCGCGGGGGGCCAGATTTGCTGGTGGTTGTGGTGGTTGCCGGCAGGGCACTCTTCCCTACCAGCCTTCCCGCGCAGCAGTTTGGCATCTGCAAGCCAGGGAAGCTTTGGCGCCACAGCTGGTCAAGGTAATAAGTGCACTGCGTGTGAGGGAGAGAGAGCTGTGGGGAATCTGGTACTGCTGGGTTCTAGAATCAGACCTAAGTCTTTGACCTCATTTGTACCACGTTGCAAATAACTACGCGCTTAGAAAAAAAAAACAGAGCAAATTCTTATACTGAATATGCAAAACCATTAAAAATAAGATTGTTACCACTATCTAACAGGCTTCCACTTCCTGTCCCTCCCTCCCCCACCCCCGTTAAACAGATTTTGTTTAGACTGAGTCTTTCACTGACTAGCAGTAGGAAGCTCACAGAGGGGATTGCGACCCTCTTCCAGCTCTCTCCCCTCGAGACGTTCCTGCAAATTCTTCGTAGAAAACCTGAACAGACTGGATGGCAACAATTCGGGACGGAGAGATTTTGCAGAATGTAAAGTATGTTGGAAAGAGAGAATTCGACTTGGTTAAAGTGTATCCGAGGCGAATTTTAAGATTAGGTGGGATCATGGTTTGACAATCTCCTCCCACTTTCCTGGCCTCCAAATTAATTTTTCTGCGTAGTGAAATCATAGGGCTTGGAAAGGTGCCTAACAGCTGAGGGGGACTGGGTTTGTGTTCTATTTGTTACTATCAGAACGCAGCTTTGAGGAGCAGCCAGGTTGGTGCCTGGAGGTAGCTGTACCCAGTTTTGATGAGGAAAGGTATTGAACCAAATCAGGCTAGTGGGTTCCCCTACCCTCCATTCCACCCAGAGAGAGAAAGCGCGACTTCTGAAGGTGTGCGGGCTCGCGCTCGCTCTTTATTGCTCTCTCACTCGTCCGCCCCCCTCCCTTTTCACACTCGGGCATATTACATTCCGTGTATTTGGAGCAGAATAGGAATCGAATTCAAGGAATGTTGATCCTACCGCTGCAGATCGCAGGGCTGGGCTGTCTTGAACGATTCTTCAAGAATTCTCCTCCCGCCAGTCCTCCTCCTTTTTTCTCCCACCCGCCCATCTCTCATGGTTGCTCACCCCCGCCCCCATCAGCTAGGTGCAAATCAGCCCCGCCAACCCAACTGCAGCTCTGAATTTCAGGGCAGCTCCGACAGAGTTGGGAGAGGGCGAGGGCCCTGCTTCTTTGAATTATCATTAGTCGTGAGCTCTTAGAAGTGACGGGGACTTTGCAAAGAGGGAGCGTCTAATGGAAAGAGAAGGTGCAAGTTGCAGCGAAGTGTTTTGATCCCCAGACAGCTGGGATTTACCACCGGCTGCAAGTCTATTGACGCACGCACACAAACACGTACACACCCGCACTCCGGGCAGGGAGACTCCAACGCACGCTGGGCGCTCCAACCTCGACGCGTCGCCCCCGCCCCCGCCTGGCCGCTCTCTTGCGGCTCTGGTCCACCACCCAGACGCTGGGGCTCGCAGATCCCCCTCCTTAGTCCCGCTTCCCACTTCCCCGCTCTCCCGGCGGTCAGGGCCCTCGCAGTCCAGAGGGCAGCGCATTCACCCCTTGCTGCTGCCACCCCTGGGAAAAGCGGCTAGACTTACCCATAGAATCGGGCAGGGACATGTCGCTGGACCGCTGCTGAGTCAGGGACTGATGCATGGTGAAAGCTGCCCTGTTGCCCTGGACACCGAAGCTGCTTCACTCGCCCCAGGCTCAGGGCGCCGCGCAGAGCATCTTACTCCGTGGCTGCGGCTCTGGGTCCCTCCTAGAGCTGAGAAAGATTGCTTGTGATTGCGAGGTGCAGCCCAAGTGCCGCTTCCCCCTCCCTCCCTCCTCTTTTGCCAGTCTCTGCTCAGGGAGGCAGCAGCATTGGCGGTCCGAGCAG
>NW_024355695.1:2458721-2459075 GCF_902729225.1 Pteropus medius | reverse complement strand
TCCAAAGCCAGACGGAAGCCGTTTTCGCCCCTTGGGGCCAGGGCTGAGCGGAGAAAGAGGGGGAGGCTACAGCCTAGGGCCAACCGACCTTCTCTATAGTTTGGAGAGCGGGTCTTGGACAAGAATCCTGTTCTAGGATTTGTAATTGGGGAAGGGGTAGAGTCAGAGGTTCCGAGCTGAGAGGCGCGCGCCCGCGCGCACACGCACGTACATACACAAATACACACACACACGCGCGCACGCACACACTTATTTGTGCAGGTTTGGTCTTAGTGCTTCCAGAATGACATAATGGAGCTGGAGATGATCCAGAGAAGGGCTACTCTATAATCAAGGGGATGGGGGAGGGTGGAG
>NW_024355695.1:2346832-2458710 GCF_902729225.1 Pteropus medius | reverse complement strand
GGGTGGAGGGGGCTGCCATGTGAAGATATTAAACAAACGCAGACTCTTTTCTAAAAAATCTTCATCTTTTCTAAGATGAAGGCTGGAAAGGGATGTGAGTAGAGTGTATAAAATTATGCAGAGATGGAGAGAGGGAACACAGCCTTATTCACCAAATCTGAGAATTCTAGAACCAACAGTCCCCTAATAACTAGAAGGAGATTCAATTCAAACAAATCTGAGTCTGCATCAGCACTCCAGTTTGCGCTTTTGTTCAGGGTGCTTTTATGTCAAATATCTCATTTTCTCATCTTAGCAGCCATGCAAGGCAGTAAAACTCCATTTTACAGATGAAGAACCTGAGTCTCAGAAGGGATGAAAATTTTCTGTAGTCACTCAACTAGTAAGTGGCAGAGGTGGGATTTGAACCTAGATCTGTTGGACTCCCAGGTCAGTGATCTTCCTGCTATGGCAGCTGAAAAGAAATATTACTCTGTATACCATATTGAAACCCTAAGGAATTCATTAGTCCCAAGAGGTACAACAAGATGAAAACACAAGTAGCTCCTGAAAGTGAAAAGTTATGGCTGACAGACCCACTGGAGATTGCTAAGGAAAACTGGGGATGAAGTGAGAATCTCCTTGATCCTGGAGGACAGCCAAGTCCTTCCCCAACCCTTCCTTCTGGACCCCATTAGGATATTGGGCTGGAAGCACTATGTTGTTGGCCCAGAGTGTGGTTCTGATGTCCCAAAACAGCAGCAGAATGGGATGAGACCTCTTTGGGGTACCCTGACATCTGCCTCATGGTCAAGGGAGGTAGAAGGTGAAGAAGGAGATAACAATGGGCTCCAGCTACTTTTGGAAACTCAGTCCTGTGGGACTGGCATCCAAGGGGATTGACTTGTTTGAAGGCATCCATATATCTCAGTGAGAGCTCTCAGGTTCCACTTGTCAGGTCTCCTTCCAACAGCCTCTCCCTGATAACGGCGGCAACCCTCTCTCCATGTCCCCACCCCGAAACTCACCTCAGAATCAAGTATAAAACTTTTCTGAGAATTGATGGGATGAAGAGTACTTGATTTTCCCCAGCTCTGGTTTGCTAATCTACTGTGAGGCTTTGTTTCCTTATGCAGGAAATGGAACCAAAGGCCCTTGCCCTTTCCTATCTTCCAAAGGAAGAAAAAATGTTCCCTGAAGATTAAAAAGGAAGTCTTTTATAAAGAACTTGGGCACATCCCAGGGGCCAGGTTGAATGCTGTGTCAGGTATTATTAGCATTCTTACACTATAGATGTGGTTTAGAAATCTGTGATATTTGTTCTAGATAGAAACAAGATGCCCCATGTTGTAGAGGTATATGTTTTAGGCATGCGTGGCGTATGTGTCAGTCTTCATGAGCTCCACAAAGGCAGAGAGAAATCCCATATTTAGACTCTTGCCATGTTTGTCTTCAATCTTGTTTACTTTCCTCTTCCTCCCCCACTCAAAATATCTCACATATTTAATGTGAAGACCTCTGGCAATCAGCACTGATTTCTCAGGAGTACTTCATAATTAACTGATTTTGTTTCTGTGGAAGTAGTCTTGAAGAAAAGAGTGTTTTATACAGGCTGGAAAAGACTGTTTTACACCTACTTTAGAAATTTTTGTCTTCCCTATAGCAACCATATAGCTAGAGATCCCTAAAGAAGCCACATAGAAATTTGTTACCATGCTGGTTTCAAAGGACAGAATGAGGGCTTTTCACTTTAGAGAGAAGCACATTACTCATCAATTGACACAAAATGTATATGTAATTTGATTTTTATAATCAAAGCCATAAAACAGTGAGGTGCCCTTAGTGAGAGTGAACCTTGCTTTATGCAACATGTGTGTTCCTGAATCCTACATGAACATTAAATACTATTTTAGAAAGTACTAGAGGAGCTGGCTATTTAAAAGAACTGCATATTGTATATTTCCTTTGGACTATCTCTTAAGGTACCTTATGGGACTAGGAACACAGCAGGCTCTCAGTCAAGTTAAAAATGACTTTGAGACCAGTAGCAATGACAATAGCAGCAGCTGTGGTAGCTCAGAGTAGTAGCAGTCTTCTCCCCAGAGATAGCATGCTTGTTTGGACAGAGGAGCTGGGATAGGGGAGGGACTATAATGGGAACTTGGCAAAAAAAATCACATTTCAACCAAGATTCCTTTTCCTCCAAAAGAAGGTTTATTTGGACTCAGAATGAGCTGGACAATTAAAAAGCGGAGGCAATTTTTTCATGAGCTCCATTCTGATTTTCTTCATTTCTAAACACATGTGGATTTGATACATTAATAGGCTTGTAGTAAAATTGACCAATAGGCAAGCCACCTAGATGTAAGAACAGGTCTTTCATGCTTGGTTAGCTTCTGATAAAAATAAATTATTAAACTGGCTTAAAATAAATCCCTTTCACTACAAGCTTAATCAAGCATACAATGTTGCTCTAGATTACAAACTGTTTTATAGCATAGGGAAACGTTTGCCAATGGGGCTGCACCCTGCTTCTCTCCGTCTTCTTCAAAGCAATGATGAGAGGGATCCCCAGAAGCCTTCGGATCACTAGAAAAATGCCAGATGGTGCTCTGACACTAATGCATTCACCCTGAGAATATCCATAGCACTAGATTACCTCCTTATTTGGATGATCAGTTTGACTAGTTAAGTTACCATAGTACCTTCCTGATTCTAAATTTGGGACTGTGGGCCAGAAGTATCGTGGCTACATGGATACATACACGTACATGAATATTTGAAAAGGTGTTCAAATGAGTATTAACAAATATGTGTATGTACACACACACACATCACAGCCATTCTCTTCCCACCCTGTTAATGACCACCCACCTTTCAGCTCCCAAACTTGACTTGACCAAGGACATAAAGGAAGCTGCAGAATAATGGAAAACCTCAAAGAATCCAAACATCCTTAACTGAGATTGGAGTTGTGCACCCTGGACTACCTTCGGTCATTGCTTAGTATCCAGTGCCCACATCACAAGCAGCTGAATCTTCACTGAGAATAACCATTGTTGATGGTGTGATTTCACTCGTGAAGCTTGACTGGTTCCCATTGTCAGCTGGTCATTTTCTTTAGGTACTAGAAAAATCACCATGGCACAAGGGAACAAAACTGGTACTTGTCTTTACTTTGTTGTTGTTTTCTTCCTATTTTGAGACCAGCTTTCATTATCCAACACTAATTATAAGTGCTTTTCAATACCAATAAGAAATTTTTGATAACATGATTTTAAATGAATGAAACATTATTTATTCACTATTCCCTATTATCGGGTATTTTAAAGGTTTTAAAATTTTCAATGTTATAAATAATAAAATGAGCTAAATCTTTGCATCTTTATTACCAGAGGATACAATATTATGCTGGAAGAATTTGTTTAAAAATTCTAAATATATTTTTTCTAGTTAAAACATTTTTTCAGCAGGTATACAGTGAAGTGTCTTAAGTGTACACATTGATGATTTTTTACAGTATACACACCCTTTTAACTACCACCCAGATCAAAGTGTCAAACATTTCCAACATCCCAGTTGGTTCCTTTGAGCCCCATTCTCAGGAAACAACCCTCATAGAGACAACCACTATTTTAATTTTTATCAAGTTTGAATATTTTTAAGGCCTTAATACATATTTCCAAATTGTCTTCCAAAATGTTTGGAGCAAAGTACATTCCCACCAGCAGCATGTGAAAGTGCCTGGGTTCTCACATCCTCTTGGCTTTACTTTACAAAGGAGATGTTTTGGCACTTAAGACACACCTGGTTACAGTCAGTGACTGGAAAGGCTAGTCAAGAAGCTACACTGGAGTTCAGCTGGGCCCTAGGCAATCAGTGGGAACCACAGATCTAGGAGCCAGAGGCTGAGGGCAGTCCCAGCAGGCAGGCAACACTGTGTCAGAGTCCACAAGTACCTTAAACCTCCAACTGCTCAGTTGCTTTTATTGTTCTATTCATTATTGTTCTCTGTTGAACATACCCAAAGTCTTCTTTTTATGTAGCTTTTAAAATTTCTCTAGTGATCATTTAGTTAAGCCTGGTAGGCACTTAAAATACTTGTTGGAATATATGGCACTTTTAATCTATTGCTTCTTTCCTGCTTTCTGAAATAAAACATGATACTGTAAAAATTCCCCAAACCGCAGAGACACGTGCTACAGCAAATTACCCTCTCTCCCACAATTCTGCTATCCAGAGATAACAATTTTCCAGGTAGGAATGCATTATACCCGACTTTTTTTCCCCATGCATACTTTTATTTTTGTTTGTTTGTTTCGAGAGTTAAATACTCCTTTTAAAAAGAAACTTTTTCAATAATAAAAAAATATATTTTTTGTTAAGCATTGTAAGTTGCATTTAGTAGTTTTCACATACACCACATCAAAGTTCATCTTCAGTCAATCAAACCCAACAGTAATTCATTCCTGAACAATAAAACTCCCTTTAACTTATATTACAAAACTGACTTAGCTCTTATAGGCATGGGATGAAAAGTACATCTTGTTTCTGATCATTAATGTGTGATGAAGAGCAAAAGGAGAATTAATTAGAATGAATATAAAGAAATTATTCTGATTTTAAAGTACATTGTTTGGAAACATTAACAAAAACATTAAAACGATACAGGTATACATATTTCTAGTAAATTCTTGATAAGTAAGTTCAGAAGAACAATCTTTCTTACCACCGAAAGGAGGTAATTTCTTTTTAAGATCAAAGTATTTTATGTTTTTTCATAGAATTTCACATTTTCCTAATTTGCAGGCATAAAATTAGCAGCAGAGAACAATAATTCATTCAGCAATGAATACACTAGGGAAATCTTGATATTCAAAAAGGCTAAATAATGCTTTTCTGAATTTTCAGATAAACGTAACAAAGGTTGATAATCACAAATGTTAAGGTTAGAATGAGATAAATGGGTAAACATAATTAACATGTTTTATACAGTTATATAAAACATGTTTATATTGAAGTAAAAATCTATACAGAAAAACTCACCATATATTTTACTTTTTAACCAGGAAGAAAAATGGCATGAGATGAGGGTGAGTGGCATTAAGCCCATAGAAATGGTTTGAGAGAATCACTAGAGGGGGCGGTCTCACAGTTTGGATGGCCTGGTTTACGTACCAGAGATGACGGTTGGTGGGGATAGGATTCAGTTAAGCTGTAACTGCCCTGTTTCCTTCCTCTAATTACAGAGCTCAGTACATAATTTTCCTTTATCTCCATCAAAAAACATTCATTAAACACCTAATTAGATGTGGCACTGTTGCAGGCAGGGTGTGTGTGTGTTTGTCTAACTACTTGGTTCAGGTTTGGACTGGAGAGGATCTCTGTGTTCAGTAGTTTCTGGGAATCAGTAAATTTGCTCCCCATTCAAACTGCTCCATAGAGCCTTCAAAAATGTTTGCACTCTGTGACCCAGTAATTCCACTTCTGGGAATTTGTACCAAGGAAAGAGAAATCTGGACTAAGATTTATGTGCAAGGATGTCCATGGCAACATTATTTATAATAAGGAGAAAAGCTGGAAAAAACCTGAAATGCCCCCAAATTAACGGAATGATTAACTAGACACACACAACACCACAGCCATAAAATGCACATATTATACAGCTATCATAGTCATGTTTTCAAATGGTAAGGATATAGAAATGGCCATAATAATGGGTGAAGAAAGAGGATAAGAACAACATGTATAGTTTGATCTCAATTTTGTTGAAATTTGCATATACATGCAGAGAAAATGACTAAAGGGAAAGTCATTAAAATATTCACCGTAGTTATCTCTGGGAAGTGGAATTATAGGTGGCTACTTTCTTCTTTATACTTTTCTGTACCTTTCAAATATATTCAATGAGCATGCATTATTATTAAAATAAGCAAAAACCTCCAAATACCATTTTATAAATAAATTAAGCATGTGAATGTTTCATAAAAAATTTTACTCTCTTCTCCCTGAAGTGTGTACTTCGGGCTGCTCTGGACACACCTATTTTGATTCTCTCTCTCTCTCTCACACACACACACACACACACACACACACACACACACACACAGGTGTGTAAGCACATGCCTGCACTTTGCTGCGCATGGCTCTGCTTTCAGTCTTCCTTGCTTGAGTGCAAGTTTTAGGCAATATGTCACCTCTCTCAAGGGAATCTGTACTTCTCTTTCATTGTGTGATTAAAGCTTGTTGGTTCTGCCAAGTGGTTAAGTACTTTTCCGGGTTCAGCTCTTTCTATGCCCTTGGAACTACACCAGTAGGGGGCTGTATACTCTGTGATTGCCTGAAGGGAACAGCTTTCTGGGAAACTGACCTCTTTGAAGATAAAGGAACTTTGCCTCTGGTGGAATGGGGTGATTTGAGGGAAATACAGACTAGAAAAAGGGATAAAATTAGTAATTTTGTTTATTAGAGAGGATTCATTTGGTAAGGTTATATTTTAGCGTCTTAGTGTTTAAAAGAAATACCAGCATTGCAGTTCAACTGGACCTGTAAGAAGTTCTATGGAAGGTGAAATGCACCTAACTCCATGTCTGCCTCTCAGCTCTGCCCAGGAACCCAAAATCTTGCTATAATGAGAGAATTATTTAATAAAGACTGCCATCCTTTAACAAACAGGCAACAATTATAAAAGTGAAATATGCACCTAAATTTCAAACAGTACAGAAATATATAAATTAAAAAGGGAAAGTTCCTCCTCAATCTCGCTCTTCAAAGGTATTAAACCTCTATTAAGAGTCTGGTGTATATTTTCCCAGACTTTTCTACTTTTCCTATGCATATACAACAAATATATGCATACACACAGAGTTACACACATAGATAGTGAACAAAAATGGAACCAAGTTATAAATATGATCCTGTAACTTACATCTTTAAAAACCCAATACTATTTCATGGGCATATTTCCATGTCGGTATATACAGATTTACCTCATTTTTTAGCAACTGCATTACATTCCATCATGTGAATGTTTCAGACTTAACCAAGCCCCATGGCTGGACATTTAATTTAGTTCGTTTTTCATAGTTACAAGCAATACTGCAATAAACATCTCTGTACATATACCATGGAATCAGTTTAAGGGGTAATCTTTCCATCAGCCATGCCTTACCTAACCATTTGGAATTAGTTTCCTGGGCTCCGGAGAACAGTTTCTAATAGCTATGCCAAATGTTCTGTAGCATCTAGAATGGTCCAAGGCATCTTTCCCAATTAAGTTGCAGTCTACTACATACTGCATTTTAAATGACATTATGCTTTAAGGACAGGGCACCGTCTTACATTACTGATACAGTGTTATAACACTCTATCTTCATTATAACTCCCTGGACTTGAATGGGCATTGCCTGAAGAGAATTGGCCGCCAGAAGTTTTCGGTGCACAACATCAAGGGCAGCCCAACCCAGGGAAACACAAATATGTGACCTTCCTGCCTCCACTTACATGCAGCATCTCTCCACTACTTCTAATAAAAATTCTCAATTAGAGATAAGGCACTTTTTTTTTGGCACCTACTGGTTTGGGAAAAAGAAATAGGAGAGCACTAATATTAACACCCGAATTGAAGTAGAACAGGCTGCTTTTGTCCCTCTCACCTCCCCATCTTCTTCCCTTTACCCAGGTGCTCATTGACTCCACCAGGCCTTCTGGCTGCTTGCAGGCCCTTTCACTGACACGCTACTTAGAGGTGACCTCAGCCATTGCCTGCACTCCCATCAAAACACATCTCCTTTTAGAATCCTCAGTTGCCAGTATTCATTTGTGTTAGTGGGACAGAGAGAGCTTAAGACTTGGCAGCAGGAGACCAATTTCTAGCCTTAAGTCTTTGAGCAAATCAATTAATCTCTCCGACTCTCCATTTTGACATCTGCAAAATGGGGATAATAATATCTTCTTCACGGAGTTGATATAAAGAAATGAGATAGCATATGGGAAAGTACATTGAAAGCAAGGAAAAGTGCTCTGTGATTATAAGGTGCTATTATTTTTTATGGATTTTCTCTTCCAGATAAACCTATTTCATTTTTTTAAATTTAAACAGGGAATTTCTGGAGGCTACAATGTTTTAACTGGGAGAAATACTTATTACAGTGCAATGTCAGGCACTGGAACAGGCCAGTGGGGCAGCTATTTTCAGATGGGGAAACCCTTCGAGACCTTCAAATCCACATATGTAGGGGGTTGCTAGTGTACACCAAGATAGAAGGCTGGCCAGAGAGCCCCAGGCAAAAATGTCAGAAAGATCTCTGTTACCTCTCCTATAGCCAGGGGAGAAGAAGATTGGCTGGAAGGGGGCAAGGACAGCATAGATTTCCATGAGCTGGCCTGAGGACCTGTCCTCCCTAGGGAGATGTGTTCTAGCAACTGTTTGGTGTGTTTTTAAAGGTCAGAGAGGCTTTGGTGCTATAGGATGGAATGGCTGTGACACCTGATTAATGTCTGTGCAATACTTTCCAGAATGAAATTTAACCAGCAGAATGATTGCAGCAAGCAGCTGCTTGGAGGAAAATGATCCTTTTCTAATGGTGGCTTGTTTGATGTGTTGGCATTGTAGTGGGGCATGTACATTATTAGTCCAGCCCCGGAGTGGGGGCGGGTCAGTTAGGACACTGGATCAACTAGTAAGGAAATGCAGCAAACACCAGAAGCCCCTCTGTGACTCTGTGTAGGATCACCACTGTCAGATTGCCAGTTCCTCCCCATTCCAAGGACCTTTACTGTCAGTTTCCTGTCCCTGGCCCAGGTTCTTCCCTGTCAGTTCCCTTGACCCCTTCTTATCATTATTATCTATTCTCTGAGTCCCCTCAGATCTATCACTCTTAGTGCTCCCCACCTCAGCTCAAGACTTTCACTGACAGCTTCCTCCAATATACTCACATATACACTCAAGCATACATCCCCCTCCCCTGTTAGGTGTTCTCAAGGCTTAAATGAAATGAAAAATGGCCTCTCTTCACAAAATGACCAGAGTCCCCTGGCCTAATTAACCTTTCTTGGCCTATTTTTCCATCAGAAGCACAGGGGTTATTATACTAACATTCAGAAATTCTGTAGTCGGTATTATGCTCCCTAACAGGGAAGGCATACAGCAGAGAACTAGGTGACTGCCATGTCCCATCACTCAAATGATATGGTATGCTTTACATCCAAGCTGATGATGCTGGGTCTCCCTCACCGTGATGTGTGGTTTGAGATGTTTCCCAGTAGTGGAGATAGTTTGAATGAGCTAGTCATACTTTCTTGCTGATCTTTGTTTCCCTAGTTTGAAAACTTCCACCTAAGCCCTTCAGAGTGTAGCCCAGAATCACCACAGAGATCTGACCCAGGGCGAGGGCAGTTCTTGGAATTATTAAGGCCCCAGTTTACCATGGAAAGGGTAGACTTTCAGGATGGAAAGGATCAAAATGGATAGGGCTGCAACAACTCTCTTTAAACTCAAAGAAAGGGCTGAGCAGTTTCTTCTCTGTGGGCAGTTGAGAGTACTTCAAGACTCTTAGGTTTTGCCTGAGGCACCACTGCAAAGCCCTATGTATGAAATGAATCTGGAAACAGGAAAAACAGAGAACTGACTAGTGTACTGGCCGCATTAAGTTGTGTATGTGTGGGAGGGTCTAGAGGTAGAATTGAACCAGAAAGGGTAGGGATGGTATTCAAAGTTAGGAAACACCTTGAATAGTATAGAACAAACTATTATTGAGTACTTGCTACGCACCAGGTCCTAGAAATAAGTAAGATTCAGATCCTACAATCAAGGATTTCACAGTTAATTGAGAGATTTATTTAAAAATAATAATTTTAGCACAGAAAACTAAATGCAAAAAAATGCATTAGTAAAGGTGTATGCTGAATACTGAGAGAGGACTGAGAAAGTATTTCTAACTCAGGTGGGAGAGATATAGGAAAATGGTGTTTGATTTAGGTATTAAAAGATTCATTCATTCATTCATTCATTCATTCCCCAGGATATAAGTTCCATGAAGTCAGGGATTTGTTTTGTTCACTGTTGTAGGCTTAATGCCTTAGAACAGTACATGAAATATGGTAAGAGCTCAATATTCATTGACTAAATAGGTACATGCCTACTATTTGCCTAGCACTGTGCTAAGCACTTGGGATACATGGTGAAAGGGGATAGAAAAAAAAGAATCAAGGAAGATTTCTAGGTTTCTGGCTTGAACAGAAGGATTGGTGTTAATTCTTTAAATGCTTGCTAGAATTCACCAGTGATGCTCTCTGGTTCTGGGCCTTTTTTGGTGGGAATATTTGATTATTGATTCAATCACTTTACTTGTATAGGTCTATTTAGACTTTCTATTTCTCCTCGAGTCAGTTTTGGTAAGTTCTGTCTTTCTAGAAATTTATCTATTTTATTTAGGTTATCTAATTGTTGACATACAATTGTTCATAGTATTCCTTTAAAATTTTTTCTGTAAGGTTGATAGTAATGTCCCCAACTATTATTGTCGAATTGTCTATTTCTCCCTGCAATTCTGTCAGTTTTACTTCATGTATATGAGGAGGGGTATCTGTTTTTTGCTATGTATATATTTGTAATTGTTCTATCTCTTTCCCTGACACTGATCCTATTATCATTATAAAATGTCCGTCCTTGTCTCTAGTAACAATTTTTGTCTTAAATTTTATTTTGTCTGATAGTATATCTACTTTCTCTTTTGGATACTGTTTCCATGATACAGTTGACCCTTGAACAACATGGGTTTGAACTGCATGGGTCCACTTATATGCAGATTTTTTTTCAGTAAATACTGTAAAGGTAGTTTTTCTTATGATTTTCTTTGATCTAGCTTGCTTTATTGTAAGAATATTGTACATAATACATGTAATATACAAAATATGTGTTAATCAACTTTGTTATTGGTAAGGCTTCTGGTCAACAGTAGGCTATTAGTAGTTAAGTTTTTGGAGAGTCAAAAGTTAAACATGGATTTTCAACTGCTAATGGGATTGGCGCCCCTAACCCCCATGTTGTTCAAGGGTCAACTGTAATCTTTTTACTTTCAACTTAATTGTGTCTTTAAGTCTAAAGCATGACTCTTTTAGACAACATACAATTTGGATCATGCCTTTTAATCCACTCTTCCAACTTCTACCTTTCGATTGTAGTGTTTCATCTATTTGAATTTAATATAATTATGAAAAAAGATAGGATTTTTGTCTGCTATTTTGCTTTGTTTATTTTATTTTATATTTTTTATAAGAGTTTGAGTCAACCTGAAGACATATGCCAAGGAATAAGATCTCAAATGCTCTTTGCTTCTGTTTTTTATATTTCATGTCTTTTTTGTTCATCAATTCCTCCATTAATGCCTTATTTTTAGTTAAATTGATTATTTTCTAGTTTACCATTTTAATTACCTTGTTGTTTCTTTTACTATATTTTCAGTTATATTCTTTAGCGGCTTCCTTAGGGATTGCAATTAACATATTAACTTATAAAAACCTAGTTGAAATTAATACCACGTTAATTACAGTATTATTCAAGAACATTACTCCAAGATAGTTCCATTCTCTGCTGCCTCTTTTGTGCTGTTATTGTCATACAAATTATATCTTTATACATTGCACATCCATCAACACAGATTTGTCACGATTGCTTTATGCAGTTGACTTTTAAATCAGAAAGGGAGAAAAAGAATATGGTATACAGCTTAAAATTACTATTATGTATTGCTTTAACATCTGGTAAAATTGAGATTTCCTCAAATGGTCTAACTGCAAATCACCCCCACCCTCACTCTGCTTCCACAGAAAAGGTCCTCTGGCCTAGCAACATTTCTTATCACAGAGACTGGGCACAGTGCTTGTTTATCCCTGAGTAATGGTCTTTGGTTCCCTGCCAGCCCATAGAATTATTTAAACAAGTCAATCATATCTTCCCGCAAGAACCAGAGGTCATCCCATCCACTTGATACTACAAAACCTGCCTCCCACAACCTCTGGTTGTTCATTCTTTTCTCAAGGGTAAACCCCTTGTGGCTCAGTGTGACATGCAGTGTCTTCTTTTGGGCTGTGAGTATATGTGACTAATAAACTGCTGTCAATCTCCAGTGTTGGGTGTTGCATGTTTGGTCATCCTCATAGCCCTAGGGCATGGTCTCTTCCTCACCAATGGGGTGAAGAGGAGGTGATCGAAATAATTGGCATTACAAACAGAAGAGACCAACCATGACAAAGTATAACTGGTCAGCTTTAATTAAGTGCTCAAGGCTAATTAACTGGTTCCCTGATATGGCAAATGCTGTCTAGGATAGAACTGCCAATTGGTGGTAGACTTGCACTTTGGCTTGCATGGCACTGTGTTGCTTTTCCAGGTATTGTCATCTCTTCCCACTCTAAGTGCTCTAATCCTCAAGACAAGAATTGTTGTTAGTTGACTATACCGTGTCATGATATGCCATTGGATTTGGTCTTAATTTGGCAGATGGTCTCTGAGGCTTCTGCCTGTGAAGACAGCAAATACAGCATCTTAACCAATTGGTACGTGAGTCCAAGTTACCAAGGGTGGGACTATAGCTCTCTGGTCACTGTGTCTAGCCTGGTAATATTGTCACTGATTGCTTGGGTAGTCATGCAAAACTTGTTTATGACTGTGCACTGCCAGGACAGTCCCACTGACACCTCTTTATGAGGTTTGTAGAAAGGAAGGAGACCACCATTTTGAGAAGAATTAAGCATGGCACCCCAGTTGTCCAATAGTCATTGTTTTTTCAGGTAAGAGTAGCATCCTTGCTTCTCTCCTGTGCTGCTGCTTCCCTTGTATGCTCTCTTGATCCCCAAAGGTATTAATGTGCACATCCATGTTTGCTCATGGCAAAGGTACTGATGATTTTAAAAAATGGGAAGGAGTATTTCATACTTTATTGCTTGCAGTGTATAACCACCAGTCAATGAGCCTGAGCTTTGCCTAGCGCTGCTGCTTACCAGCACACTAAGGGCATAATCTTGCGATCATAGGGTTTGATGGATCTCTATCCAGGGCATAAGCACAATGATCTTACTGGATGTGACCTCAACCCTGAGAAAATAGACTGGCATTTCCTGGAGGAGGAGGCAGCCACCTATGAGGTGGGCCCTAGAGCCTCTGAACTTTTCCCAGTAAGCACCACGAAGGTCCAAATCACAGGGCAGAGACAGAAACTGAAAGCAGTGGCTCTCTGTGGCTAGAAATCTAAATTATTATGAGGGAATTTTTAGAGAGAGAGAAGAGGGGATAAAAGGGAAGCCCTTGTGGGACAAAGAGTGGGCCATAGCAGAATTGTTGACCCAGTGCTTTGCTATGCCATGTTGCTGCTTATACCTCTATGACAACAAAAGCTCAATACTCAGGGTTGCATGAAAAAAATTAAATTGAAACCAAGGTTCACAATTTGACAAAACTGGAAATACAAAATTTACTAAAATAATTTATATAGCAAAAAAGACAAAAGGGCACTTTTGCACCTCTACAACATAGGTTCTGAATTAATTTCAACATTTGCTGAAATGAACCAATTGGCAAACCTTCATAGACTTAATCAATACTGGGGCTCAAATTACAGTTATATTTGGGGACCCATTAAATTTAAACAAGTATCCACTATAATCTTAAGGGAGTTACTGAATACGAAACAAGATAAATAGGTATACTTCATCTTAATCCTCAGAATTATTATTTTGCCTAAATTCCCCATGGTCATAGCATCCATTACCATAAAATACCCTGTAGTGGGCATGGACACTCTGACTCAATGAGTAATAAATTAAAATTAAGTAAAGTCTTTGGCACTTACAAAATGGCTGAGGTACCCCATGGGTAGCCTGGTAAATGAGATGTCATGGATTCCTCAGTTAAAATAGTTAATATGGTTCCATGTAACTTAAAACAGCACTTTAAAACTTATTATATAAGAATTATTGAAAGGGTGATTAGCCCCACTGATCCTTCATTTAATACCCCAAGTTGGTGTGTTCTTAAGCCTGGAAAGAATGAATGGTGGCTCGTAGTAAATAACTGCAACTTCAATGCTGTGGTCCCATCCATTAAGACCCCTATATCCAATACCCAGTATTATAGGAATTACTGACTCCATCCATTCAGCAATTCATAAATATTTTGCTATTATAGATTTAGATAACATTCTGTTGAATGTCTATCTCAACAACTTTGTCAAGTGCAATTTGGCTTCACCTCCAAAAGGACACAGTACACCTTTACCAGGCTACCCATGGGGTACCTCAGCAGCCTTGCCATTACATACAGTCTTTGCAGGCAAGATTCTAACTGCGTCCATCTTTCTCTAGGAACACAGATATGACATTACACTGATGACATACTCCTTCAAGGAGATTCATTTGATACATATTAAAGACAAAAATATTCACAAAGAAGCTCACAAAAAGGGGATAGACCATTACTCCACACATAGTGCAAGATCCCACCTCCTCTGTTACATTTCTAAAATTATTTGATAAATCAAGGATTGCTCCATCTCTGACACTATCAAGAAACAGCTATTGATCCTTTCAGCACCCACAATGTTAATACAAGTCCAATATCTTTCAGGGATTTTTTTGTTGTTGTTGTTCTGGAGGTACCATATTTATCATTTACAAATTTTACTTAATATCCCTGATGTTGCTACTTGCAAATTTATCCACCTTGAATGGGGCTTTCTTCAATAATAAGCTTTAGAATCTGTCCAAATTGAAATCAACAAGCACTCCTGTTAGTGTCCACAACCTCCTTTCATGCTTCCTGAAATCTCTAGGCCAACTATGATGATCATAAGT
This sequence comes from Pteropus medius, assembly GCF_902729225.1. NCBI lineage: Eukaryota > Metazoa > Chordata > Mammalia > Chiroptera > Pteropodidae > Pteropus > Pteropus medius. The sequence continues at coordinate 2,443,881 of NW_024355695.1, read as the reverse complement.
TGTTCATAGGCTTTTGATGCAAGAAATTGTACTTCATAGCCCTGCACTATGCATATACCATTAGGGCAGAAATTGCTGATCACATACTGAGATCTGAAAATCAAGTCCCTGAATCTGTGACCTTCCATAACCAGATGCCCATTATGCCTTGGGTCATGGAAGCAGCACTCCACAAGCACATCACAGCTGTTGAGGCCTCCTGCCACAGGATGGAGCCAACCAAACCTGGGCCCTCTATAGATTCCACCTACAGGAGCTTTATATTCAGTGATTTCCCAGATGCCATGATGATGGAGTTGGTCAACTCTCTCCCAGACCCTTGGCTACTGGAGACCCCTTTAGGATCAACTGAGTGACCAACAATGAGAAATTATATACTTTATGGATGGCATTGCACCATCATACTTGATAGAGTTCAATAGAATGTTGCTGTTTTTCATCTTAATCAGAATGTCCTGAAAAAGATAGCACACAAAGTCAGTACAGTTGGCCACTTCAAGTAGTCATTTTAATATTGGATGCCTTGGCAAAAAAAAAAAAAAAAAAAATAAAATATATATATATATATATATAATATATATATATATATATATATATGTATATATATATATATATATATATATATATATCTCCAAAAAATTGTATCACAAAGTTTTGGGAATCTCTTGCTTCATAGATACCCAAAATATAAATCAAGGTCATGCATGTCTCTATATGTACTAAGGCCACAATACAAGGTCTTACACTACACTCCTTATCTACTTTAGAGTTACAGACATTACTGATAGTGACAGAGGTACTCATTTCACTCATTTCACATTCATTTCAGAATACACAATGCTGGCTCTTAAAGACAATATTCAGTGGAACTTCCATCTCTCTTATAGGCCCCAGGAAGTTGATTTAATTGAAAGGCACACTGAGCTCCTCAGAGAAATCTTATTTAAGTTACAAAGTGGCAAATTACCCTCCACTGAGTGTAACTATTACCACAGGCATTTCTTAGTCTAAATTCGTGCCCCCAGGGACATGCATTCCCTGTACCAATGCCACATGGTCCCTCAAATGCCTTTATTGGCCATAAAAGGTGACACCTCTAAAGTTAATGTTTTTTGATGATCACTTCACCATGTGCCCCTTTTCCTTCTGGTCAAGTGTCTATTTCTCTTCCTAGGGAGGCACTTCTACTCACTAAAAGTTTCAGTCATAACCAAGATTTAAAATGATTTCAAGACATTTAAGAGATCAGTTGTGATGTAAGTCCTAAAATTAAGTGCTGCCTTGACAGCGGTAAAATCAGGAGGACCTCAAATAAGCTAACTGCAAGTTCTCCTCCTCAGTCTGTTCCCATGGACAATGTTCCCCTAGCCAAAAAAACTCTTTATCATGAGGACCAGGCAGAGTTCTTGCTTATCCCTGAGTAGCAGGCTTCAGTTCCCTGCCAGCCCATGGAATTATCCAAACAATTATATCCTTCTGTGGGATCCAAGGGTCACTTCACCCCTTGATACTACAGTTTGATTCCAATAAACCCTGTTGGTTCACTCTGTTCTTAAGTGCAATCGTCCTGTGCCCCTGCATGGTCCTCTCCTGAGATGTGAGTATGTGACTGATAAACCATTGTCCATCTCATCTGTCCAGTATTGGGTGTTGTATACCTGGCCATCTTCATAAATCTAGGATGGGGAATCCATCCTTCACCAATGGGCTGAAGAAGCAGTGATCAAAATAAGGAATTATAAAGAAAAAATGCACTTATATTGTCTTTTATATTTGCTTACACTATTAAATTTATCAGTTCTTTTTTTAATGTAGATTTGAGTTACTATCTAGTGTTCTTTCATTTAAACCTAAAAATCTTCTTTTAGTATTTCTCATAGTACAGGTCTGCCAGCAATAAATTCTCTTAGCATTTGTTGATCTGGAAATGTCTTAATTTCCCCTTAATTTTTGAAGAAAAGTTTTGCTAGATATAGAATTCTTAGTTAACAGCCTTCTTCTTTTAGCACTTTTGTGTCATCTTATTGTTTTCTGCCTCCATTGTTTCTAATGAGTAATAAGCATTTGATGTTCTTGAGCAACCCTTATATCTAATGAGTCACTTCTCTTGCTGCTTTCAAGATGATCGTTTTTTTCTTTGTCTTTCGACAGATTGGTTATGATGTGTCTAGATGTGGATCTTTTAAAGTTTATCCTACTTTGGTTTGTTTAGTTTCTCGGATGTGTAGATTAATGTGTTTTTTTTTTTTTAAATAAAATTTGGGAAGCTTTCAGACATTATTCTTTCAAATATACTTCTTGCCACCATTCTTTCACTCCTCTCGTTCTGGGGTCTCCCATTGTGCCAATACTTGGTTATGCCCAAGTATTGCGGATTTTTTCATTTTTCATTTTTTTTCTATGTCTTAGATTAAAAAACCTCAATTGACCTATATTAAATTTCACCGATTATTTCTTCTGCCTGCTCAATTTGTTGTCAAGTCCCTCTAGTGATTTTTTTTATTTCAGTTATTGTACTTTTCAACTCCATACTTTATATTTCATTCATTTTATAATTTCTATTTCTTTATTGATAATTGCTACTTGGTGAGATATCATTTTCATACTTTGCTTTAGTTCTGTTAGCTTGGGTTTCTTTATTTGAGCATATTTAAAACATCTCATTTAAGGTCTTTGTCTAGTAATTCCAATGTCTGGGCTTTCTCAGAGGCAGTTTCTATTGACCGCCTTTTGTCTCCCCATGTAAAAGTATGTCTTTCTTGTTTCTTTGTATGTCATATATTTTGAAAACTAGTATATTTCATAATATAATGTGGCAACTCTGGAAATTAGATTCTCTCTTATGCCCAGGGTGTTTTATGTTTTGTTTTTCTGTTTGTTTTTGTTATTATTACTGTTATTTTTTAAAATGAATTTTCTAAATTAATTCTGTAAAGTTTGTATTCTTTGTCATGTGTAACCACTGAGAGTGTTGTCAATCTTCTTTTTCTTGAGTTGGACAGTGGTTTCTCTATGGTGTTAGCTTTTAAAAACTTTTCATTAAGGCAGCATGATAATATTTTATGCATCAAATTTGTATATAATTAATACTAAAAAGAAATGAGCCATGAAAAGACATGGAATAACCTTAAATACATATACTTAAGAGAAGCCAATCTGAACAGGCTATATATTGTATGATTCTAACTATATAACGTTATGGAAAAGGCAAAACTAGGAAAACAATGAAAAAGGTAGTGGTTGCTAGGGATTAGGGGGAAGAAAGGATGTATGTAGCACATATATGAAGATTTACAGGGCAGTGAAACTATTCTATGATACTATAATGGTAGATACATGCCATTATACATTTGTCAAAATGCGTAAAAAGAAAGTACACCATGAAGAGGGAATCCTAATGTAAATTATGGATTTAGAGTCATAATGATGTGTCAGTATAGGTTCATCGATTGTAAAAAATGTACCACACTGGTGTGGAATGTTGATAGTTGAGGAGGTTGTTGAGAGGGGAGGGCAGGTAGTATATGGAAACTCTCTATACTTGCTGTTCAATTTTGCTCTGAACCTAAAACTGTTCTAAAAAAAAGTCTTTTAAAATCTGTATGTATATTATACCTCACAATTTTTTAAAAAGAGGAAATATCTAGAGAGAAGTGATTACAGTTATAGTGCTCTAAGTTTCTCTCATTTTAATTTTAATTTAATTTAATTTATTTTTAATTAAGTTTATTGGGGTAACATTGGTCAGTACAATTAAATGATTTTAAGGTATACATTATAATTTGACATTTGTATATTCTATTGTGTTTACCACCAAAAGTCCGGTTTCCTTCAGCTACCATTTATTTGATTCCCTTAACTCACTTCACCCTCCTCTAACCCCCTATATTTGACCGCCTTTACCGTGTCTACCTACCACTTCCTCCCTAACCTCTTACCCTCCAGTAACCACTAGTCTATAGACCTTGTCCATGACTCTCTGTTTGTTTGTCCTGTTCATTTGTTGTTTTCAGGTTTATATCTCACATATAAGTGATATCATGTGATTTTCAGCTTTTTCTGTCTGGTTTATTTCCCTTAGCATGATTATCTTGAGGTCCATCCATGTTGTCACAAATGGCAGTATTTCATCTCTTCTTATGGCTGAGTAATATTCCATTGTATATATGTACCGCCGCATCTTTATCCAATCGTCTATTGTAAGACACTTCTGTTGCTTCCATATCCTGACCACTGTGAATAATGCTGCTATGAACATCGGTGTGAAAATACCTTTTCGGATATAGGTTTTCAAGACTTTGGGGTAAATACCCAGAAGAGGGATGGCTGGATCATGTGGTAGATCCATTCTTAGTTTTTTGAGGAACCTCCATACTGTTTTCCACAGTGGCTGTACCAAGTCGCAGTCCCACCAGCAGTGTATGAGGGTTCCTTTTTCGCCGCATCCTCTCCGACATTTGTTATTACTTGTCCTGTTGATTATAGCTATTCTAACAGGTGTGAGATAGTATCTCATTGTGGTTTTGATTTGCATTTCCCTAATAGCTAACAATATTCAGCAGCTTTTCAAATATTTGTTGGCTATCTGTATGTCCTCTAGAGAGAAGTGTCTGTTCAGGTCCTCTGCCCATTTTTTGATTGGATCATTTGTTTTTCTGTTGTTATTAAGATGTATGAGTTCTTTGTATATTTTGGATATTAGGCCCTTATTGGAGGTGTTGCTTGCAAATATATTTTCCCATTCAGATGGTTCTCTCTTTACCTCATTAATGATTTCTTTGGCTGAGCAGAAGCTTTTTAGTTTGATGTAGTCCCATTCATTTATTTTTCCTTTTACTTCCCTTGCTTTTGAGGTCAGATTCATAAAATCCTCTTTAAGTCCAAGGTCCTTGAGATTAGTTCCTATGTTTTCTTCTATGCATTTTATTCTTTCAGGTCTTATATTAAGGTCCTAGATCCATTTTGAGTTAATTTTGGTGTGTGGTGATGGACAACTGTCTAGTTTCATTATTTTGCAAGTGGCTTTCCAGTTTTCCCAGCACCATGTATTGAAGAGGCTTTCCTTTCTCCACTGTATGTTTTGGCTTTATTTTTTGTGAAAAATATTTGCCCATATAAATATGGATTTACTTCTGTACTCTCGATTCTGTTCCACTGGTCTGTGTGTCTGTTTTGCTTCCAATACCGTGCCGTTTTGATTCCTGTCGCTTTGTAGTATAATTTGAAGTCGGGCAGAGTGATGCCTCCAGCCTCGTACTTTTTTCTCAGGATGGCTTTGGCAATTTGGGGTCTTTTATGCTTCCATATACATCTGAATCATTTTGTTTTATTTCTTCTAAAAATTGCTGATAGAATTTTGATTTCATTAAATCTGTATAATGCTTTAGGTAATATGGTCATTTTAACTATGTCGATTCTTCCAATCCAAGAACACAAAATATCTTTCCATTTCTTTGTATCTTCTTCAATTTCTTTTAATAGGGTAACAATACCCTATTCTTTTAATTTCTTTTAATAGGGTAACAATACCCTATTTTCATTACATAGGTCCTTCCCATGTTTCCTTAAATTTATTCCTAGGTATTTTATTTTTTTTGTTGCAATTGTAAAAGAAATTATTTTTTCCACTTCTTTTTCTGACTCTTCATTATTAGAGTATAGGAATGCTACAGATTTTTGAACATTGATTTTGTATCCAGAGGCATTACTGTATTTGCTTATTATTTCTAGTAGTGAAATTGTAGAGTCTTTCAAGTTTTCTAGAGAATCATGTCATCCATAAATAGTGACAGTTTGACTTCTTCATTTCCTATTTGGATGCCTTTTATATCTTACGTTTGCCTGATTGCACTTGCTAGGACCTGCAATGTTATATTGAATAGTAGTGGTGATAGTGGACAGCCTTACCTTGTTCCTGATCTTAGAGGAACAGTTTTTAGTTTTTCACCATTAAGTATAATGTTCACTGAGCGTTTGTGATATATGGCCTTTATTATGTTAAGGTACTTTCCTTCTATACCGATTTTGTGAAGCGTTTTGATCATAAATGGATGCTGTATCTTGTCGAAGGCTTTCTCTGTATCTTTTGATATGATCATATGATTCTTATTTTTTAATTTGTTTATGTGGTGTATCACATTAATCGATTTGTGTATGTTGAACCATCCCTGTGCCTCTGGGATGAACCCACTTGATCATGGTGTATAATCTTTTTAATATGTTGCTGTATTTGGTTCACTATATCTTACTTAGGATTTTTGCATCTGTGTTCATGAAAGATATCAGTCTGTAGTTTTCTTTTTGTGTTTTATCTTTACCAGGTTTTGGTAGCAGAGTAATATTGGCCTCATAAAATGAGTTCGGAAGTATTGCCTCCTCTTAGATTATTTGGAAGAGTTTGAGGAGAATAGGTATTAAATCTTCTTTGAATGTTTGGTAGAATTCCCTGGTGAAACCATCTAGTCCTGGACTTTTACATTTTTGTAGGTTTTGGTGATTGTTTCAATTTCCATTCTGCTGATTGGTCTATATAGATTTTCCAGTTCTTCTTGATTCAGTCTAGAAAGTTCATAACGTTCTAATTACTGGTCCGTTTCTTCTAGGTTATTAAATTTGGTGTTATATACTTTTACATAGTATTCTTGTATGATCATTTGTATTTCTGAGATGTCAGTCGTAATTTCCGCTTTTTCCCTGATTTTATTTCTGTCCTTTCTCTTTTTTTCTTTAGTGAGTCTATCTACGGGTTTGTTAATTTTATTAACCTTCTCAAAGAACCAGCTCTGTGTTGCATTTAATTTTTCTAATGTTTTTTTTTCAATTTCATTTATTTCTGCTCTAATTTTGATTATTTCTTTCTTTCTGCTGACTTTAGGCTTCATTTGTTCTTCCTTTTCTAGTTTTTTAAGATGAAGCATTAGATTGTTTATTTGGGCTCGTTCTTGTTTTTGGAAATAGGTCTGTAGTGATATGAACTTTTCTCTTATGACCGCTTTTGCCATGTCCCAAAAATTTTGATATGTTGTACTATGCTTATCATTCGTTTCTATGTATCTCTCAATCTCTCTTTTTATTTCTTCTCTGACCCAGTAATTCTTCAGCAGCATATTGTTTAATCTCCATGTATTTGTGGTTCTTCCTGATTTCTTTTTGCAGTTGCTCTCTAGTTTCAAAGCATTATGATCAGAGAATATGATTTGTATGATTTTAACCCTCTTATATTTGTTGAGGCTATCTTTGTGTCCCAGTATATGGTCGATTCTTGAGAATGTTGCATGTGCACTAGAGAAGAATGGATAAGCAGCTGTTTTGGGATGGAAGGTTCTATAAATGTCAATTATGTCCAGTTGGTCTAATGTGTCATTTAAGGGTGTTACTTCCTTATTGATTTTCTGTTTGGACGATCTGTCCATATCCAACAGTGGGGTGTTTAGGTCCCCTACTATGATAGTGTTTTGGTCTGTTTTTCCCTTTATATATTTTGGGGCTCCTAGATTGGGAGCATAGATATTAAGAAGTGTTATGTGCTCTTGGTGCATGATTCCCTTTATCATTATGAAGTGTTCCTCAGTACCTTTCTTTACCTTTTTTTTACTTTGAAGTCTATTTCATCTGATATTAGTACCGCTACTCCCGCTTTTCTCTGAATGCCATTTGCTTAAAATATCATTTTCCACCCTTTCGCTTTGAATCTATATTTTTCTTTGGAGCTGAGATATGTCTCCTGGAGGCAACATATGTTTGGGTTTTGTTTTTTGATCCAATCTGCAGCTTGTGCATTTTTACTAGTGAGTTCAGTCCATTTACATTTAGGGTGATTATTGAAATATGAGGTATTCTTATAGCCATTTTGTCTTTTGCTTTCTGGTAGCTCAGTGTGTCCATTGCTTCCTTGTCCTTGTGTTTCTGTTTTCTTTATTTTGGTTGGGTTTTGTGGGGTTTCCCTCTGGTTCTTCTTGTTTTATGTTTCATACATCAGTTCTGAATCTTCTGTGTGTGGTTATCATCATGAATATGTAAAGGATAGTGATATATATACAGTCGTTCATTTTCTTCTGTGCATGCCTTATCTGCATTCCCCTTTGCAAATTTGGATCTTCGAATCCTCCCCTTTTCAGTCATTGTTATCTCAGTTTGTCCCCATGTATGCTGAATGTTCATTACTCTCTTGCTATAGCAATTCTCTTATTATTTAAGCTTATAATGTACTGTTCTTAGTAAGGGTTGCATTCCCCTGCTTCTATTTTCCTGATAGTCACCTTACTCCTAATTATGTTTTTTTTTTTTTTGTCATTTTATTTTTGGTGAGCTGACCTCTTTCAGTATTTCCTGTAGTGCAGGTCTCATAGTGGAGAATTTTCTCAATTTTTGTATTTCTTGAAAGGTCTTACTTTCTCCTTCATATCTAAAGGGGAGCTTAGCTGGATACATTATTCTAGGCTAGTATTTCCTTTCACTTAATAGTTTAAATATTTGATTCCATTCCTTTCTGTCTTGTAATGTATGCACTGAGAAGTCCGACAATAAGCTAATGTGTTTTCCTTTATAAGTTACCATTTTCTTCTCCCTGGATGCCCTGAAAATTCTGTCTTCGTCGTTGATTTTTGATAATTTTAATACAGTGTGTTTTGGCGAAGGCCTTTCTGGGTTCTTGAATTCCCAGCTCCAGCTCGTTCCTTAGATTTGGGAAATTCTTGTCAACTATTTATCTGGAAATGCTTTCTAGTCCCTGCTCCTTTTCCTCACATTCGATAATGCCCATTATTCTTATGTTTCCTCTCCTAGTGGTATCAGCTAGTTCTTGAATTTCTCTTTCATTATTTCTCATTCTTTGGTTTCTCTCTTCTTTCTTCTGATTTATTTCTAGATTTTTGTCTTCGATATCACTGATCCTTTCCTCCATTTGGTTTACTCTATTTCCTAAGCTTGCTATTTCATTTTTCAACTCTTGCAGTGTTTTTTTTTTCTTTTAATCTCCAGAACATCTATTCTGTTCTTTTTGAGGGTTTCAATGTTCTTGCTCTGCTCATCTAGGTGTTTTATTCAATTCCTGAAATTGTTTATATGACTCGTTTTGGAACTCACTGAGTTTTTTCAGAAGTATCATCCTGAATTCTCTGTCTCTTAAGTTGCATATTTCTATTTCTGTAAGCTTATTTTCTGGAGATTTTTCTCTTTCTTTCTGAGATGCCTTGTCATCTTGGTTGTTCATGGTGTTTAATGGACTATTTCTTCACCTGGCTGTTAATGGAAATGTATTCTGCTTTTTTTCCAGAAAGAAGATTTATTATGTAAATGACTCTCTTTAGCCTGCTGCAAAGAAGATGCTTTTTTGGTTTCCAGTAGGTGGCGTCTATGCCTCCTGGATCCCTGCTTTATATAAAGTCTTAAAAATGCCTTTTTATTTTCTGATAGTTATTTAATCATGCTCGATACCCTCAGTTTCAGTCCCTGTCAGTGTTAGCAACAGTTTTGCGAGCGTTTGCTGAGATTCCCCTGGGACTCCGTGGCAATCAGTCTCAGAGGGTATGAGGGGAGGGGCCCTCTGTGTTGGGGATTGGGGCTATAGCTCAGTCTCAGTTTTGCAATTGCGGCTGGTAAAAATCAACTGTTGCTTTTCTGCCATCCTGCTTCTCTGCTTTCTGCCCTGATGACTAAGCCCTGCCGCCAACTGCGTGAAATCATAACTCTCCCAGGAAGGGCCTGTCAGAGAACTCTCCACACCATCTCCCATCCCCCTCCTCCTATAGGGAGCTCTGGTGGCTGCCTGAGGCACCTTTTTTATTTCTCCCAATCCACCTCCCGACACCCACGGTTCTGACCTGTGGTAGCTATTATGTGCAGATCCCATGCTCATACATGCTGTTTTTCTGTTGAGTTTTAGATGTTCAGCTTATTGTTAGTTCAAGGGGAGAGATCTGGGGACATCTCTCACTCTGCCTTGTTTCTGAAAAAAATCTCCAGTTTCTCTCATTTTTAAACAAAGTAGATCAATATATTAACATTAGTCCTAATTAAGTATACTGGGCTGTCAAAATGCAAATTCTATTCTTTCTCATTACATCATCCTTCCTTTGTAGAATCAAGTTCTGAATAATTGACTTGTCAAGGTCTCCTAGGTCCAGTCCTGATAAGTGAAAAGCCAAATTCAGTGCGTGGGCTAATTAATTTTTGCAGTTGTCATAGCTTCTTCCTCTTCCCTACTTGTGAGGGTCTCCTTGCTCTCACATTTGAAAGTTCCTTCCAATATCCTTCTCTTCAAAGATTTGGGTCCTCCCCTTGACCTCCAAGTTACAATAGCTGAACAGTAATGACCTCCTCCTTCATACCCCACTCTGCAATTAATCACTCTTTACCTCCTGCCCTGGGGAGGAACAGTGACAGGACTCTTGGCATACTGCTTGGAAAGGTCCCTGACTCATGATCAAGGGGATTAGATTAAGAAAGAGGCTGAGCTAATGATTAAAGAGAGAGAGTTAGGGATTATGTTTCCTTGTTTCTATTCCTAGCACTACTGTACTAGCATGGGATTGGTTCAAACTGACACCTGACTTTTTATCTGTGAAACTAGAGAGAACAATCTATTTGAGCTCACAAAATACTTGGGGAAAAATGTTCCTATTGATACTATAAGAGTGACCAGAGAAGTCTGGGAACTTTTATAAATAAAATAACCATGAATTGGTTTGTAAACACCATGCCTTTCCACAACATCATTCCTTTTTTTTTTTTGGCTAGTTATTTTTATTTTTAATTTTTAAAAAACAGATTGTGTCACTGAACAGATGTAGGCTTTGCTAGGAAAGAAAGGAGTGAAAATGGGTTATAAGAGAAGTGTAAGGTACAGGTTTTGCCTTCAAGGTTCTTACAATCCTATTGGAGAGAAAAAAATGTTCATCTAGGAGGAGGAAAGTTGTAGCAAACCAGTGAAATATCTCACTGGTTTGGAGTCATAATCATTTCTTTATAAGTCAGAGATGGGGCTAACCTTGGAAGAAAGGAAGAAAGATTTACGTAGCTAATTAATTGTGAAAATTGAGGGCACTGTGTAGGTTCCTTAAGAGTGAGAGCCAACAGATTTGCTTTCAGACACTCCCTTAGCAGCTGTGTTTTCTCTTAAAGAATGACTCTGCTAATGTCAACTGGGATCTGTTCTTTCAAGTCCTCAGCAGATTCTAGAAGCCTTATTTTGCCAACTCTTTCTATCACACTGCTGCTGCCTGCCTTGGAAAGTAATAGGACTCCACGCCTTGGACAGTGTTCTACAACCTAACTGGTCCACAAGTTTAGATTGACTTTTTACCTAGTTAAGGCCCAGGAGTGAAGTTTGACTCCATCAAGGAAAAGTGCTAAGAGATACAATTCTTTGTGGACAGCAAGGCAGTGCAGATCAAATGAGGGAAGTAGCGATAATACTCTCTTTCATATTTTATTCTTTCTTGATGACCAATAATTTTGATTTATTTGTTTAATATCTATCTTCTTAACAAAAGGGCATGCTCCATGAGGGTGGCGATTGTGTCATTTTAATTCTCTGTTGTATCCCCTTTACCTAGCACGGTATCTGATACATAGTAAGTGTCCTATAAATATTTGTTAAATGAATGAATAATTAATTAATTAAGCGAGACTTCAATCCTGACAGGATGTGGACAGAAATTAGCAAATGAGTGAGAAAAGTTGATGAGAAGTAAACTGAGGTCTTTGTTGAGAGCCTTGGGATGACAGCAGGAATAAAAAGAGAGGTGTGAAATTGTAGGGCCTTCTAGTAATAGTGGTGAAAAAGTGAGAGTGAGAGGAATGGAACAGATTTATTGGGCATCTTCAAGGTGCCTGGTGCTTTAACATGTATGAACTCATTTACTCTTCATAACTCTATGACGTATGTACTATTACGATACACATTTTACAGATGAAAATAAAAACAAGACTCAAAGAGGTTAGATAACTTGCTCATGATCACTATTGTGAGAAAATATTGTGAGACAATTTCCTGTGGATGTCTTGTGTTTCTGCATGTCCTCTGAGCAGAAACACTGATTAACATTGTTCTTGACTATATTTTCAAGAATATCTATAAAGTGAACAGCTATGCAAGATACAGAGTCTCTCTCTAGAGCAAAGGAGAGGCATACTTACTGCCCACCTTAAAGACTCTGATTTTTTAAGCTTAATGTTGATCACCTGGACCTTTTAGAGTAGGTCTTATGAGACTTGGGGGCAAGGAGAACTGGCACAAGAAAATGCCATACTCTGGTTATTACTATTGCTGTGAGAAATGAGGTCCCTTATCTCTGACCCAGGAGTCTCATGTCTTCTGCCAGGATCATGAACATGTGCCAGGCTAACTTGTTAGCTTGCAAGTACATATATAATGGAATATTATTCAGCCATGAAAAGAAAGAAATCTTTCCATTGATGACAGCATGGATGGACCTAAAGTGTATTATGCTAAGTGAAATAAGTTAGACAGTAAAAGACAAATACCATATGATTTCACTTATATGTAGAATCTAAAAACAAAATAAATGAACAAACAAAACAGAAAAATACTCATAGATACAGAGAACAAACTGGTGGTTGCCAGATGGGTAGGGGTAGAAGATCTGGGTGAAATAATGAAGGGGATTAAGAACAACAAACTGTGAGGCTTCTAGTCAAGATGGCAGAGTAGGTAAATATGTGCTCACCTCCTCCTATGACCACATCAAAATTACAGCTAAACTACAGAACAACCATCATTGAGAATCACCTGATGTCTAGCTGAACAGAAGTCCTATAACTCAGGATGTATGGAAGAAGCCACATCGAGACTGGTAGGAGGGGAGAAGATGTGGAAAGGGCCAGTCCACACCATATGTAGCAGTTAAAAATTGGGAGGGATATCTTGACTGTGGAGGTACCCCCAAGGAGTGAGGGGTCTTAGACCCATACCAGGCTCCCAAACTCAGGTTTTCAATGCCAGGAAGAGAAGTCTCCATGATTTCTGGCTGTTAAAACCAGTAGGAATTGTGGGTGAGCAAATGAGAGGGCTGCTGGAGTCCTAGGCATTCCTCTTAAAGGGTCCACACACAGATTTATTTACTTATGAACTCAATTGCTCTGAGCTCCAGCTCTGAGGGAGCTCTGAGGGAACAGCTCGGAAGGAGCCAGGGACATATGGGGAGGAATTGAATTGTCTAGCTTCGGGGCAAGAGCTGGATGGGCAGCGTTCTCTCAGAAAGAGTGATGGCAGAAGCCACTGTTCCTTTGTTGAGACCACCCCCAACCCAGTCTGAATCTCCATCACCTAGATAACACTGTTCACCCCATCCTGATGATTCCCCGAGATCCCAGAACATCCAACTTGTGGGCCCAACCAAGCTGCTTTCAGGGGCTTTTCCATACAAGTGGCCTATCTTGGCTCCTGCTGTGGGCTTTCCTAACATCTTTCAAAGGTTCACAAATCCCAAACAATCAGCACCTGGCCTTGGGATGCCCCATAAATCTTACTAAGCATCCCCAAGCCCGGCACTAGCAGCAGCTGGCCTCGGTTTGCAGCTTAGACTCTCTCAAGCACCTCTAAGCCCAGCACAAGTAGCAATCATCTGCAGATCACTTTGTAGCTCATACCAGGTAGCCCTGGGAAGGGCACAGGCAGTGGCAGACCTTGGTCTACACCAGAGCCTCTTCCAAGAGGCCCCAGTCCAACACACCTAGTGGCCAGCTTCAGACCACACCAGAGCATTACTCAAATACGTCCACAAATGACATACCCAAAGGGCAGACTTGGCAGGTGCCAGAGCACTGCTAAATGGAATCCTGCTCCATAAGATCAACCCCTGCCCAACAGCTCCTCCACTGTAGTTATGGTCAGTCTTCACAAGCAATTAGCCTGAAGGTCAATCCCTCCCATTGATGTGCAAACAGCAGTCTAGGCTCAACTACAACAGGAGGGCACACACAACACATGCAAGGAACACACCTGGGGAATCCAGCTCAGGTGACCAGGGAGACTGTGCCATTGGGCCCCACAGGACACTTACTACACAATGCCATTCTACCAAGACCAGGAGACTTAGCAGCTCTACATAATTCATAGAAACATGGTGGCAGCCAAAGTGAGGACTCAAAGAAACACATCTCAAATGTAACAACAGAACGAAGCTCCAGAAAAAGAATTAAACAAAATGGAGACAAGCAATCTACCAGATACAGAGTTCAAAACACTGGTTATAAGGATCTCAGTAAGAACTTCAACAAAGAGATAGGAAACATAACATAACAATGGAGATAGAAAACATAAAAAAGAACCAGTCTGAAATGAAGAACACAATAATTGAAATGAAGAATACATTAGAAGGAATCAACAATAGATTAGATGAAACAGAGGGCTGAATCAGCAATTTGGAAGATAAAGTAGCAGAAAACACCCAATCAAACAGCAAAAAGAAAAAAAAAGAGTTTAAAAAATGAAGATAGTTTAAGGAGCCTCTGGGACAGCAAACGTACCAACATTTGCATCATAGGGACACTAGAAGGAGGTGAGAGCAAGGAATTGAAAACCTATTTGAAGAAATAATGATGGAAAACTTCTCTAACCTGGAAAATGAAACAGACCTACAAGCCCAGGAAGTTCAGAGAGTCTCAAACAAGATGAACCCAAAGAGGCCCACACGTCAGAAATAAAATGCCAAATATTAAAGACAAAAAGAGAATCTGAAAAGCAGCAAGAGAAATGCAGTCGGTTACCTACAAGGGAGCTCCCATAAGACTGTCAGCTGATTTCTCAACAGAAATGTTGCAGGCCAGAAACGAGTGGCATGAAATATTCATAGTGATGAAAAGCAAGGATCTACAACCAAGGTTACTCTACCCAGCAAAACTAGCATTTAAAATCAAAGGACAGATAAAGAGCTTCCGAGACAAGAAAAAGCTAAAGGAGTTCATCACCACCAAACCAATATTATAAGAAATACTAAACGGATTTCTTTAAGGAGAAGAGATCAAATATATGAATAATAAAATGGCAATAACTATATATCTCTCAACAACTACTTTTTTTACTTTTATTTTTAGTTTTTATTAAGTTTATTGGGGTAACATTGGTTAACACTTATAAAATTTTCAGGTGTACATTATAACTTGACATCTATATATTCTATTGTGTGTTTACTACCCCAAATCCAGTTTCCTTCAGCTACCATATATTTGATCCCCTTTGCCCACTTCACCCTCTCCCTACCTCCCTATATTATTTATCTCTCTCTTATCTGTCCTCCCCTCTCCTTCCACACCCCTTACCCTCTGGTAACCACCAGTCCATTGTCCATGTCCACAAGTCTCTATTTTCAACAATTATTTTAAATGTAAATGGATTAAATGCTCTAATCAAAAGACAGAGGGTGGCTGAATGGATAAGAAAACAAGGCCTTTGCATATGCTGCCTATTAGAGACTTAATTCAGATTGAAAGACACACAGAGACTGAAAGTAAAGGGATAGAAGAAGATATTTAATGAAAACGGAAATGAAAAAGAAAAAGCTGGAGTAACAATACTTAGACCAGACAAAATAAATTTGAAAATAAAGGTCATAACAAGAGACAAAGAAGGACCCAGTAATCCCACTTCTGGGTATGCATCTGAAGAAACCCAAAACACTGTTTCGAAGGGGCATGTGCATCTATATGTTCATTGCAGTATTATTTACAATAGCCAAGATATACGAGCGACCTCAGTGTCTATCAACAGATGAATGGATAAAGAAGAAGTGGTTCATATATACAATGGAATATTAGTAAGCCATAATAAGGATGAAATATTGCCATCTGTAACAACATGGATGGACCTGAAGGGTATTATCCTAAATGAAATAAGTCATACAGAGAAAGACAAATATCATATGATTTCATTTATATGTGGAATTAAAAGACAAAATAAATGAACAACGAAAACAGAAACAAACTCAGAAATACAGAGAACACTTTGATGGTTGCCAGATGGGAGGGATATTGGAGGGATGGGTGAAGCGGGTAGGGATTAAGTGGTACAAATTGGTAGTTACAAAGTAGTCACAGGGATGTAAAGTATAGCATAGGGAATATAGTCAATAATATTATAATTATGTATGGTGTTGGATGGGTACTAGACTTATCGGGATAGTCATTTGTGAGTTATGTAAGTGCCTAATTATTATATTATACACCTGAAACTAATATAATATTGTATGTCAACTGTAATTGAAAAAACTTTTAAATTAAAAAACAATATTGCAATAACTATGTATAGTGCCAAATGGGTACTAGACTTATTATGGTGATCATTTCATAAAGTATATAAATGTCTAATTACTATATTGCACAACTGAAATTAATATAATATTGTATGTCAACTATAATTAAAAAATACATTTACAAAAATCCCAGAACATTCATAATTTTAAAAAACAATAATTAATTAATTATTTTATGGTGACATTGGTTAACGAAATCCAATAAGTGTCAGCTGTACATTTTAACAGTAAGGAATATATATGTTTACACTGTGTGTCATAAGTTTTGATAGTCACACTGGTGGGAAGTATCAGAACTGGGAATTGTATCTATGTTTGTTTGACTCTGGAGCCCACATTCTTTTCCTAGGATGGTGTTGCTTCCTGAGCTGTACTCCGGGGTAGTTGCTGCATCATATGATGTCATTTCTCCCTGCTCTTCCCCCATAACTTTTCACCAGACCTGACCATACTTCTCAAGTTGGATGATTTGGGTGTCCCATTAAGCAGAGAAGAGGTTTAAAATATTTGATTTTCTTTCCTTCTGTCTCCTATCTTAGTCTATCATCCTATCTTCTTAGTCATGTGATTTTCCCAGGGCTATGGCTCTTGCATAACCAGCTAGGTTTAGTTCTTTGGGGAGATACTTACCAATCTCTACATCAAAAGTCATCTAGGCTAATGGGATGTACAACAGTGAGATCCCAAGATCACATTTTCCATATGTTTCTAACCCCTAAATTAGTTGTACAAAGTGCATGCAGTAGAGCTTTCTAATCTCGGGAGTCCCAAGTATCCTTTTTGTTCATATAGATCTTTTGCTGTCATTATCTATAAACTTTATCTTCAACAATGTTGGGATGTTAGACATACATTCTCTCTGTTCACTGAAGCTTGAGTAACAGCTGCTAGCATAGGGTTGGGGAGAGGAGAAATACAAGGCTGTGGAGGAAAGAGGCCATCCCCACTTATGTCTCCAGAGGACTGCTCTACCAGAAGGCTTGATGATTTGTCTAGCACTTTCACCAAGTGATTACATGCTATCATCACAACAACTCTTTGAGGAAACTGAGATCCAAAAAGTTTAAGTAACTAACTAGTCCAAGGTTACACTGCATTTAGAACAGATCTGGGGCTAGAATTCCTCTCCCTACCCTATATAATTAGTGAGTTCAGAGAACAGTGTCCTAGTTTCAAGGAGGTAGAGGAGTGGGAACTTTAAGATGAGAATTCTTCCTTTTAACAGCTTCTGGTTATCCTGGCCAGAAAACAGAATCTCAGGAGGGAAAGGGTAGGACAAAGTCAATGCCAAGCCATGTCATGCTTCCAACCACAAAGGCAGAGTGGAAGGTTGACATAAAGACTGGTGTACATCAAAGAGCTGGGGACTGGGAGCCCCAAAGTCTGACTGGATCAGATTTTTCTTTCATCTCCCTGAATCCAAAGTCTACCATGTATAGGTATCTTTGGGCCTGAGATGGTAGAGCCCAGGTAGATGGCTGGTCCCCCTGGCCAACTGGCCCACTGGTAGAGTCTTGACCAATGAAACGACCTCCCCACAGCCTTCGGCTATCCCCTCCCTGACCCCCTCTAGCAGCTGTTGTTCTTTTCTGAACAGAGGATGATTGTCTCACTTCTTGACTTCTGGGCATGGGTTTACCAAACTGGGCTCTGCTTGGATTGGGGCCAGAGGTGGTGGGAAGAAAACAATTTAGGAAAGGACTACACAAGGTGGGGTTTTCCACAACACTGAACCAAGCAAGGAGGACTGAAGACAGGAAAGGAGGGCGGCATTTGGGACACAGGCATCTATAAGATAGGGAGGATCTCAAGAAAATGGGCTCAGGGTTTCCTTTCTTGACTTGTATGTCTGCTTTAAGAGGCAAGAGACAAGGAGATAATTAGCTTATTTCTGTCCTGCCAGCTCCTCAGACCAGTAGCAACAGCAGTTGCGACACTTTCTTTTTTAGTGCGGTCATTAGGAGTTCTCTAAGAACTTGGAACCTCATAACAGGAGCATTAATTTAATACTCTTATCATAGAAAACAGAGCTCTACTTAGGATACCTCAAGAAAAGAAAGATTGTGATAAAGATAGCCTGTAAAGCTACGAGATTCCAAAGCAGTTACTGTCATCAGTGTCATGTTCTCTTCTACTTGTATAATGTACCTGCTTCCTTCTGTAAGTTCGTTCTATTCTCCTCTTGCCACTGACTAGAAAATTCTCTCCATAGTCTACAGGAAGAATTCCACAAGGTCCTGGTGGGATTGCCTTAGCTTGTAACTATCAATCTCATTTGGCAGAGCTCTTTGTTCCTGGTTACCTCATCTGTCAACAAATATTGGGGCCCATTCCTGGTACAATCAAGGTCACCCCTATGCCACGACTATCTGGATTTGTTTTCCTGAGCAGGAGGAAGCAGAGTATTGTACATGGCAGATACCATGACTAACAGGTCTTGTACAGAGGACTTCCCTCCGAAGGTTTACATCAGCCTCATTGACAATTCATGTATAAGAGATTCAGCTGAACAGGAGAGACAGGGCCAGTTCTCTATGTATGTGGAATAGGCAACTGTCTATGCCTATTCAAGGAGATAGAGGAGTGGGAACTTTAAGATTCCCAAGTCATGGTCCTCGAACCCCTGCATAGATTCATTTTAATAATTTTTAAACCTTCAAATTTCTGAGCCCTACTTCAGAACTATAGCATCAGAATTTTGGATTTAGGATCAGAGAATCTACATAGTTAACAATCTCCTCAAATAACTCTGTGCACACTAAAGTTGAGGACCTCTGCTCTATATTCTTCGAACTTCACTTGAATTGTTGCTTTCTGGAAAGTTTTTTTCCTGCTATCTCTGCTTGTAAAATCCTGCTCCATCCCTGGAGGCTAAGCTCAGATATAGCTGCCTTCATGAAGCTTTCATGTCTCTTTAACGCCAACTATCTCCAGTTGCTCTAGGATAGGGGATATTAGATAAGAGCTGGGGAGTGTTGGGGGATATAAAAAGGCACATCTGAGATGGAGTTGTAGGAAAGGATTTGTGTTTTATCCTCAGCTTTTTATTTGGAAAAATTTGAAAGTAAACTATGATGAATACCAGCATACCCTTTTACCTAAAAATTGTTAACATTTTAGATTTCCACACATGCTCTCTCTTTCCATAACACAAATACAAACATATGTAATAAAAATATCTGTTTATTTGTATGTATTTGGCTACAACATTTGAAATTAAATTGCAGGTATCACATCACTTTGCACCTAAATACTTCAGCATGTATGTCTTAAGAACAAGAGCATTCACTCATTCTCTTGTATAATACCATTATCACAGCCATGAAATGTAACATTGATAGAATAATATTATCCAATATCAATTCCACATCTAAATTTTTCAAATTATCTCCAAAACTTCTTAACTGTTTATGTTGATACAGGATTCAATCAAGAATCATGGATTTCATTTGGTTGTCTTTTCTTTTTAGTCTCTTAATCTAGGTTCTAGAACAGCACTTTTTCTTAGTGATACTGATATTTTTTGAAGAGTGCAGGTAAGTTGTTTTGTTTACAATCTGGATTTGTTTGATTGTTTCTACATGATTAGATTTATATTAAGCATCTTTGGCAAGACTTCTTCAGAAGAAATATTGTTTACTTCCCACTGCATCTCATCAGGAGGTCCACATGCCATCTCCCTGTTATTAGTGGTGCTAAATTTGATCATTTATTTAAGGTGATGTCTTCTAGAACTCTTCATTGTGAAAATACATTTTTTTCTTTGAAATTAATAAGTAATCTGTGGAGTAATCAGGAATATACATATTTAACAAACTCTTATGGTGATTCTTGAGTGCACCAAAGTCTGAACCACTGTTTTACATTATATGATACAAATGACGGTCCTCAAAGGCCTTATCTACCTCCAGAATACTGACTCATCCCAGCCTTAGCATGTCTACCTTTAGCATTCACCTCTCACTCCACCTCCAAATACCCACACCCTCTTGCCTGGCCCCAAATTCCCAGCATTAGAGACATTAGTAGGCCAAATGGGGTCACTGCCTCCAACCTTAGGGGGCTTACTCCCTTTACCATTCAGGTCATTGGCCTTGTGATGAAGAGCCCTTGAAAAAGAACAAGGTATTTTTGTTTGTCTGGTTTGTTTGTTTACATTATTATCAATGATAATTATTATTGAGTGAACTAAGCAAACACTTTACATAAATTATATCGTTTGATCCTTATTCCAATCCAAGTGGGAAAATTGAGACTCAGAGAAGTGATGTAACTTCCCTCAAGGTTACACAGCTATTAAGAATGGGAACTGGATTCAAATCCAGTTCCAGTTGTAGAGCTTATGCTTTTAAAACACTATACTATATTCTTTAATGAGCAATATTCCCACCCAGCTTCAGAATCCTCTAGCCATTTTCTTCCGAAATGTTCTAGCTCCACAGCGTTCCTGAGAGTGAGAAAGCAGGGGCACTGGAATTATTCTCTTTCAAGGTGGAGAGATGGTGCAACAGAGAAATCAATTGGCATTCCTGTGGTCTTACAGCAAATGACTAACTGAGCAGAGTTATTGATGGAGAGATCCTAAGCTCTTGCTTATGAATTTAATTTTGATTTAACAGGTAGCTGAGGGCCACTGTGATTTCTGGCTAGTGCTTGCTGAATCCAGAGTGGATTCAGGTTGGATTAATATAACTGTCCTTTGTGGGGAAAAGGCTGCTGCTTGATATTAGACAGCTTTGCAGGGGTTGGTGGAAAAGAACAATTTTGCCTAACAGCCCCTTCTGTGCTTGACACACTTGATTGACTGTCATTCAGCTTACTGCTCTCTGTCCAACCTGTCATTAAACTAAAATGCCACCACTTAGATCTATCTAGTTCAAGAAAGCCTCTCACCCCCACCCTACACCCTTCATTCCCAATAAACAGGAAAAAAAAAACGCGTTGTGTAAAGATGTTCCAAATTTGTGTAGTCTACGGTTTTCTCTAGTCTACCAATTCTCTCATGAGAATGTCAGACAAATGCTGTAGTAAAAATTTTAAAAACCTCACAAAACCCAAGACTTTCTCTGGCTAGCAACGGTCATTTGTAATTTGGCAGGAGGCAGGGGTTTATTGTACAACTTATCTTTAGTTTCAAGTTGCCCATTTCTTAGTGACAGAGGCATCAAGAAAATATCTGCACCTGTTGCAAAGCTTCATCTATGCCAGGAGATAGACACAGACAAACATATATAGAGTATCACCCCAATTTTGGCATATGTGCTGTCGGAGTAAACACGTGTACATATAAAGTATCATCTAAATTTAGCATATGTCCTGATAAATGAAACAGCATTGTATATAGACACAGAGGATTTCAAAGTTGGAAAAGTTCTAAAAGGTCATCTAGTAAAGCCTTCCATCCTAGTCCTCACTTCCTGGCCATGCATGCTTAGAACATCTCTATACTGAAATACCGAACTTTGGGCAGCTCCAGTGGCAAGGAGCTGGTTTCTGTAAATAGCTTTTTTTTTTTTTTAAACAAATGCCTTTTATAAAATAAGGTGAAGTCTGTCCTCCTGGCACCTTCTAGCCTTTGGGGGCTACTTCCTTCCTCTGGAGTCACTCAGAACAAGGGATTTCCTTTTCCACCTGGGCCATACCCCTTACCTCTAGAGGGACTGAAACTTCTAGCACCACAGTTCCCATCCAGTACTCTCTCTGCAATGACTCTTCTCCCTCTCCAACTGCTCCCTTTTGATGGCATATGTCTCCAAGATTCATTCTCCCAGGGGGTACTGCCCCGCCTGTATTCCTCTGGTCCTCCCAGTCGATCTAGCAAGCACAGGCTTCTGGGAGGCTGGGCCTCCTGCAGTGCCATCACTCTGCTTGCTAAAAGCCATTTGATGCAGCAGATAAGAAAGCAGTTAGAGAGATACATTGGGTTTCTGAGAGGCACCAGTCTAGCGAAGGCAGAAATAGGCTCTAACTTAATAATCTGCTCATTACACACAGTAAGAGACACCCTAACTTATTCAAAGACACCATGGGTGGTGCAGAGGATGAATAAGCATGATTCACTGCCACTCTGGTACTTGGGGCATGAAGAATAATAAAACCCAAAGAACTGTAGCTGCCTGAGTGGTAAATTAGGAGATCCAGGGCTCTGCTAGACTCTAGACATTAAGGTTACCATGGCAATAAAGAGCCCTAGCATTCAGCAGCTATTACAGAGGAGGCATCTAATAGGCTAGTCTATGTCACAGTCAAAGCTCAAGAGGCTAGCAAAGAAGACCAATTAGCATATCCATTCATTAGGGGCCTCTGCACACTTCTTCTCTTAATTCCAATTAGTTGTTTGTTTGAACCAACATCTCTTGCCTGCATTATACTCATTAATGCCTTTTAGCCTCTGGAAATAGGCTTGAATCTCCACAAGGATCTCATAATTTCCTAAACCTTCATTTTCCCCCTGGGAGTCTGGGCTTATACAGCCACAAGCCCATGGTCCTCAGTCCCTCGAAATGAAAGCTTCTCTCACTGTACAACTGTACTCCACAGATGGAAACTGTTCAGGAATGTGATATGCCAAGGGTTCTTCCTGGAACCCAGTGAACTAGGGATCTGGGGCCATTATCTGAACCATTTAGGTCAAGGAAACCCTCTGGCCTTAGCCAGTGAGCCTGCTGGCCACGCCTGCTGGCCACTACTCAGAGGCTGGTAGTTCAGGAGGGGGAACTTTGGGCACTAGGGACCATACTGGCATCATCAAAGTTGGGCAGTAGCTGATTCAGCTTGGAGGATTGCCCTTTAAGATCCAGCCCAAACCCCACTTAGTCCAGGAAGTCTTCCTTGATCTTTGCAGTCCCAGATAAGTTTCCCCTCCTGCATGCACTTCAAAGATGACACCCTATGCTGGGCAGCTTTCACAGGCAGCCTCAGGCCCCAGGCAAGCCTAGAGTTTCCTCACCCATGACTTCAGAGTCCACAAGGTCACGAATGCTAGAAGGGTCTGGGGTCCTAGAGAGCACTCACCATGCCTGGGTGATTCCAATTGCTACTCTGATGCTGACTCTTGGGTGACTCTTAAGCTCCACTGCACATGACCTCTCAGAGACTCTCTGAAGATTAAGCAAATCCCTAGGTAGGTAAAGTATAAAACAGCTCTTTGATGGTTCTGGGACAAATGCCCCCTCCCACCCCTCACAATTATTTAAAGAACAGATGCCATAAACTAGTTCACCTCATGGTAGAGGCAAAACTTCTCTGAAGAGTGCTATCATCTCTTCTTTCTTTTGGAAACAGGAGGATCTAGTCCATAAGATTGTTTCTGTTCCCCATCAGCAACCATGTGCTTTTACTGGAGTAGGCAACCAGGAAAAGGGGCTTATAGAATCAGCTGCTAACACTTGTGCTCAAGGACTGGGCATATAGTTTTAGAGGCTTGAAAAATTTGTCTTTTAATCTACTGTCATATTCAAAGCCTCTCTTTTCTCCCTCCCCTCTTGCTTCTGTAGCCACTACTTTATTTGCAGCCCCACTGGCCACTTCTGGCTCCAGTCTGCTGCTTTGTTAAGCAAATTGCCTTTATTTCAAAATCGATAGGAATGGCTCCTCCTTTAGCTAGAGTTTTTGAGTGTGGACTCATACAGATTTCTGTCTTTGAGATCCTATGAGATTTTTGTCATTTTACCCCAACCAACAACTGGCATTCCAGAAGGCAGCCTGGGCTATAGTCAAAATATAATCAAAATATATTAAGTATATAGCAAATGACCCAGAATGCTAGGGAATAAGAGATTCTGCAGAATGGAATATTTTTACCCAAGGTCACATTAAACCGAGTCCTCTTTTGTCCTCCCACTCTTGGTTATTTTTCTGATTTTATTGAGATTATAATTGACATATAATTGCATAAGGTGTATAATGTGATTTGGTACATTTAGATACAGCATAATGTCAGTTAACACTACATCATGTCACATAATTACCATTTATATTTTATGGTGAGAACACGTAAGATTTACTCTTTTAACAACTTTCAAGTACATAATACAGTATTGTTAACTATAATCTCCATGCTGTACATTAGATCCCCAGAATTTATTCTTGTCACAACTGGAAATTTGCACGCTTTGACCATCTTCTCAGTTCCCATCTTCACCATTTTTAAATGTAAAGTTAATTGACATTAAGTAGATTCAAATTGTTGTGTAAACATCATCATCATCTATCTCCAAAACGATTTCAATCTTCTCAAACTGAAATTCTGTACCCAAACAGTAACTGTTTAGTATTCCCTCACTCCCAGCCTCTGGTAACCACCATTCTACTCTCTGTTTCTATGAGTTTGTCTGTTTAGAATTATACATACATATAAGTGAGATTATACAGTATTTGTCTTTCTCTTTCTGATTTCTTTCACTTAGCATAATGCCCTAAAGCTCCATCCATGTTGTCACTAATGGCAGGATTTTCTTCTTTCTCGTGGCTGAATAATATTCCATTATCTTTATCCATTCATCTGTTGACAGACACTTAGGTTGTTTCCATATCTTGACTATTGTGAATAGCACTGCCCCCACTCTTGGTTTTTTGAATCTTGCTAACATAATTGTTCTCTTTTCTGCCATAGTGAGACAAGACCAGTTAACCTGGCCCTTGTTTGATTTTTGAAGCTTCCAAGGGCTTCAGGATTCTCATACTTAACATCAGGAAATACACAAAAGGCTCGAGTGCAGAAAGTGTAAGAGGTAGAGTTCAATGTCTACAGAGACCAGGTTATCCCTTGGAATATATCTTGCTTTTATTAAAATCCAAAAAGAGGAATGAGTTTCTTTTTTTGTCAGTGGTGTCTTCTTTTAAAATCAGGGTATGGGAGGAGATTCTGCTAAGGAAAAGTCCTAATGAGGAACAATCTAGTAAATGGAGTCTTTATTTTAAATTAACCACTATTGGAGCTATCTGCATCAAAATAGCCTAGATTTGGAATTATGAATAAATCTATCTAAGCTGTTGTGCTGGTTTTCTTGGTTATGAATATGCCCAGAATCTCAGTATCTGCAATATTCTCAGCACCAGGGGGTAATGGAGAGGTGATTTGTGAAAGAAGGATTACAAACTCTACCCAGGCTTCAGTGGGGTAAACCAAACAGGCCAAAAATGCTGTACAATACTCTTGGCTGTTTCTACTAATTTTTCTTTTGTTGGATCTCACATTGGCTTCAGGAGTTATATATGTCTGGGAAACTGACACTGCAAAGTTCTGGCTTGTTCCCTGCCCTAATGCTAAGCGATAAATATAGATCTCAAGCACTACAGAAATTTGGCCAGGATTCCAAGGGGTGTGTGTGTGAGGGGCAGTGACTGATGGGGCCATTCTGACATGTGAGCTAAAAAAAGGCTTCTTTATGTCCAAGACCTTCTTTAGGGTGGGGAGGGATAAAGCAAAAGCCTGGCCTCTAAAATCAGGACTCATAATCCACATTTTCAGGAGCCCCTAGATTGACACAAATAAGGAAAATTATAGGTAGCTTGGTGTGTAAGGGGTGGTGGGGGTAAGGAAAGCAAAGAGAATCTTTTCTTACACCCTAGATCCTTTTGCATGAGATCAGCCTTATGAAAAAAGAAAGTTATTCTTGGCTACCTCCCCTCACTCTCAGCTCCCACCCACGCCCTACCCCCTGCACACACTGATATTCAACTCTCAATTGAGAAGAACACTACCTAAGATTTCCATTGGGCCCATAGTATCTCAGGCACTAGAGAAGGGCAGGGAGTGAGAGTAGACATGAATTGGGGGTGGGGGAGGGGTGAGTCACTTATCCTCGTGACCCAGAATATCTCCCTCTCCCTGTAATGATGAGCTTGCCTTTCCATAGGGCTTTCCTTTGATTCAGGGAAGGGGCCAACCAATGGGAGAGGGGCATGTTAGATTATTTTGGGGAAGGGCTCATGCCAGGAGGGTTCACTTTTACTAGGTGCCAAGTGGCCAGAGCAACCAGTGTCTCCTGTACCAGCTGAAGCTCCAGAACTCCTGTCCGCTTACCCGCCTCTGCTGCTTCTTTGCCCACTGAACAGCCATGAGAAGGCAGCTCCGGTCCAGAAGGGCTCTGGCCTCTCCTTATGGTTATCGCTACAGACTTGTGAGTCCCAGGGAAAAGAATACTTTGCTGCCTTTTTTTCAGTGGGGTAGATTGGGGGTTGGATAGGTATTGGCTTGTGGCTGCTTCTCTTTGGGATGGGAAGGAACAGTGAAATTTAAGGAAGCCCATAATTTCAAAAATGAGCAGTGACTCCCACTACCTCAATTGTACCTTAAATTTCTGGGTTGCAGGAAGAAACCCCTCTTCCTATGGAACAAAGACAGGGGAAGGGGAAGATTCTAGAGGATGAGAGGCTTTCTAAAATTTTTTTCTTGGGAGTCTAGAATTTGAACAGGCCTTTTAGAGACTGGGAGTAAAAGTTTAATTCTGATAGCAGGAAATTTATCCAAGAGAGAAAGGAAGGGGAAGAGGAAACAAAAGGCACTGCCTACCCAGCTGTCTCAGTCCCTTTGGGTGGTACCTTCTTAGGAACCCAGCTGCTCCTTTTCTAAAGCAGAAATTCCAAACTATAGCTAAAATCATAGAATTCTAGGTAGAAGCTGGGAGTAATCCTAGACATCATCTCTCCAGAACTCCTCATTATGTAAAGGAGGCAGCTAGGGCTCAGAGCACAGGAGTGACTTGTAAGTAAGTGGAAGAACCAAAGTGAGAATGCAAGTTTTCTTACTTCTAATCTTGTGCTCTTTCCATTATATTTGCATTATGCAACTCCCTAACCCTCTGACCCTCTACCAACCATTGCTATCCTGCCTGCCACCACACCCTGCCCAACACACACACAATACACACACACACACACACACACACACCCCACTTTGCTGTCTCCATTTATCTCCAGGGTACATTACAAATTTCTTTGACCCCAAAATTTCTTTGCATTTACTTTGCTATAATTCATTAATATATACCACACATAGTACTTTTCTGAAGGGAGGTATATTACAAAATCTCCCTCTAAAAGGATTGTGATCTGAGCCTCAGGAGGAAACAAAGCTTAATCCATTTTTCTTTGGGAATGGCCACTTATATAACCAGGGAGTTAAGTGAAGACTGTCAACAACCAGTGGAGGAAAACACAAATTCTTCTAACTTCATATCTACCTACAGAGGGCTTCCCTTAACTTTCCAGCCACAATTTGTAGAATCTTTCTTTTGACATCTTCAAAGTCCCTTGCAGCTCTTAGAGGAGTCACAACCTGTAGGGCATATATAACTATTTCTTGCTTGGCTTCTTTTCTATGTAATGTTGCTAAAGTATTGTATATAATTTCAATGATTTGTCAACTGATTTGGATTTTCAGTGCATCAGGGGATCTTGTACTAGGACGCATGATCAAATTTAAAAAGAAATTATTGATAGAGTGAAAAATTATGTGCTAACTTCTCTTTTAAAATTAACCAACTGTCCTCATCAGTGCCTTTATTCTCTCTCACTGTCTCTCTCACCGTGCCTCTCACTTTCTGCCTCTGAGAAGAGACCACACTCTGTGGAGTGTTATCCCTTCTCTAATAAACTTTCCTTTTGACTCCAAAAACATAAAAATAAAAAGTAAAATAAAATAAAATAACTGTTCAAATGTTTATAGGGTATAACTCAATTCAGGGCATAAATTTATCTTTTAAGACATACTGTTTATATATTTGTTTATATGTTTATATATTTAGAGTGCTCAAAATGGAGCCACCTTCTGCCCTTCAGACTCTTCTCTGTTAGGGCAACATGATGGCCCCAGCATACACCCACTTCTATATCCTAGTACACTCTCACTATCACATGAGGGCAGTGCCACTTTAGGAAACTAACAAAAAACAAACCCTCTCATTCCTAAAGAATTTCCTACAAGATTCTGTTAAATAGTTAGTTGCACAAAAGTGTCTCTCCTGTACACTGTGAGGTTCTCCTATTTCTAGAAGCAGGGGAGAGGAAAAAGATACTTGAGGTTCCTGATGATCAGGCACTGTGAGGGCTGTGGGGGAATTAGCTCCAAGAAGGTTAATTCTTCCCAGGAGAGTAAAGCTTTAATGATAAACCATCTTTAATGAGATTAGCATGAGAGCTCATATCTACAAATGAGATCAGGCTGAGGCCAAAACCAGCTGCTTTCTCTGTGGAACAGAGGTGGAGGGCAAGCATATAGGCAACAAGGAGAGAAAAGGAAGTTGTTCAGAAAATATAAAGGGAATATAAATTACTCCACAATGAAACATTACACTTCAAATTATCTGAGATTCTCAGTTGCAATAGATTCTCTGGGGGCCATGATGAGTACCCACTGCAGTCCACATGACTGCTGAGGTTAGGGCAACAAGCTCTGTGACAGCATTTCTCCAAAGTCAGGCAGTTATCATTGACATTTGTTGAATACCCACTGGTTACTTAACTGTGGGTTCCGCACTGTGGTGGGCTATCAAGGAGTTAAAAAATATGGACCCTGCTCTCTGAGTGTTCAGAATGTAGTTTGGGAAGACAAATGTGTACATATGTTCATATCCAAGAGAAAGAAATTTAAGAACATTTATTAATCCATTCGATATTGAGTGGTGGGTTTATTTTCCTAAGCCTTACACTGTGAGTCCATGTCAGAGTCAGAAATCCTTGATTATAAGCACCTACGATCTCTTAGGAACACAGAATCTAACATTTTGTTGTACTCCATAAATCTGCTAAACCACCTCCAGGCACTTGTGTTCAATGTGATAAAGGGGAAGTGTCATTGTCCAAGATATCGAGAGACATAGGTACTAGGACTATCATAGGTTCAGCTCTCTCATAAACTTGCTGTGTGGCTTTGGTTAGATTCTGTCTCCTCACTGGGCCTCAGATGGACAAGTGAATCTTCAAGGTCCCTGTCAGTTCTGATATGGTGTGTGATATAAAGCCATACATTTTAACAAATTAGACAGCAATTCAAGACTGCTTATGATCAAGAGCTAGATAGCACTGGGCAGACTGAATGTTGATAGTAGAGCCTTATCATTCTATATCACTTTTACTGATTCTGAACAATCTAATTTTCTGAGCCTTCTCCCTACTAATGGCAATTTTTTAAGCTGAGTGTCCTCTAAATGGCCTTCAATGAATCAGGCAGGGAGGGAGCAGCATGGAACCCCTGGTCTCTATCATTTCACACATCCAACCCCAACAGGTGCACAGGCCCCGCCACTCTTCAGATTTGGACAGCAAAGAGGAGGGAGGGTGGCTTCATTTTCTGCTGCTGCAGCGAGCCTTAGCAGACCCACAAAGAGCAAAGATCCAACTCTCTAGCTTGTGGCTGGGAGGCATTTGAAATACCACTTGGTGAAGTCTGGGTTTTTCTTTTTTTGTTTAATTTTCTTAGAATCACTCAGAGAAGATTACAGTTTCAGACCTCAAGTAATGGCTACAATCAGACAATCAAGAAATATGTGCTGAGCACTTACTACGTGTCCAGATTTTTGCCTAGAATATGGGGTTTGGCAGGGTGGAGGCTAAGGAAATATCAATTGGGGTCCTAGCTCTCAGGTGGTCTGTTCGACCAGCTTAAGGCAGAAAGAGCTTCCAGAACAGGTAACAGTCAGAGAAGCAGCAAATAACCCCCTATCTTTTGTTACTGTTGGGAAGGCAGTCTAAATTTTGAGGAGGGGTATAGCAGTTGGCCTCTCTGCCTGCTATCTATCCCAGGCTGTTTTTAGCCACAACTTGGGATGGTAAAGTGGAGCAGCTAAAAGTGTACAGGGTGTAAGGATGAAGCTGGTTTAGACTGAGAATTTCTCAGCACAGACACAGGTGTCTAAAACTACTCCATCCTCCAGCTCTGAGCTCAGCTCTGCCCTGACAAGCCAGACAAAGTGAAGAGAAAGGCCAAGGACCCAGGAAAGAGTAGTGACAGGAGCAGTCCTTGGGGAAGAGCCATAATGCCTGAAGCTGAGAACAAAATTTGCATCTCTATGGAAAAGGATATTAGGTCAAAATAGGTCATAGAATGACTATTTCCTTCAAAAGAAAGGAAAGAAAATCTGTCTCTTGTAACAATGGGTATGTTTATGGGAAAGTAGAAATTTGAAGCATCTCCAAATATTGAGTTGTTTTCCATTTATATGTGGCTGGTAGAATGTGCTATTGTGTTTTGTCACTGTTCCAGGATGATCAAGATGAAGTGAACCAGAACTACTTAGCAGATGAAGAGGAAGAAGCAGAAGAAGAGGCTCAGGTGATGGCGGTACCTGATTTGGAGGAGGAAGAAGAAGAGGAGAAAGAAGAGGAGGAAAAGGAGGAGGAAGAGGGTCAGGGTCAGCCAACAGGCAACACCTGGTGGCAGAAATTGCAGATCATGAATGAATACCTGTGGGATCCGGAGAAAAGGATGTCTCTGGCCCGAACAGGTCAGAGTTGGAGTAAGTCCCAGTTGTCCCAATACTCCAGTCAGATGTCCTTTCCTTTAGGCTTGGTGTCCAGGACTCCTTTACCATACATTGGGTTGGCTTGTCTGCAAACTCCCCTTAAATATCATGTAAAAGGACCAACACCTCAGGAAATGCCTGAGCTATGGGTAGATCCCATCAGAACAAACTCCAAATGGTGAACAAACTTGATTGTGTAGCTGAAATCTGCTGGGTTCAAAATCATTTGCAATGCAGAGAGACAGCAAGAATGACATGGGATAGCACAGAAAATTTTCTAAGTCCCAGACCTGTCACTTTCTATCTCTGTGGCCTTGGGCTCATCATTTACCCTCTCTGAGCCTCTGTATCTTCACCTGCCAAATGAGAGAAACAAATCCCTGCCTTGCCTCTCTCACAGGATCAGCTGGAGGCTCCAATAAGATGTTAACATTGTAAAGTTGAAGGTAGTATGTAGAAGACTATTTCTAGGAAAGGAGACCCAAGTCCCTGCTAACCTGATGAAGGGTTTATAAAGCCTCATCATTTCACCTAGGAATGTCAGAGAAGGAGAGTCAGGAGGCCTGCCCCTGGCCCCAGCTTGTGGGTGCTTTGTGCTCCCATGGTGTACGCAGGGAAATTAGGTTTAAAGGGATAATTTCCAGCGATTAAGGCTGAACCCCGATATTGCTTGATCAATGGCAGAATCACATTCCTTATCATTTCCTCTTTGTACCACATGCTGCCACCACTTTTACTTTACAACTTCCCCAGCACTCCTCTCCCAGGGTCTTACTCACCTCTTGAACTACTAGTGCTGAGCCTTCTCCTCAGGAAATTTTGCCTGTGGTCAAATTCACACTTGCCGCATTCTCTGCACAGCCCAGAAAAAGAGCAGCTGCTAGTTTGGAACTCAGTTAATGTACAGGAGAAGAAAAACATACAGGATGCCATGGGTGAAATAAGAGTTCCCCAGTGCCGACGGTCTAGGTTGCTGAAATTGATTGTTATGCCCTCTAGAGTCCCCTTTGGCTGAGAATTCTCTCCCTCATTGTTTGTTTCTAATTCAGCTCAGAGTGCAACAGCCAGCCCTTATTCCTGAAATTAGGAATAGCAAGCAGGTGTGGGGCTCTGAACAATGTCTACCTCCCTTCACCCCTCCTCAGTTCTCAGTCCTACCCATGCCCATCCTTTGAACTCTCAACTAGAACAAATGTACCGTTCAAGGAACGTTCCAATATTCTGGAAGCTACGGACAAATACTGGACACTCACTGGGGCTCCATAGGGGGCACAGCTGTTTCTCCGTTGCCTAAAGATGACTGGAAAAATGAGCCTTGTGAAATGCAAGTGTAATTCTGAAAGAGGGTGCCCTACACTAACCTTTAAACAGCCAAGCATTGGAACTTCACCAGATGAGCTGATCCAAATTGCTCCCATGGAGAACAATCCATAGGCCAATAAGCATATGCCTTGTTGCCCTCTTGCTTAAGAACCAGGTGCCTATTTGAACCTAGACAGCAACCTGCCTATTATTATATTTGTGCATTTCCTTTGGTAGCTGGGCAACCTCTATTCGTAGGAACTATATGTTATTTTATTGGATACTGACAAGAACCATATGAGGTAGTAATATTATTATCCCCATTTTACAGATGCAGAAACTGAGGCTTAGAGAGGGTAAGTAACTTGTCTAAAGTCATATAGTTAATAAGCGGCAGCACTGGGAGTCAAACCCAGGTTGGATGAACACTGGAGTTCATTCTCTTGCCAGAACACCACACTGTCTTCATGAACTATAGCAATTAGCAAGGCCCTGAAGGGTAGGGCCTCAGGAACTGATGGGGTGTTTTGATTGAAGGAATGAAGAGTTGGGATCTAGTCTATCCAAGATATCCAGGTCTACCCAAGTTTGGGTGGGGCATTCAGGAGAGAACCCTGGATTACCCACAGGAGTGGTTAAGCACAACTTGGACATCCAGAGCACAAACAGTTGGAGGGGTCAGTGGGTTCAGATGGGTATGGTGCTTGGATTTACCTTAGGGTATGTGGCTGAGACAGTTAGCCTATCATAGACTCCCAGGGCACAGCCTTCTGGGTAAGGCTGAGGGGACTCATTGCTAATGCCATTCTCCCATCTACAGCTTCCTGGCCACATGTCCTGGGCAAGAAGAAAGATATCTCCAAGGGAAGTTACCTGTATTCTATTGCTTTCCTTTCATGCAAGAAACATGGTTCCTTGCATCTCCAAGGATGGAGATGAAGGGAAAGGAATGGAGGAGGTGGCACAGGGTACATCTCATTAGGACAGTAGGCAGTAGCCAAGTATTACAGGCACACAGGTGCTACTGTTTCTTCTCCAGGGACTTCAGCTGAATCAGTGTGTTCATGTTCCAGTTCTGCTTTAGTTTATCTTATAAAACACAGAGGTTCCAATCCAGTTACTAAGGATTTTCTTCTCCCTTTCTCCAATCATTTTTTGGTTAATTTTATTTGGTTCATGGTTCAATTTAAAAGTTAATATTTGGATTCAGTTTTGGGTACAGCAAAGTTATGTGGTTTGTTCTAGTTTCTGGTTGATGATTCAGTTCAAATCTGCAGTTCCAACATCATGTCACCGTTGTGAGTGGAGCCAGATATTGTTGAATGAGATAGCCCCAAGGAGGACTTGAAAAGAGCTTCTCAGCAACAATTTTGTTCTCATTCACCTCACTCTGTGCTGCCTAATCCTGGGGCAAACCTAATCCTAATACAGCCCACAGAGGAGGAATTCACACAACTATGCTTCTGGTCTTACAGCAACAATAATATTAATACTAACAACAAAGACTGCCATTTATAGAGCACTTGGTATCTGTCAAGCTCTGTGTTATGCTATTCATTTTTTTCATAATTTTAGGAATATTTTATTTTTATTACTCTTATTTTGTGATTAGCATGTATTTATATGTATGTGTTAGTTTATAATTCTACCTTTATCAAACAGTTATGCTGCTATGCTATTTGTATGCATTATTCAAGCACTATTATTGTCCTTATTTTACAGATGAGGAAATTGAGGTCTAAAGAGGTGAACAGCATGTCTAAGATTAAACAGCTAGGAAATGGTAAGGTCAGGATAGGATGCAAGGAAAGATGGAATTTCAGGTACCGTAGTCTCTCCTTATCCACAGGGGATATATTCCAAGATCCCTCACGGATATGCCTGAACCCTATATATACTATGTTTTTTAATACATATACATATTTATGATAAAGTTTAATATATAAATTAAGCACAGTAAGAGATTAACAACAATAACTAATAATAAAATAGTACAATTATAATAATATACTGTGATAAAAGTTATGTGAACATGGCATTATTAAAATGAGGGTTACATAAGCACAAGCACTGCGACATCTTGACAGCCAATCTGATAACTAAGACAGCTACTAAGTGACTAATGAGCACACGGCATATACAGCATGGATACTCTGGACAAAGGGATGATTCATGCTTTGGGCAGGACAGAGTGGGACAGTGTGAGATTTCATTATGTTGTTACTCAGAACAGTGTACAATTTAAAACTTACGAATTGTTTAGTTTGAGAATTTTCTATTTAATATTTTTGGACCGTGGTTGACCGCGGGTAACTGAAACTACAGAAAGCAAAACCATGGATAAGAGGGCACTACTGTACTGTTACAGATATAGAGAAGGATATGAGGTAAGTGCTAAACTTATTCCCATTTACCTGCGAGGAATCTGGGGTGCAGAGAGGTTCTGTAACTTGTCCAAGCTCACAGGTAGTGCTCACAGGTAGCAAGTGTCAATAATTAAGTACTGTTTCCTCCTCCCCTCCCTGTCCTGTGTTAGTGTTCTTTTTGAAAAGCAGAGCCACTTTTGCTAAAGATGAATAAGATTTGAATAAATAGGGTCCATGTAAATTAATCAAAAGTTTGAATTATAGTCTTTGTGAAAAAGAAGTGCTGTTTTCATCCCTTGCAAATACATATAATCACTAGAATCAAGCTGCTAGGACTCTTCAGGGCACCAGCTTTAGTAAATAGCAAAGAATGATTTGTGCTTAGGATATCAACTGTTGCCCAGAGGACTCTCAAGCAATTTGTCCTCTGTGGTACTTTAAAATCCACTCCCCTGTAATCTTGTTCATGGTCATCATTTGCTCAGCAGGCCCTTCCTGCTGTAAGGGTAGGAGACGCTGTAAAGGTAAACTGCAATCAGACCTCTGACACAATTCTCAACAATTCCAAATTGATGAAATCTGAATGAGCAAGGATATACTGAATCTTGGGAATTAAAAAAAAAAAAAAAGCTAGTGTGTTTGAATTGGTTCTGGTTCATGAGTTCAAGTGAGGAGGTAGAGCTTGTCAGCAAGCACTGACCACTCTCATCTCTGTTCTGCAGGCCTGATCTTAGTCATTTACTTCTTCTTCTATGCCTCCTTGGCTGCTGCGATCACCCTCTGCATGTACATGCTATTTCTGACCATCGGTCCTTACATGCCAACCTTCACTGAGAGGGTGAAGCCTCCTGGTGAGTGCCCAAATGCCCTGTGTTGTCAGAACTTGCTGGACAGAAATCTGCTTGCACAGCATGTTCAGCCTCAATTAACTTTGGCTCTTCCTGGTAATGACTTAGGGATTCAATTATTAAGAGTAAAAGTAAAATGGTACTTGGCAAATTATGGTCCTTTTCATTTTGATTGCCTGGGGGGAAATGGTTTCATGGGAATCAATACCAAAAAAATTATCCCAAGAATGGGTTAATATATCCAAGACCTGTTTTCATTGCCAGGAGTTATGATCAGACCCTTCGCCCATAGCCTTAACTTCAACTTCAACATTTCTGAACCTGACACTTGGCAGCATTATGTGATTAGCCTAAATGGCTTTCTCCAGGGTAAGTAAGTTCTTATCAATAGTGGAAATCTCTTTGGAAAGGTGATGGGTGGGAATTCAAATTCCAAAATTCGCCTGGCACAGAAATCTCACTCCTACTAACCCCAGCCCATCCTGTTCTTTCCTTACCTTGCATACCCCTCAGCACCTGTAGATACAATCAAAACTGCAATATGGTTGTATATCACATCGAAAGCATATAAACCAACTCTCCAGCAATATGATAAGTCCATTGGGGCAGAAAAGTTGTCTTTTCTTCTTGAACATCCTACAGCACCTAGTTATATCCTGGGCATGCTCAGGTGGCTCAATAATTATCAATTATAAAAAAAATTCTGGGAGGAGGTAGTGGTGAGAAAAGAAGAGTATTCTCCAGAACTGGAAAATTCCTGTTTCCTATACTTTCTCAAAGTAATAGAATTCATTTGTGGAGATGGGCCATCTTGAAGTAAGAGAGAAAAGGTCTTTAACAGCATTCCAGAAGGGAGTTAGAAGGAGAATCTCTGGGTGGCAGACACTCCAATATTTTGATCAGAAGTGTTTTCAAGATGCTTATCTCTATAATGTCATCATATATATTTTCAGGAACAAATGAATAACTTTTTGAGAAGCTCTTCCAAAGGGTGAAAACTGAGGT
Organism: Pteropus medius; assembly: GCF_902729225.1. Classification (NCBI taxonomy): domain Eukaryota; kingdom Metazoa; phylum Chordata; class Mammalia; order Chiroptera; family Pteropodidae; genus Pteropus; species Pteropus medius. The sequence goes on along the minus strand of NW_024355695.1, from coordinate 2,407,624 downwards.
AGCAGCTTGGTTAGGGTTAAATATAGAGAACACAGCCTCTGTATTTGTCCAGCTATCAAAGAGGAACTCCAGTGGGTTTACACTGCTGATCTATGATTTGCGGAAAAAAGCCAGTTAGACTAATTTGGTTGGCCTGGCCTGGCCCCTGGCAAAAGTGTGTGTCAATGTGTGTGTATTTAATGTGTGTGTGTGTGTGTGTGTGTGTGTGTGTGTGTGTGTGTATGTGTGTGTGTGGGGGAAGTTGGTGTATTATTAGAATACTGAATTAAGAGGAAAACAATTTCTTATGTGGCAGGAAGTATTATTTAAATGCATAAATTTTCTCATTTAACTTTAACCCTGCATAGCAGAATCTAAGGCTCAGAAAGGGGAAATAATGGGATCAAAGTTTCCCAGCAGCTGAACCAGTGTTTAAACCCACATCCATGTTTTTGACACTCTTGCTACTCAAAGAGTGATCCAGGGACCAGCTACATCAGCATCTCTTGGGAGTTTGTTAGAAAGACAGACTCTCAGGCTCCACCCCAGACCTGTTGAATAAGGATCTGCATTTTAACAAGATCCACAAGTGAATTTTTATGCCCTTTAAAGCTTGAGAAGTGCTGCTTCTCATAATTCTTTGCTGTTGCCATATAGCCAGGAGTTAGAAGCTCAACTTTGGATCAGTAATGGTTGGTGTTATTTTGGGTAAGTCTAAGCTTCAAATTCCTCGCCTGTAAAATGAGGGGAACTAGATCTTTCTAAGTCCAAGAAGTTCCATTTTTGTCCTCCCATATGTCTTGGATAGCAGAGCCAGCACAATATCTTCTTTACTTTCAAAATACTTGTGAGCTATTGCAAATGTACTGCCAGAATCTCTGATGAGGAAATCCCTCTGAGAAGCTAGTAGATGGAGAAATACCAATTCTGACCTGATGACAGAGGTGGGGAACATTAGGAAAAGCACTGAGTTTTTCATTCCTAAGCATAGATAATATTCCCTGTTTAAAAGGAACACATCTCTGAAATAGACATCCCAGAGTATCAATTTCATTCTCATGAAGACTGGGCTTTTGCCAAAAAGGTCATACCCACGTCACATTATTTTTAATAGAACCACCCACCTCAAGAGAAACAATGAGCACATGATTAGCTTCTATTTAGAAAGTTATTATTTGAACATACTTCTTGTTCCAAAAAAAAAAAATGATTAAAACAAAACCTGGGATTGAATATAGCTTTGAGGAATAAAAAAAGGCTTAGCCATAACTGGAATAGATTTAAAATTCTCAGTTGCTTTCTGATAATATCAAACGCAGGTCACAAACATGTCTAGATGAGGATCCAGCAGTACATTGAAGTTTTGCCTCTGGTAGATCATAGGTATACAATCTCCTTGGAAAAACTGAGCTACTTGGAACATGACTGCATGGGGGCTGGATCTAACAGGACTACCTGACTCTATCATTTAGAACCAAATCAGAAATAATCCAGTAATTTCCAAAGCCTAGATCTATGGCATCTATAGTCCAAAGAGTCAGCTCACAGATAGCCCCTTTCAGCTCATTCCCTGGACATATGTTACATTTCATCCAATGTAAAGGGACAATTATATCTGAGTTCTTCAGGTCTTAGTAAACAAGATCTCACTCCCTTACTCTCTCAGTGGAGATAATATGGTTGTCATTGGTTTCTGTCTTTCAACCTAAGCTTCTATTTTGCAGTATTAACTTAAAGAATATAAAGAATGAGAAGCTGGTTTATTTCCTTCTCTTCTTTTTCCTCCTCTTCCTCCCCATCTTCTTCCTCCCCCTTCCTCCTGTCCCACAACACACACTTCTCACTCTCTTGCATAAGGTGTCTCTCATTGACCTCAAAGGGAGATATTTCCTAGGCTGATTTAACCCAGGATCTCTGCCTCCTTATATATGCCATACCTTGACATAATTCAGTCCCTCCCAAAATCTGCCTACTTTGTGCCTATTCCTCTCCCAGAAACAGAAGAGGCAGCCCATCACATTTACAATTTACCATATCTGAAAAGAGATAATGAAAAGTAGAGGTTGTAAAGTGACCAACATATAACCCAGAGATGGATATCCAGAAGTTCTGAGGGAACAAGAAGCAAGGGGGCAGGCAATCAAAGTGGGCCAAGCGGACTAACCCGGAGGGCTTCCTCGAGGCATGTTAATGACGAAGGGGCTTAGGCACCTGATGCTATGTCCCAGGGCCTAGCACAGATCGAGTGGGCTTTCTGAGGAGAACACATGAGTTGAAAAAGGAAACTAGGGAGGACTACTGCTGAAAACATGGCCCTCCTCTATAGCACCCATCTAACATGACCCTTTGCTACCTATGTACGCTTTAGGTTATAATGACAGTCTTCAAGAGGAAATGAATGTAGATTGTCCCCCGGGGCAGTACTTCATTCAAGATGGCAATGAAGATGAGGACAAGAAGGCCTGCCAATTTAAGCGCTCCTTCCTGAAGAACTGCTCTGGCCTGGAGGATTCTACTTTTGGCTACTCTACTGGACAGCCCTGCATCCTTCTAAAGATGAACAGGGTATATTGGCCCTTGACACTCTGGCAATGATAAGTGGATGAGCTGGGTAGGAGGGCTCTGGACACTTCATTTCTCTTGGGCTCTGTCTTCACACATTGCAAGTTTGGCCATTTTTACTGACAGCATCAGTAATATAAACAACTGGACAAATGATCAAACAATAGTTATTTTTCTCCTTAAGCACTTCCTACACCATTCTTCTCCCACACCTTCAAATCTGCCCTTTGATGCTTTCTGTCAGGAAAGAGATCCTGAGCTGTTTGTAACAGGGGATTGACTTAGGGGTGAGTTGGGGGACAATCTCATATCACAAGAAATGCATTTTCCTTTTCTCTTGCCATGCCTTGGGTATGGGAGATCCTTACCAGGCACACACCTCTTGAAACCAGAAAATTCTTTCTTTTTACATTTGAGATTATCTTGGGGCAGTTACCACTATATGATTACCAAGCACAAATACAAGGAGTAAGCTGAGCTGCATAGCTCTGAAGATATTTTGCATTTCCTGCTTTTCGTAACATTTCTGAGAGGGCAAAATAGATTAAGTTTATGCCTAAGGAAGGGATGACTCAAGGGGATTTATAAAAGCCCCATTTTTACTGTCGAATCTGTCTTGTTTTTTGTTTTGTTTTATTAAAGAAAAACAATGCTGGTTTTCTTTTGATAGATTGTAGGCTTTCGTCCTGAGCTTGGAGATCCTGTGAAGGTTTCCTGCAAAGTTCAGGTAAAGTGCCTCTTTGAGTTGTTAGCATTGGTAGTATATCTATTTCATGCAAAAAAGTGGTTCATCCCTTCCAAAGGCTTTACTGTCGATGGTTGGTTATGGGTTAGGGAAAGAGTTAATCTTTTCATAACTATACCTCCCTTTAGCAACTTCAGGCCTCCGTATATCCAGAAAGCATTCAATTCTTACTGTGTGTGTGTGTGTGTGTGTGTGTGTGTATATTATTGACTGTGTGTGTGTTTGTTGATTTATACCTGTGAAAATCAAACACTGAACCTCAGCTAAGGACCACAGAAAGGAACAACAATGAGCCAAGTCACTTATTGGGATTCTGTTTATGTTTCCTTTTAGCTCTAATTACTTGTTTCTTTGAACGAAACAAATAGCTTTCATTAGAATCATTAGTCCCCGCTTTTAAAATTGAATTTCACTTTCTGCAGCAATGACCAGTGGCACTGGTGTTGCAATAACAAATGAGTACAGGGAAATTAGACACAACTCCATTAATATGCTAATTAACTGTCCTTCAAAGGACTATTAACTCCAATCACATTTGCACCAATTAGCCCCTGTGTTGGAAAAATTCTAGATCTGGGGTTTGCTTCTTAAACTGGCAGTAGCTCCCTCCTGTTTGACAACATCAACTGCATCCCCCAGCCCTGGACATTTGTCTTGCAAATGTGTGGAGCCAAGTAATGCCTTTCTCAATACTAGAAATACAGCTCAAAACTCCAGTTGTGATGGTGGCATATCAGAAAGCAGCAAAAGGCAGCATTTATTCAGCCAATAGTCCACATTCAGCAAGCATTTATTGATCGATTATTACAGACCAGGTACTTTCCTAGGTGTTGGGAGTGCCAAGATAATTATGAGTCTCTCTGAAATCTGGGCAATCAAGCATTACAGGTGCTATGAAAAGTGCAGTGGAGACACTGACTAGGAAAAAGTTGGTTCTATGTGGGGAGGGTGGTGATGATGAAGATGAACTTTGAAAGGTCAGGCTGTGTTTGTCAGGTGAGCCAGGTAGGAAGGACATTCATTCTGTTACATGTACATATGTGTAAATAAATATACACACATGTGAGGTGTGACTACAAACTAGTGTAACTGATTCCACAGATCATTCATGAAAAATGAATTTCATTGTTTTTTAGATGAATATGTAAATACATCACAAAAACCAACTCAGTCTTAAACTAGCATATTGATTGGATTGAGTCTCGCTTATAGTTCCCTAGTGGAAGCCATTCATTTTTCAGCTTGCTGAGAACTGTCCTTCTATAAAAAAAATAAATATTAAGAATCTTTATACATTCTATAATAATCCATACTGGTCAAATCCACATCCATGTGTGGAAATCAAGCAGGATGAGGTAATTACTAGAATAAATTAAAGAGAGCTCAGTTTATACCAAGAATGACTACACTATATTGACAGAAGCCATCACATGACCCTAGTGAGTGATTTGCTAGTAGTGATGAACAATTTGTCCTTTATTAGCCCCCAGACTTCTGTGATTTAGGACAAGCCTAATGTAAAGGCAGAATGGGCAATCCCTACCTGACATGATATGATAAGGGTTGACTTGATTATTTAATCATTTCCAGTACCAGGCCCCTCTTGCTTATCTTCCTGACTCCATTTACTGTAATTAAGCATTACAGAAAATGTGGTCAAAGACATGAGTTTAGGTGAGCCAACTTCAGGCTGTATCCCTGTGTGCCTGGTCTGACTTCTAGTAGAACTGAGTCCACAGTGCGCAAGTTGTTGTGGAGTAGGATTTACTAAACATGTTCCAACTTACACCTGCCTCAGCTCCAAAGTCCAGTACTGGGTGTCAAACCCAGTATGATTCTTTAGAGAGGGGTTGGTATGGTAGGCCCTCTTGCCAGAGCAGCACCGGGTACTGCAAGCCCTTTGTAGCCTTTCTGTCTGGGTCCCCTAGGAGCCAGCACAGAGCCATGCTGAGCACCTTCAGCCGACTCAGTCCAGGCCTTCAATTCAGTACTTTTTGAACTGAAAAGCCAAGGCACAGTAGTCTCTCCCTGGAAATGTTCTTGTGAAGATAGGTCTGAGGTGATCTATGCCCTATTCTTCTTTTGTAGTCTTCTTGAGACACTTGGTATGAGTCATACAGTGATTTCACCTAGGGCATAGGCCCCTTTAGCTCAGGCTCCCACAAACTGAGTGACCCAGCACTCCACATATACTTGCTTTTACTTACAGAGAGGAGATGAAAATGACATCCGATCCATCAATTACTACCCAGAGTCGGCTTCTTTTGACCTCCGCTACTACCCTTACTACGGCAAACTGACTCACGTAAGCCTATATTCCCTTCAGTCTTTGCTGTCAGAAAGGCTCAGAGGCAAAGGAAGGAGTAGCTTGGTTCTATGTGAATTATGGAGCAGTAAGTAGTAACAGAGGGGTGAATGGCTGCTGGCCAAGACCAGGAAGGAGCCCACTCTACTAATTCCTACCACAGCCACTCCTTTCCATATCCGAAGGAATCTCAGATACAGTCTGGTCCAACTTCTTCAGTTTACGGATGGAGAAATTAGGTTTCATAGAGTAGAAGTGATCTGCCCGTTGCCACATAGCTAATTGGCATCAGAGCCATGAGCAGACAAAACACTGCCATTTTACTCGATTATGCCCAAATAACCCCACTTTCCTGTTTCTCCCATTCGAAGCCTTGGGGCAGTAAAGGCTTCATCTCTAGCATAGAGACTTGATAGATACTAGTTCTGGTTTGATTCATGGTCTGATATCCAGAAAATCATGAATTAGAATTGGTTTTCCCCAGAGGACAGATATCTGACAGTGACTTATGAGAGAAATATATCATCTCCCCCACTGTTCCAGGGCAGAGAGAGCATGTCATTTGCTTTCACCATTTGTGACTTGGCATCATGGGATTTACTCAGTTGCCTTTTAGAGCTTACCTCATCCTGCACTGAATATCTGATCACTTCCATTCTATTACCCTTCCACAGAGCTGCCCCTCTTCACACTTAGAATTCATTGTTCTTCCACCTACAGGTTAACTACACCTCCCCGCTGGTGGCAATGCACTTTACAGACGTGGTGAAGAACCAAGCCGTGCCTGTGCAGTGCCAACTGAAGGGCAAAGGCATCATAAATGATGTCATCAATGATCGTTTTATGGGTAGAGTAATCTTTACTCTGAACATAGAAACCTAAGAACTTCGGGGGCCACAGCTGCCAGTAATGTTTCTGTTTTATTTCATGTTACAACTGGTAGCACCTGAATTCTTTTTCTTTATCTGAATTCAGCCAGATAGACACCTAAGAGCAGATCATCTTTCCTTGCCTTTGACATATGTATAAATGACATTGTGGGAGCTTTTTGATTTTTTAAAGGTGGTCTCTCCTGAAGACAAATAGATTATATTAATTTCCTTTCTCCCCACTTAAATCTAAAACCCATTCTTGCTGCTAGATGTCTCACTGTAGTGTAAATATAGTATCTGATAAAATTCACAATAGCCATGAAGGAGAATTTCTATGATGATTATAAATTCATTGTGTTTTCTAAATTTTTGTTGTTTTTAGAGGTGAGATTCCTTCCAACCAGGCTGATAACTAACCCCTTTTTCCCCCACCTGCTTGGTAAGGTCCTTCCATGGTAATCACCAATCAAACTAACCCAGAATACACCTAGAGCCACCATACCTAGGGAACTCTATATCCAGGGATGCTTGAAAAACTGGCTGCCTCACATGGGCAACTAAATACTGATTAAAAGACTAGGTTATCTTCAACTGGGCCAGAAAGCAGTGCTAACTAGATATTGCTCTGGATAGAGATGAAGACTTTCTCTATGACTTTTTTGAGGAGGTGGGGGAGAATACCTACCATGTGAATGTGATTGGTATTTGATTCCTTGCTCTATGGTGTAATCATCCAAAGGCAGACATTCCTGCAAACAGAGTTGTCTCGGCTTCAGACAGAAGAGAGAACAAGAAAGAAGATCTCTACCAGCTATTTCTTCTTGGGCTATTTGTTTGACAGTAGTGTGATATTCTTTGAGACCATGAGGGGTGGGTGTGTTGACCCTCAGCTACAGCTCTACGCATTGAAATCGGGGTCTGCCATATGGTAAGACAGAAAGCTCCTGCCAAGCCACCCTAAATGCAAGGCCCATTTAGCCAGCTTTTCGTTTACTTAAAAAACAATATGAGGTAGATGTTTATCCTGCTTTGTCTTATCATTGGCCATGTGACCATTCCACTGCTTAACACTTCCACCAAGGGGAGGGCTAGGACAAGGGGGAAAAGGTGAGCATTAGAGAACAGCATAGTGTATCAGGGTCCAAAGTGAGCATAAATGCCACCTAGAAGCAAACAGAGTCTGAATCTCCTCTATAATGTTTACCTTTTCCCCAAACAGAGAACTGGCAGTCCGGCAGTTTAGATAAACAAGTGAAGAGGTAACTACAATATAGTGTGGCAAGAGTTATAAAACTAACATGAGGAAAAGTAACTCAAGCTGTCACAGTAGCAGAGTAAATTTCATATGCAAAGTCACAATCACAAAAGACCATGGTGTGTTTGGTTAACTGTGAGCAGTTCATGTCATTGGAGTGTAAAGGGCTCAGAGAATGGCAGGGAATGGCAGGGGATTGGGTTAGAGAGATTTGCAGGTACCAAAAGAGGACTTTGAGTTTTATCCAGTAGGTTAAAAGGAGTCATCAAAGCATTCTAAGCAGGGAAACTCTGTGAACATATTTGCATTTTAGAAAGAGCACTTTGGTAGCCACAATATGAAGAGTGGATTGGGGAGAGGCAAAACAGGGGAATGGGCAATGATGGAAAAGTTGTTGAGAATGACTCCAAGGTTTTGAGCTTGGCTAGAGCCAGTGGGGTGGTGATATTGTTGATCAAGACTGGGAATATAACAGAGAAGCAGGATTGGAGAGGAAGATGTTAAGATCAGTTTTGGACATTTTAGGCGTGTAATTTCTGTTGGTCAGACATTGATGTGGAGATGTAAACACTAATGGGGCTGGGGAGAAGGAAATCTGACAACAAAAGTAACATTTGTTTGCATGAACTCTCAAGAAATTCTAAGCTATTTAATCTTAGGAATTTGAACCAGTTTTGTAAACACACTACAGCAATGTAGTCTCTCAGGTAATGTTATTCTCTTGGCTTTGTGGCAGAAAGAACTACTGCTGCTCTTTGAATTCTTCCTAGACACCTTCCAACTCCTTCCAACTCTTATCAACAGAATAGAGGGGGGCTGACCACTATTAACAAGTAATAGAAGATATATGACAGCAGATCTACAGAAAAAAAATGAAACTGTCTCCTCCCAACCCCTTTCCTTACCAAATTCTATTTTTAAAATTAAACTTTAAAAAGAAATAACCAAGATGCTTGAAGACAACAACTTTGTAAACATTTTTAAATGATCTCAAACTCTCAAAAATCAGTAGTAAAAGATAATAACATTAAATCTGGAAAGGATATTAGAGAGCATTTAGCAAAAACAACCTGCATCGCATCTGACTCCAGGTCCAGTGCTCTTTCTACTCTGAGCTGCTGCTTACCAGGAAGTACCATCTTTTTAAAATTCAATGAATGATATCCCAAATATTTTGAAACATATGTCAAATCTGAGTTAAAATAGCTAACATTTCACAGTATTTCAACTACTGGTGCTATATTTTATACATAATACATTATCCTGTTAAATATATTAACTATTAAACAGACAGGGAATTATGAATCTTTTGTCATACAGTATTTCTCATTCAATGGAATCCATCATTTCCACAGTTTCAAAGGAATATTGAGTAGTACTAGGATAGTTTGGGTTGTTAGCTGGGACGGTAAAAATAACTTTATTATACACAACTGGATATTATAATATATTCACTAAAATTGAATTCTAACAGTTCAATAATCTTCAAGTGAATAAATTTAAATACTCTCCCATACTGTGCTGTAGCAGTATTTGATTTGTATAACATTTGTTGCAATGCACTTGGTTTTACTTGTCAATGAGAAATACTACTTTAAAATGCCTTCATGGTTTTGTCCATGCTAGATTTATTATTTTTCACCCCTCACCTCTTTGAAATCATTATCCTAAAGTAGCCTTTCTTAGGCATCTATTTGCTACATGTAGAGAACATTAATATTGTCTTAAGGACTTGTTGACAACAATAAATTGATATAAAAGAGAAGTGTATGATTTCTTTCTAGACTGTACCATTGATTTTCCCACAGGAATATTGGGCAGCTATGTGTGTAGAAAACTCGACAATTGACAATTTATTGCTTTAAGGCTTTCCCCACTATCACCTTTTTTGACTCTTGGGGTTTAGCCACTATAAAACTAAAAGTTGTTTCACTTTTTAAATTTAGTTTCAAGTATTCAGTACATTGGTTAGACATCTATATAGTTCAGAAAACGATACCCCCAATTGCACCATCCCTCGACCCTCCACCTTGCCAACGTATTAATGCTAACTGCATTCCCTATACCATGCTCCCCATCTCCGTGACCATCCATCAACTACTAATTGGTACTTCTTTAACCCTTCACCCCATTCTCCCAGTCCCCACAACCCCCTCCTCTCTGTCCGACACCAAATTGTCCACTATATTTGTTAGTCTGTTTTTTCTTTGTTTGTTCTTTTTATTCCTTAGCTTCCGCATATAAGTGAAATCATATAGTGTTTATTTTTCTCTGTCTGACTTAAATACCTTCCAGGTCCATCAAAGCAATATCTTTTTCCATCCTCTTCCTTTTCATATGTAGGGGTCTTGTTTTCTTATCATTTCAGTCACTCTATCTTTTGGTTGGAGCATTTAATTCTTTTCCATTTAATATACTTATTGATAGGAATGTAGTTGTTACCATTCTTTATTCCTGGTTTTAATACATGTTTTTTCTTCTTAAAGAAGTCCCTCCAACATTTCCTGTAATACTGGCTTGGTGGTGATAAATTCCTTTAGTTTATTTTTGTCTGGGAAGCTCTTAATCTGTCCTTTGACTCTAAATGATAGCTTTGCTGGTTAAATTATTCTTGGTGGTAGATCCTGGGTCTTCTCCTGTCGAATATTTTTTGCTGAGCTCTTCTGTCCTGCATTGTTTCTTTTGAGAAATCAGCTGCCAGTCTTATGGATGTTCCCTTATATGTAATTATTTGTTTTTCTCTTGCTGCTTTCAATATTCTTTCTTTGTATTTAACCTTTGGCATTTTAATTATGATGTGTCTTGGTGCGGGCCTCTTTGGATCCCTGATTTTTGGAACCCTCTGAGCTTCTTGGGGTTTTATGCTCATTTCCTTTACCAGGTTAAGGAAGTTTTCCATCATTATTCCTTGAAACAGCTGTTCAACATCTTGATTTTCTTCAGTTATGCCAATCAGACAAATATTTGGAGCCTTAATAGTGTCTCATATCCTCCTTAAATTATTTTTATAGTCCTGGCATGTTTTCTGATTGAGTGTCCTTGGCTTTCCTGTCCTCTAGATAGGGCATTTGATCCTCTTCTTTATTCACTTTGTTTATTCCTTTGTTTATTCCATTTAATATACTTCTCATCTCAGATAATGTGTTCTTCATTTCAGACTGGTTCCCTTTTATAATTTCCATTTCCATTTTTATGTTTTTATCTCTTTGTTGAAGTTCTCATTGAACTTATCTACACTTCCCAAAAGTTCATTGAGCCTCTTTATAACCAGTGTTTTGAACTCTGCATCTGTTAGATTACTTGACTCCATTATTTCTGGATATCTGTTCTGTTCTCTCATATGGTTTCTGCTTCTTTGTCTTCCCATTTTGGCTTTCTTTCTGTGTCTGTTTCTATGTAGTAAGCAAAGCTCCTAAGTCTCTCAGTCTTATTAGTGTGGATTTGTGAAGTAGGTGTCCAGTGGCACAGTCCTGAGAGGGGTTCGGTTACAGACCAAACTTAGCCCAAGCCTCTACCCCTCCAGGAACACCTGTTAAGATTCAGCAAGCAATCCACAGATGCTGTGCTTATAGTTGCCTCAAAAGGCCACACCAGAAACTGAGCCTAGCTGCCACCAGTGTGAGACTAGGTGCTGCTCAGCAAGGAGCACCTGACTCGCCAATCACCTGACCTCATACAACTGGCTGTGGCTTAGTGGGGCCGTGATTTGGGAGAGACAGAGTTTCAGGGAATCCTCTCTGAGGAGCGACCTCTGTTATCCAGCTTGATGAAGTCTCTGCTATGGCGACACTGAGTCTGTGCACTGGGAGTGGGGAGGGCTCAACAGAAGAACAATGAATGCTGTCGGCACTTCTGTACAGAGCGAGTCTCGCCTTGGCCCTCACTCGGACAACTCAGTGTACCCCTGTAAGTCCCTTGTACTCCCTGCACAGCCAAACTGGCAGTAGTGCTCAGAGCAAGCAGGTTTGTCTCTGTGAAAGTCTGCTTGAGGACATGGCCCCTTTAAGAGGCGTCTGCAGCTGCCACAGCCTCCTTCCCACTCAGCCACTCGCTAGGACCTGGCAGCCTCTTGTCCTTGGCCCATCCTACCTTCCGCTGTTGCAGGGTGATTTCTTAGATTTCTCTCTAGTTGTCTGGCTTGTTCATCTAGATCCCAGGTGATTTTTCCTTGCTGCTTCCTCTTTGTTTCTATCACAGCTTTGATTTGATTGCCAGAGGAATGAACAGAGGCTCTATCATCTGTGCCATTTTTTCCCCTTAGCATGGTATTCTTAAGATCCATCTACATTGTCACAAATAGTAGTATTTCATTATTTCTTATGGCTGTGTAATATTCTATCATATATATGTACCACAGCTTCTTTATCTAATCATCTATCAAAGGGCACTTTGGTTGTTTTCATGTCTTGGCCACCATGAATAATGCTGCAATGAACATAAGGTACAGATATCTTTACAGATAAATATCTTCAGTTTTTTTGGGTAGATACTCTGAAGAGAGATTGCTGAATCATATGGTAATTCCATTCTTAGTTTTTTGAAGAACTTCCATCCTCTTTTCCACAGCGGCTGTATCAATTTGCAGTTCCACCAGTAGTGTATGAGGGTTCCTTTTCCCCCATAACCTCTCCAACACTTGTTATTACTTATATTGTCGATAATAGCCATTCTAACATGTGTGAGGTGGTATCTCACTGTCATTTTAATTTGCATTTCCCTAATAGCTTGTGAAGTTGAACATCTTTTCATATATCTGTTGATTGTGTATGTCTTCTCGAGGGAAGTGTCTGTTCAGGTCCTCTGCCCATTTTTAATTGGATTCTTTGAGATTTTTGTTGATGCTTATGAGTTCTTTATACATTTTGGATATTAGCCCCATATTGGAGGTGTTGTTTGCAAGTATCTGCTCCCGTTCAATTAGTTGCCTCTTTGTCTTATTGATGGTTTCTTTTGCTGTGCAAAGCTTTTCAGTTTAACATAGTCCCATTCATGTATTCTTGCTTTTACTTCACTTGCTTTTGAGGTCAAATTCATAAAATTCTCTCTAAATCCAAGGTCCTTTAGTTTAGTACCTATGTTTCTTCTAAGCATTTTATTGTTTCAGGTTTTATATTTAGGTCTTTGAGCAATTTTTAGTTAATTTTTGTGCATGGCAACAAATAGCAGTCTAGTTTCATTCTTTTGTATGTGGCTTTCCAATTTTTTCAGCACCATTTATTGAAGAAGCCTCTTTTCTCCATTGAATGTTTTTCTGCCAATTGATTTTTGAAAATCATGCTATATCCATCCAATAGTCAAAGAATATTCTCCTCGATGAATGGTGCTAGGACAATCCACATGCAAAAAAAAAAAATGAATTTAGACCCCTACCTCACACCATATACAAAAACTAACCCCAAATAGATCAAAGAGCTAAATATAAGTTCTATGTAAGAGCTAAAACTGAAAAATTCTTAGAAGAAAACAGACATAAATCTTTGTGACCTTGGATTATACAATAGTTTCTTAAATTTCAAAAGCACAAGTGACAGAAGAAAAATAGATAAATTTGACTTCATCAGAATTGAAAACTCTTGTGCTTCAAAATACACTATCAAGAAAGTAAAATACAACCAACAGAATAGAAGAGAATATTTGTAAATTTTACATTTGATAAGGGACTAGTATCAAGAATGTATAAAGAACTCCTACAACTCAACAGCAAAATGTCAAATAACTCAATTAAAAATGTGCGAAGAATTTAAATAGATATCTCTTCAAAGGAGATATACAAATCAATGATAAGTGACTGTGATGTCAGAAGTGCTGCAGAGTGAGGGATCTCCCCAGATCTGTCCCCTTGAAATAATAATAAGCTGAACCGTTAAAACTCAACAAATAATACCCAACCTGCTCACAAGCACGTCCGAGAGATCTGCACATCAGAACTTCAAAAGGTCTAACTGAGCAAGTATGTGGAAGTAGATTGGGAGAAAGAAAAGAACTGTTATACACAGTTGGAGCTCTCTGCAGAAGGATGAGGGGCGGAGATTTGCTGCTGGGTCCTGAACAGCCCTGCCTGATGGATCAGTGAATTCCATCCAGTGGAACCCAGGGATCAGAGAAGAAAGTGGAGTGGGAACAAATTGTGAAGGGGCAAGAGCTGTGTCTTAGCAACCCCATTGTCAAGCGGGAGGCTGAGACACAGAGCCTGGCAGTGCCCCCACTCCCATCAACCCAGAGTGCCCCATATACTTCCATACCTAGGACTGTGGAGCCCCAGGGAATTTATACACATGTACTGAAACATAAGCCATGGCAGTTACCACAGACAAGTTCTGGGACTGAGGGGAACTGATCGCAGACCGAATATACAGTATATCAGACAGAGAGAAAAAAGCATTTTTAGCCTCAAAGCAGAAATCAAAGAGGCTTGGATGCCACCTACTGGAAGTCAAAAGAAAAATCTCTCATCGACTGGGAAAAGAAAGTCTATATAATCATCTTTTGGAAAAAAAAAAAAAGTAGAATATATTCCCATTAATGACCAGGCAGAGAAATAGTCCATTAAACACCATGAACAACCAAGGTGACAAGTCAGCTCAGAAAAAAAAGAGAAAAATCTCCAGAAAATAAACTTAAAGACATAGAAATATGCAACTTAAATGACAGAGAATTCAGGATTGCACTTCTGAAAAAAACTTAAGGAGAAGCAAGAAAAATCTGATCAACAAATCTAAGAACTTAGAATCAAAACAGGCCAACAAAATGAGTTTTTTAGCAAGGAGACTGAGGACCTAAAAAAAAATCAAATAGAACTTCTGGAGATGAAGAACACATTAAAAGAAATGAAGAATGAAACAGGAATCTTAGGAAATAGTTGACCAGATGAAGGAAAGAGTCAGTGATAATGAAGACATAAATCTGGAAATGATTCAGAAAGAAGAGAGAGACCTGAGAATGAAAAATAAAGAACCATATAAGAAGTATCTGACACCATTAGGAAAAGCAACATAATAATGAATATACCAAAAAGAGAAGAGGAGAAGGGAAAAGAGAGCATTTTCAAACAAATACTTGACAAGAATTTCCCAAATCTAAGAAATGAGCTAGATCTTTGAATCCAAGAAGCAAACAGAACACCCAAGTATCTCAACCCAAAAAGGCCTTCTCCAAGATACATTATACGAAAATTGTAAAAAAAAAAAAAAAAAAAGTAATAATAATGAAAAAGAAAGAATTCTCAGGGTACAAGGAAAAGAAGACAGTAACCTATAAAGGAAACCCATCAGACAATCTTCAGACTTCTTAGCACAAATCTTACAAGCAAGGAAGGAGTGGAACCGATAGTCAAACTATTAAGTGAAAGGAATTACCAGCCAAGAATAACATATACAGCATTGCTCTCCTTTAGATATGAAGGAGAAATAAAAACCTTTACAGACATATGAGAGTTGAGGGAATTCTCTGATATGAGGCTTGCATTACAGGACATACTGAAGGGGGTCATTCCACCTGAAACAAAGGGACAAAAAATACATAACTGAGTAAGATGACTAACAGGCAGACAGAAGCAGGATAATGCAACCCTTATTAAGAAGAGGATATTATGAGCTTAAACATTAAAAAGATAATTGCTACTACAAGTTAGAAATGAACATTCAGCACACATAGAGACAATTTGAGACAACAAAACAGAAAAGGGGAGGGAGTAAAGATCAAAATTCACAAAGGGGAATGGAAATAAGGTGCTCACAGAAGAAAATGGAATATATAAACTATCCTTTACATAATCTTAATAGTAGCCACACACCAAAAATCCAAAACTGAGATACATAACATAAAACAAGAGGGACCAGAGGAAAAATCTACAATACTCCACCAAATTAAAATAACAGACAGAAACACAAGGACAAAGAAACAATGGAGACACCGGGCTACCAGAAAACAAAAGATTAAACGGCTATAGGAAAACTTTATATTTCAATAATCACCCTAAATGGAAATGGACTGAACTCACCAATAAAAAGGCACAGAGTAGCAGATTGGATCAAAAAAACAAAACCTAACCGTATGCTGCTTTAAAGAGACACAACTCAGCTGCAAGGACAAATATAGACTCGAAGTGAAAGGGTGGAAAATGATATTCCAAACAAATGTCATCCAGAGAAAAGCAGATGTAGCTGTACTTATATCTGATAAAATAGACTTCAAGATAAAAAAGATAAAGTTACTGAGAGCACTTCATATTGATAAAGGGAGCCATATAAAAGAAGACATTACACTTATTAATATCTATGCTCCCAATCAGGGAGCCCCAAACATATATAAAGAAATTACTAACAGAACTAAAGGGAGAAACAGACGAAAACACAATCGTAGTAGGGGACCTAAATATCTCACTGTCAGATACGGACAGATCATCCAAACAGAAAATCAATAAGGAAATAACATCCTTAAATGACACCAACTGGACATAATTAACATTTAAAAAGCCTTTCATCCCCAAACAGCTGCTTATACATTCTTCTCTAGTGCACATAGAACATTCTCAAGGATAGACCACATGCTGGGACACAAAACTAGCCTCAACAAATATGAGGACTGAAATCATACCAAGCATATTCTTTGATCATAATGCTTTGAAACTGGAGATCAACTGTAAAAAGAGAATGGGAAGAACCACAAATATGTGGAGATTAAACAACATGCTACTTAAGAATGACTGGATCATAGAAGTAATCAAAAGAGAGATCAAAAGATACATAGAAATGAATGAGAATGAAAGTACAACATATCAAAACTTTTAGGACACAGCAAAAGTGGTAATAAGAGGAAAGTTCATATCATTACATGCTTATCTCAAAAAAAATAAGAATGAGCCCAAATAAACAACCTAACACTACATTTTACAACAGAAAAAAAAAAGAACAAATGAAGCCCAAAGGCAGCAGAAAGAAGGAAATAATCAAAATTAGAGTGGAATTAAATGAAACTGAGAACAAAGAGACAATAGAAAAAATATATGCAACAAAGAGTGGGTTCTTTGAGAAGATTAAGAAAATTGACAAACCCCTGGCTAGACTCAGAGGACCTGAATAGACCCAGGAAGACATACAAATGGCCAACAGACATCCGAAAAGATACTCCAATTCACTAGCTATTAGGGAAATGTAAACCAAAACTACAATGGGATACCATCTCATACCTGTTAGAATATCTATCATCAACATGACGAGTAATAACAAGTGTTGGAAAAGATGTGGGGGAAAAGGACCCCTCATATGCTACTGGTGGGACTGCAAATTGGTACAACCACTATGGAAAACAGTATGGAGGTTCCTCAAAAAACTAATCATATGGTAATTCAATTTACCATATGATCCAGCAATCCCTCTTCTGGGTATTTACCAAAAAAATCTAAAAACAAATATATATGCACCCCGATGTTCATAGCAGCATTATTCACAGTGGCCAGGACATGGAAGCAACCGAAGTGTTGCTGATTGGCTCAAGAAGCTGTGGTACATATATACAATTGAATATTATTCAGCTATAAGAAATGATGAAATACTGCCATTTGCAACATGAATGGATCTTGAGAAAATCATGCTGAGCGAAATAAGGCAGACAGAAAAGTTGAATATCACCTGATATCACTCATATGTGGGATATAAATTTAAAAACCACAAACAAACAAGACAAACAGAGACTCATGGGCATGGACAGTGGATTAGTGGTTACCAGAGGGAAGGGGAAGGGGGGTGGTAGATGGAGTAAAAGGGGTCAAATATTTGGTGGTGGAAGGAAATCTAACTATGGCTGGTTAACACAATGCAACATATATATACGATATACTGGTGAATTGTACACTTGAAACTTATTTGATTTTGCTGATCAATATAACCCCAATATTTTTTAAATAAAACAAACAAAAAAAAACAAGTAGATGATAAGCATATGAAAAGATGTTAAACATTGGTCATTAGGAAAATACAAATCAAAACCATAATGAGATACCATTTCATACCCACTACTATATAAGCCACTGTGGCAGCAGAGGTGGTAACTGAGGGTGAATAGAATTTAGAATGGATACTAGAGGAAGATGAGATGATGTCCATCAATTGTGAACCCAAGACCAACCGCTATAGTGTTAGTTGTAGTTTGTACTAACCTCCCCCTTCTAAATTTCCCCTCAGGAAGAAAGACCTCCTGGAGTCTTGGAACATCTGTTCCCCAACTATATATAGAGAAATATATCTAATTGGCACAAATGATATATTGTGGTAGACAAAGAGATACACTACCGAGATCCCTCTTCAAGGTAGAATTTACTGCTCAACTCTGGAAAGGGCAGTCAGCAGATCATATGTAGTTGTCAGCTTCTTCAGGGTGTGCCTCAGCTTCAGTTTCTTTTTGTCCGCGTTATATCCTTCCTGGGGCAGCCCACAACTAGTAACTGAGTTTGACATGGGACCACTCTGATTGATAACATTCATTCCAGAGCTCTTTGCTGGATCACCCAAGTCTTTGTTTGGCCTATATTATGTGTCAGGTTCTCCACTGGCCCAATCCTTCTTTGTCCACCTTCCATGAGTGTTGACCCTTAACAAACAGATATTTTATATAGAATTTTTGCAAATGGGTCAGTATATTTTACACTATATTATTTTGGACACTATTTACCTGATTGGCAATTAAAATTGTATTGGCTTCACACAATGAACTAGAGAGCTGTCCATCTTTTTCTATGGTGTGGAATATATACCTTTAACTTACAATATGCACCTTTAACTTTTTGTGATATACTTTTAAGAGTTATTATAATCCTTTATGTATAATGCAAGAATCTCACAAGGAATTGCTCTTGGATATTAACCATAAGTAACATAGAAATGTTGGTACAATCTCTTCACAGCTATATTTATAAATGAGGTGGGTCAAGAGCATTCTTTCTGGTAATATATTTTTCTCATTGGATATCATATTATAATGGCTATACAAAATAATATGGGGAGCTTTTCATATTTTTCTATGACTGAAATGGCATAGAACATAATTATCTGATTTTAAATGTTAAATAAGAATTAGCATGGAATCAGTTTTGGGCTTTTAACAACTGACTATGCTCTATGCTTCTATATGTTGCCATGCCCTAGGACTCAGTCCTCTTTTCTATTCATCTCTCTTCCTAAGGGATCTCATTCAAGTCCATAGCTGTTAAATACCATCGATTCATTATTAATATCCAAATTTATATTTCAAACCCAATTTCTCCCTTGTGCTCCAGACCTGTATATCCCAGAAGGCTTACTTGATATCTCCATGCTGGTCACTAGGAGACATCACGAACCACATCTCTGAAATGGTACTCTTGTTTTTGCTTTCTTCCCCCAGTCTTCTCCATCTCAGAAATGATACCACCATCCACCCACTTACTCAAGCCTCAAAACTATGAGTCATCCTTGCCTCCTTTCTTTTTCTCAATCTTTACAATCCCCATACAAACAATCTAAATATCTGTTCATTTTACTTTCAAAATATATTCTCAGTCTCTCTCTATGTGTCCATATCTGCTAACACCACTTTAGATTAAGCCAAATCATGATCATTTTCTGCTGGGTCCACTGCAACAGTTTACAAATTGTTATCCCTATTTATACACTTAATCTCATATATAGGCATACCTCGTTTGATTGTGCTTCCCTTTATTGTGCATTGCAGGCATGCCTTTACAAATTGGAGGCAAGACCCTCCGCTAGCAAAAAGATTATGACTCAAGGCTCAGATAATGGTTAGCATTTTTGAGCAATAAAGTATTTTTAAATTAAAGTATATATATTGTTTTATTAGACATAATTCTATTGCACACTACAGTATAGTGTAACCATAACTTTCATATGCACTGGAAAACAACAACAACAAAATGTATAATTCACTTTATTGCAATACTCGCTTTATTGTGGTAGTTTGGAACCAAATCCACAATATCTCTGATGTGTGTCTGTAATCTCTAGTTTACATAATCTCAAGAGTAAAACTGTGTTCAAATGTGATGACACCACCACTAGAAATACTACAGTGTTGCTCTCTCATACCTTGAATAAAATTCAATATTCTTAATATTGCTTCTGAGGTCATGCATGATGACACTTTTGTCTGTATTTCCAACATCATCTTATTCCACTCCCCCCTAACTTACCATGCTCTCATCATACTGTGATCTTTTCTAGTCCTTGAAAATTTGAAGTTTTTCTATACCAAGACCTTTGCCACTGGAGTTCTGAGTCTCAGTGCAAATGTCACTTCATAAAGACCTTCCTTAAACTCTTAAGAGGGGACAATCTCAAACCCCTGTGTAGTCTCTATCTCTCATGTCAACTTTATACATTAACTTGATGTCACATATCACAATGCTTATTTATTTACTTTTTTTTCATTTATTATTCCACCAATGGAATATAGATGACATGAGGGCTGGGAATTTTTCAATATTTTCCACCAATTTTGTCAAGTGAACATACTATGTGTTCAATGACTATCTATCAAAGAAAGAAATAAATGTATAGATCTAATAATTAAGAGAAATACACAGTTGTGCTAGAGTTAGTATTTAAAATTATGGGAGTGTGGGGTGGTTCCATAGAGTAGTGGTTAGCATGTCTGCTTCGCATGCAGAAGGTCCTGGATTCGCACCCCAGTGGAGCCACGGTCCATACCCGAGGTGTGCCAGGCCCCCTGGGTGTGCCAGGTCCCCTGGTTGTGCCAGGTCCATACCCCAGGTGTGCCAGGCCCCAGGTGTGTGACACGAGCACGTGGGAGGAGACACCCCGCCTTCAGAGATCCAGTTCTTAAGGGGAGATGGAAACATCTGTAGATCAGGCGTGGAAGTCAGGGGTTGGCGGGGGGAGAGAGGAATAATAAAAAATAAAATAAAATTATGAAAGTGAATAAGGTCATCCAAGGAGAGCATATAGAATGAAAAGAGGAGGGGTCTGAGGACAAAACTGGGGAAACACCAACTTTGGGGCCTTGGGTGGAATAAGGACAAGCAGTTCATAGAAACAGAAAGTTAAGCCAGAGGAATAGGAGGAACATCAATAGAATGTGATGTCACAAAAACCAAGACAGGATGGAGTGTCAAAAATGAAGTGGCCAATAGAATCAAAGCCTATTGAAAAATCATGTGAAGACTAACTTTCAAAGTATCCACTGGCTTTCGTACTAAGGTAGGGACTGCTGGTGACCTTATTAGAGAATTTTCACCAATTTTTTTGGGGGGGAGGGCAAAAACCAAAGAGCAGCAGGCTGAATGGTGAAGGGAACGCAATGAAGTGGACATAGTGTAGACTACTTTCTAACAAGAAGAGAGAAAGGCCAGGACATAGATTAGAGGGAGGAAATCATTCTAAGGACAGAGGGAATTTGAACCGGTTTACTGTATGAGAAAAAAAAAATATCCAGTAGCCCAGGAAAAGCGGGGGAGATGCCACAAATACAGGAAGAATAAGATGTATTGAAGTCCCCAAGAAAATGGAATAGGAAGGGCTGGGATCTAGAGCATGAAGATAGGGTTTATTTTAGCAAGGAAAGCTAAGAGACTTCGTGGCTCAATAGCTTGTTTTTCTTAATGAGAGGAACGCCAAAGTCATCTGTTTAGGAAGAGGAGGGAAGCATGCGGACAGCTTGAGACTGTATAGAAAGTTGGATATAGCAACTGAGAGTTAAGGGAGAGGGAGCTGAACCAAAAAGAGCCATCCATGCATCCACTCACCTGATTCCCAGGTTAGAAATTCATTCCACTTGTCTGGGTGTTGTCCTTCAGTAGCTCTTAGAAACAACAGTTGTCTCTGGGCTCACTGAAGTCCCCAGCTCAGTCACCCAACCGTCTGGCTCTGTAGGAGGCATTGTGCCAACGAAAGTAGGTTCCGGGCAGATCCCAGCGCAGCCGCTCAACTTGCCCGCCATGTAGGGGGCGCACTTCCCAGGCTGGTGAGCCCCCAACGAGCCTTGCGGCGTAATTCAGAGCCCATATCTATGACGTGGTACCCCGTCGCCCCCTGTAGGGGTTGGTGTGGTAAGTGAATTGGCTTCACTCTTTGTTAGGAGAACGAGCGGGTGAGAAAGGAAGAAGGCCGAACAGGCCTGGCCTGGGCAAGGACTGAAGGAGGACTGTGCAAGGAGGTGAGGAGCCGATCGGTAGGCGGCTACCGCTTACAAGAGTAGCGGCGGGGGTCTACTGACTAGGCCGCGGCGGCCATGGCCGTGGACTTAGGTGACGCCAGGAGCGGTTTCCGCCACAGCGAGATAGTCCTATTCATCAACGAAGAGGTGCTCAGTAACGGCGGCGGCCCGGACTTCTACTTGACTTTCTGCTCGCAGCCCTGGAACGAGATAGAAGACAAGCTGCGTTCCATTATAGCTGACCCTCAGGTGCCGCGGGCCGTCAAGAGGGCCTGCACCTGGAGCGCGCTAGCCTTGAGCGTACGTGTGGCGGCGAGGCAGCGAGAGCAGCAGGCGCACCGGGTCCGGAGGCTGCAGGAGCAGGTGGAAGAGCGCGAGACCGCCGCCTGGGCTCTGGCCTCCCAGCTGCAGCGGCTGCGAAAGGAGCGCGATATGCTGGTTTCGCAGTTGCGTCGCATGCGAGAAGACCAGCAGCAGACACTGGACGACCGTGAAGCTCTACGCCGGCAGCTGCTTCAGGCTGAAAAGCAGTCCCGGGAAGTTGTACCTGAGTCCCGACCCCAGCGGCTCGGGTATGATGTGTGGCCTCTGAATGCAGATGAGCGGAACAAGGTGCTGGCCGAAATGAGGCAGCGTAGGAAGGATGCAGATTTCCAGAGGGAGAGCGCCCAGATACCCCCGACAACAAGTGTTCTTCATGTGCCAGGACCTCCGAATTCCTGGGCCCAGGTTGTTCACACTCCTCTGCCAGGGCCGTACCCCACACCATTCCCAGTGGCAATCTCGTACCCAGCGCCTCCCGCACCCACAGTAGTCACAGAAACAGATGAGACAGCAGGAACCGCATTTCCACCCCAGATGTCTACTGGGATGATATACCCATCTGGCATGTGGCCTGCAGTTGGGTCCCAGGAGGAGATAGCCCTGCAGTCTGACCAGAGGAGCCAAGGCCAAGAAGAAGTTCCTGTGAGGCCCCATTTCATAAACCCCTCAGGGCACAGCCGGAGACAAGAAGACCCAAGGAAGCAGCAACCTCAGGGACAGGTGCCCACGCTACCAAAAGGTAAGGAAGCCTTTGAGTACTAGCAGTAGGGGAAACCTGCCCCAGACCTTGGGAGGAGGGACTGGGAAAGCCTATAATATAGAGTGCGATTACTTTTTTCTGACACTTAGCTTGCAAATAAATGCAAGAGGTAGGAAGCCTTGACCCAAAACAAGCTCCTCACTGAATTCAGGGATGTAGAAAAAGAGTGACACATACTCCAAAGAGAAATCAATTTCTGGAGGCCCTCTTCTGATCAAAAACTAACTTTTATTTTTATCATAGAAAATCTGAAAACCTAGCAAACAAAAATTTTCATTATCCTATCATCAAGCAATAATCATTTTTAACACATTTATATATCTATTTCCACAAATGGATCTCTTTCCCCCAGTTTCATATTATACATGTATGCATATAATGTGTACTGTTTTAAAGAAAGACGAGATTCGATTGAATATGTTCATTAATCTTTTAAATGAAAATTTCTCTGATTGCATTTAAATTCACAGGTGGTAGACTCTGGATGGCTGCTACCAATTGGCTGACACCCCAGAGTGACTGACATGATGAAATATTCTCTTTTTTCTCCTTTCTGTATTCTCCTTAACCTCTTTTCTCCTAGAAGTATTAGGTCTTTGGCGGAGAATAACCATGCTTTTGGAACATAAGTTACACCGTATTCTAGGAACACTGCTTTTCCTTGAGAATGCTATTATTGTGCTGTAAACTGCAGCAGGATTCATATGTGTTTCTTGATTTGGTTTTTATAACATTCATAGGTAAGGGCTTGTTCTTTGTTTCTCTAAGCTCCAGGAACTTCATGTGAAGCTGAAGAAGCCCCAGCTCCCAGTGTGTGAATCCTCACAAAATACCCTTCTGGCTCTCAGCAAGCAGCCTTCACCTCAGTGAGACCTCAACTGGCTGGAGCTAAAAAGAATGTGAAGGAATCAGGGGAGAGGAGACATACTGACACACATCTTGGAACAAGGAACAGCAGACAAATTTTGTTAGAACTTACTGCTTCTGTTGGGGAAAAAGGATTGACATAGCACAGGTCAAAGGGGTTTGGGAAAGTAGTGTTAAATTTTAGAGACTGTTGCAATTTTATTGTTATATTCATTAATTAATAGGACAAATAGTTATTATCTAATATGTGTTAGGAAATACAATTATATGTTATTATCTAATGCATGGATTATAACCCAGTTGGATGAGTTTGATTAGATGGCAGTAGAGAGCCTAATTCAAGATAACCGTGTAGACCCAGAGGTGTCTCCTTTGTCTAGCATGTACTGTGGCTTTTGGGTAAAACCAAATGAAATAAGGTCAAGATCCATTTCTATGATTCTGGGGGCAAAGTCAGAGTCTTTCATGGAAGGACTTAAATGACTGAACTGCTCATCACATTAATCTTAGTGGAGACAAATGGGCAGTGGCAAATATCCCACAAAAATAGGATCAGGACTTTTCTGATACTCTTGCTGATTTCTTCCCTTAAGAGGGACAGCTGTCTTGGCTGTCTGAAAGACCACTGAGTAACTGTCTTAAGGACAGTGCTTGGGAGAGTGTTGGATACACACTCAAGCCCTCAGCCTCAGGCTGCCCCCATGTGAGGCACCTTTCCTGTCATGAGTGGATGAAGAATAAAATGAATTCTAAGGACAAACATCTTCTTTTGGGAGGCTAATTGGACTTAAAATAGACTGGACTGGGACAGGCACTCTTGAGAATACCCCTGGACCCCTTGTCTTCCACTTGGTGTATTTTTCTGCTGGCTCTCCACTCCCTTGAGGAAGCTGCTGCAAGCAAGTAGGGAGCCAGGGTGGAGCTCAGGGGGTGGGAGCTTAGATAAGCCTCCGGTCTGAACAAAAGATGTCCTAGATTCCACGCCCCCTCCTGAGAGCCCAGCTCACCAAGCTCAACCATTGTCAATTTATTTTTTTCTGATTCTAACTAGTAATAAAGTGTGTGTACTTGCCTGCTGTGTCTTCCGTGTAGTGTGCATCTAAGGGCAGGTTTGCTCAGAGGCAGCAGTTTAAATCTGCATTTTCCGTCCCACTGAGGTGAAAAGTTCAATCTCATTCACTCATTGAAGGGCCCCTCCTCTTCATGAGAGTTAAGAATGGGATGGGGTGGGGCTTCTGTGGGGCCTTCAATCCATTTTGTGATTGTTTCTGCTACCCTCTCTGTCCAGGTCCACATGGTTCCTCAAAGGTGCCCACCTCTGCTGCTCCCTGGCCAGTGGGGGCACAAGAGGTGAGGTGTTACTGCCTAGGCTGGGAGACCTAATGCCCGGGGTCCACCCTCCCTATATGCACGAAGAAGCCATTTCCCTGAGGCCCAGTCTCTGAGTAGAAGTTTCCCTCCTGTATTTATGTTCTCCAAAGTGCTGCCCCCTCCCTCCTATACACAATCCCATCAAGGTGCTCAGGATTCTGGAAAATAGCCAGTCTGCTAACAAGACAAATGTTCCCTGAGGCAAAGGGAGGTGGCTTGCTACCTACTTTGTGTAGGGGCAGGGATGGGGCAGAGCACAGAAGTAATCCTGCCCCACCAGCTATCTCTCTTCCCTCAGAGGCCTGATTACCAGGAGGCCTTGGTTACTTGGGAGGACACTGAGGAGGAAGGGGACCATCAGGGATGTAAAATCAAAGCTTGGTTTTATGGATTGGGATTAGTTTCGTGATACTCTTGTGTGTGTGTGTTGATAGAACCCTGGGATCTTGGGAGGATGGGACACCAATGAAACTTGAGAATGTTATATAGTACATTTTAATTTGGTGGTTCTCAACGTGTGGTTTCTGGACCAGCAGCATCAGGAACACTTGGGAACTTGTTACAATTGCAAATTCTCATGCTCCACCCCAGACCTGACTCCTGAAGTCCTGGGGGTAGGGCCAACAGGTGTTTCTGATGTCCCCTGGAGTTTGAGAACCTTTGTTTGTAATCCATAGTGTAATACAAACAAATCACCCTAGATCTCATTTTAATTGGTTTATTAAGGGCTTCACAACACACTCTGATGTCCATTGGAATGTCTGTAGATCTGTATGAAAACAGACTTATCCCTGGGTATAGCTCTTCCATAATAATGTGATTATCCAATTTTTCAGCGCGGACTTTTTTCATAGCAACCTGCATGAATCTTTGGTCAGAACCATCGACATTGGCTGTCAATTATCCCTTCATTCTGGGCTGGGCACATTCAGGTAAAGGCAGTAAGTTATCAAGGGAAGAGCCTAGGCTTTCAAGGCAGAGAGACCTGGATATGATCATATACCTGTGCTGCTGTTCACTAGCTGTGTGACCCTGAAGAAGCTATTGAATTTCTCTGATACCCCCAAAGCGTTGGCTCCTTTCTCCTACCTTCGGGGGTGATGATAAGATAATGGGTATAAAGCAGCGGTCACCAACATTTTTGGCACCAGAGACCAGTGTTCCTATGAGAATCTAATGATCTGAAGTGGAGCTGAGGCAGTGATGCTAGTGCTGGGGAGCAGCTGCAAATATAGATGAAATTTCGCTTGCTCACCCGCCGCTGACCCCCTGCTGTGTGGCCCGGTTCCTAACAGGCCTGGGACCGGTACTGGTCTGTTACGACCCCTGGTATAAAGGATACCTATTGAGTACCTATTCATACCACTGAGTGTCTACTATGTGACACTTTATGCCATTATCCCATTGGCGACTGTCACAGCTCTGTATAGATATAATAGATACCCTTATTAATAGTTCTTCAAGAAGGATATTTTACTCCCATTTTATAATCGTGGCAACTCAGTAACTTACCCAAAGTCATTTAGTTGGGAGTTGGTGAAGCCTGGGTTCTAACCCCAACCTGTCTGGTACCAAACTCCATGCCCTTTCCACTGCATCACAGTGCCTCAACCTTTTGCTCTTACCAATTAATAACAGTTAACAGGGTCTGTCAATACTTTGACTGAGAAGTGACTGTAATGGAAAGACTCTGAGTCATAGAGGCAGTCTAGGGGAGAGGGAAGTGAGTGGAGATGGCAAAAGTCAGGCTTGGTTGCTGTGGAAATGTTGGTGCTAGAAAAGAAGGTGCTGGGAGAAGAGGATTGTGGATATGGCTCCTAGTGGTGTCAGCCTGGTAAAACCGGCAGAGATAGAGATGCAAGAAATGGAACATCATGTGGTGGTTGGTATGTTCCTGCCCCACCTTCACACAGCTCCTTGTCATCAACACTTCCATTCCCACCTCTCTCGACTACAGAAGTACTGGCTCCAATCTATCTTTCCTGTGGGGTCCTCTGCAGGCAGCCTGTGGAAAAGTGTGAGATGGGGAGAAGTACCTCTCAGGTGTCACAGGAGACAACAGACCAGTGATAAGCGTGCCTCTGCATCCCTTTGAGGGCGAGAGCTGTGCATGATGCATGGTAAAGGTCAGGTGACTGGACTAATGAACAATGTAAAATCATTTTTATTTGATGAAAACATGTTTCAAATGAGAGGAGAGCTCTGATATCTTGTAAGAGTGGAGGCTCTGTCCTCTCATGGAGCCAGGTCATTTATAAGCAGAATGCAAGAGAGAGGAGAACCAAGGAGATGCAAAAACCCACTCTCTTGGGAAATAATTTTCCTGAGGCCCTTCCTGATTATCAAAGTAAACTGGATTCACCAAACAGAAATGTGAAAAGCAATTAAAACCACCTGTAATCACAAAACCTGGAGATGACTGCTGTTTATATTTTAATGTATTTATATACATACACACACATGCATATATACATATACATATATATCAAGATAAGATGTGGTACATACTTTTTTGTAGCCTCCTCAACTGTGGCATTGGCTCCAGTCTGGACCCCTCCTATGGTGGACTCTGCACCCAGCATGGAGGAAGGTGTAGGGACAGGGAGAAGCACCTCTTTGGTGGCAAAGGAGCAGTTTTATGTGTGCGTGCATGTGTATGTGTGTGTGTGTGTGTGTGTGTGTGTGTGTGTGTGTGTGTGTGTGTGGCACTTCATATATACACCATATATATCCATATATATATGGAAACATAATAATGGTACATATTTCTTTCCAACACTCATTTTCACTTAACAGTAAGACATGAGCATAGTCATATATTCGTATTGAGAATGTGGATTTAAATGGCCATGTGACATTCTGTCATGTTGATGTTTCAATTTACTTAACTACTTCTATTTTATTGGATATTTAGATTGTTTTCAAGTTTTTATTTTCACTCTCAACGTTATGTTGGTGGGCAGTTTTCTGCACCATGGCCAAGAGTAAATATCATCATTAAACATATCTTAACCAGTTTGAAGGATATGTTTTAATTTATATTTCTTTGCTTACTAGAAAGATGGGACATTTTTTCAAGTTACTTATCCATTTGTATTTCTTCTGTCATGATTTAGCTATTCATGTCCTTATTCAAATCTACTCATGGAATATTCATCTTGTTTTGTGAGTATTTGATAGTAAGGTTATTAACCTAACCCTTTGTCATAATACTTAAGTTTGTAAGTATTTTCCCAGTTTGTAGTTTAAATTTGTGTCTCGTGGCATTTTGATGGTCAGAAGTATTACATTTTCATATATTGAGATTTTTTTCTTTATCACTGTCATTTTTTCCTTTTCTTTAAT
Source organism: Pteropus medius (assembly GCF_902729225.1). NCBI lineage: Eukaryota > Metazoa > Chordata > Mammalia > Chiroptera > Pteropodidae > Pteropus > Pteropus medius. The sequence goes on along the minus strand of NW_024355695.1, from coordinate 2,379,073 downwards.
CCTTAGGAAGGCCTTCTTTATTTTGAGATAATATATATAATCATCTATATTTGATTCTATATCTTTTATAGTTTAAAAAATTTGAACTCTAGTCATCCTTGAACTTATTTTGGTATTTATTGTGACATAGGCATCTAAATGTATGTCTTTCCAAATAATTAACCTTGTATCTCAGCATCATTTTTCAATGTTCCATTCTTTCTCCCATTGATTTGAAAAGAACATCTTTATTAAAAATCAAATACACATCGGTGTTTGTGTGTGTGTGTGTGTGTGTGTGTGTGTGTCTTGTCTGTTAAACTGTTGGTCTATTTTTATATCCATCTAACATTTGATTCTGGCTTTATAACATTTTAATAAATGCAATACAAATTATCACTCATTATTCATCTTTTTCTAAACTTCCCTGTGGTCATTGCCTGTTTATTCTCTCAGTTGAAGCTTTAAATTTAACTCTCTATTCCTCAGAGTCCCAGATGTACTTTCTTCAGTTGGATTCTGTGAGACTTACCCTATACCGTCATAATTCATTCCTCTTTTTAAAACCTAGTTTGAGTGGATTTCTGTTCCTTAAGATTTTATCTCAGCCCTATTCTCTCTTCACTTCCTCCTTCCATGATCTTGTCTAAACATTTGACATCTGTCATCTTTAGAAAAAGATCCCCATCTATATCATTAAAAAAAGCTCACATTTTGCTATGTATTTGCTATGTATGATGGCATTGTTATTTAATTCTCTTTAAAACTCTACAAGATGGGTAATGGTATCACCTCCATTTTACAGATAAGGAAACCTAGGCTTAGAGAGGTTAATAACTTGTCTAAGGTCACACCACTGTGTACTAAAAGCCAGAAAAAATGACTGTGGAAAAGAAAAAGATCACAATATATTCAAGTTCTGTCCTAAAACACCTGCCATGCTATGCTATATAGCATTTAAAAGAAGGAAAATTAATATTAAATATTCTGTCCGCTCTAAAATTGAAAATTATAGCAACCATTGATACAGACCTATGTTTTGAGAATAAAACTGACACAAGAACCAGTATGTCATACTAAAGAGAGGCTATGATGGCAGAGTGCTTAAATACATTGCCTCAAATTGCTTGGCTCTGAATCCCAGATGCATTCAATGGATTAATGGTAGGTGATATAATCCACGTATAGCACACTCCACAGCACCTGGCGCACGTTGATTCTAAGGTATGTGTCATTTTTTTTTACATTTTAATATCTTTGAAACCAGTAGGCTTTTCACAACCAGTTTAATTGGCAGTATCTATCTTATAATTGGTGGCATTTTAGATTTGATGAAATAAGATATTAAGTGTTTAATAAATGTTTAGCTATTATATAAGATGACCACTCATCCATTCAGCAAATATTTATTCAGGGTGAACTATGTGCCAGGCGCTGTCCTAGGGACTGGGACAGAGTAGTAAACAGCAAAAATTTCTGCTCTCATGAAGTTTACTTTCTAGTGGGAGACATACATGAAACACAGATTAAGTAAAATATATAGTGTGTCAGATGGTGATAGGTGATAAGTAAGAAGTGAAACAGAGTAAGGGGAATGGACAGTCGTGGACGCGGGGAGTGCTATTTTACATAGGGTGGTCAGAGAATGCTTCACTGACTGAGTGACATTTGAAAAGAGAACTGAATGGGATGAAAGGATGAGACATGAGAGCTGAGGGATGATCTTTCTAGGTAGAAAGCAGGGCAACTACAAGGGCCTTGAAGTGAAAGCACCCTTAGAGTCTTTGAGGAGTAGCTAGAGGGCCAGTATGGCTAGAGTGGAATGAGTACAAGAGAACAGTAGATGAGGTAGGGAGGGGAGTACTGCAGATTAAGGCTGAAAACTTGAAGTATGTTGGTAAGGGTTCCTTGAAATCCTTTTAAAAAGGCTGTAGATCTGAGACTAGGAAATGCATATTGGGGCTCAGAACCACCTAGCAAAGATTGCTGAGTGTCATGGCTACATTGCACTTAAAGCCAGGGGATGGCTTGGATTAGGGATGGTATTAATTTAAGGAAAGTGAGGAGAGAGACAGTTCCATTTAGTCTCTTAAACACACTAATGCACAGTCAAAATGATTCGTGGTGCGGAACAGTTTGAGGGGAGAATGATAATGATACATGATCAGAATAACTAGATGAGGCTCCTCTCAAAAAAGTAACATTGAGGGCTTATGCATTACTGATGAGGTACAGCACAAACTGGCCTTGGTTTGATCTTTCAAAAAGTATGCTCACACAATGTCCATCTGTCCCTCAAGTGGGGTGGACAAAACTCATGTTATTTTAAGAATACTGAAGACCATTTTTAGGGTGACTATATACAGGATAGAAGAGTACAGAAGTAAGATTTCTGTAACAATTTAATGTAAAGCATACATTTTTTAAAAAATTGATTGTTCCTTTGAAACCAGGATGGACAGTGGTTAAGAGCATGGTCTTTGAAAACAGACAACTGGGCTCAAGTGTCTGTGTTGTCACTTACTCCCTGGGTGACTTTGGCTAAGTAACCAACTCAAGCCTCAGTTACTTTATCTGTAAACTGGAAATGATATTGCCCAACCTCAGAGTTGCGGTGAAGATTAAATGAAATAATGTGTGTAAAGTGCACAGCACTGTAACTGCTCAATAATAACTTCAGCTGCTTTTTCCTACTAAAAATGCATTGTATACACAAGATTTCTCCTGTTCATTACACATAGCTCTTGAAACAAAGGAACTCAAATTTACACCGTCATGAAAATACAGATAGTAAAAGTGAAAAGAAAACATTTCTTCAGAATTCTAAAGGAAATTCTACCATTCAGAGTATATACATTGAACTTAAAAAGATGAACCACCAAACTGACCTTTTAGATAACATGGTAAACCTCATGGCAACATATAAAGAACCACTCTTTTTGCTATCAGTAATCTTAAAGTGCTTCTTAGAGGCCCTGTGAAGTGCACGGTGGTGAAGCATATTCAGTGAACTAGCTGAGACACTAAAAATAGTTTTTTTTGAGAATCCTCTCATCAGTCCCACAAATGCAAGGTAAGGCCATCCCCCATCCCGTAATTAAAAGACATTAAATGTTTAACAATCAGAATATGAAACTCTATTACTCAGAAACTATAGAGACTCAATGTTTAATTCCTTCTGCCATCAAAATGTCCCTTATGTAAAATGGAGTGTGTTGTCATTTAATCCAATCATATAACATATGAACATTAGACTGTGTTGTAAGGAATTTGAAGGAATTTTCAGAAAATGGATAGGTCCTCCTCTGCCTGGCCAAATTGCTGAGGTACTTCTTGCTCAGAATGGCATGAACTTCAACAATGAGTATAGTTGATCAATGCTAGAAGTATATTTATTAAGAAGCTCTTACATTAGATTTGCATATTTTATTCACATTGTTGTGGTTTTTTTTTGAAATTTTCATGACCAGATAGGCCCCCATATTTGCAGTGTCTGAACTAAAGGTTTTAATGCCTTCTTAATGATGGCACAGGGTTAATTTGCAGACCTCTGAGATCATGTGACTCCTATTGACAATTCAAGAGACTAGAATTTGGAGAATATAGATTATACAAATCTAAGTTCTTAAGGCTGAGCACATAGGAAAAAAATGAAGTTATCCATAATGATATGGATTGTGTGATCTTTATTATTTTTTAATCCAGATCTAAAAATTAAACATATCAGATTAAACAGGAGTACCACACTATGCTTTATTTTGCAAGTATTAATTAGTCCATTAAATTGATATATCCAAAACTTTGCTTAGCTGCAAGCATCTCAACAATTGTTTTTCACCCAAATTTCTTTGGAAGAAATTTGGGTGAAAAACAATTGTTTTTCTTCATGAGCTCAAAGTCCTACAGTCTGATCCACTATTGTTCTGACATAAAAATGAACTCAGCGGGCAAAGCTAATTGAACATTTAGTTCATAGAGTTGGGGCTTCCTGTATTTTCTTGGAGTTGAAGCAGTGTTTTTTTCTTGTTAGTATTAAACACACACTTGCTAATTATCTAAGATAAAGCCATGATACCTCATGAAGAACTAGTGATAGTAATCTCCTACCTAAAAGGAAGAATATGTTTAAATGAACCTATAAGTTTGAATGTATCTTAATTTCCAATTGATTTATTTAACAAGGTCACAAACTGATTTAATAATCTGGCTTCTAGACAATCATCTCAAAAATATATATTGAAATGAAGCCACTGTTCTTTATGGTGCCATCATTTTGACCAAATAACAAGCAATTGTTTTCACAGGAGGACATTTTAGAAGAAAAAATTCTTTACATACTTAGAAAATAGAAGAGGGCTTGAATCTACAAGATAGAACTAGAGAGTGCTAAGGGAGAGGTAATTGAGCAATCTGACTTTCTACTCGTTTGGAACATATGCTTTAAAGATACGCATATAGGTAAAACTGTTGATGAATTTTCTTTCTTTTTAACAAAATGTTCTCATTCCAGTTATAGGCAAAGAGTTCTGGCATCAGTTAAGGGCAACAATACAGTGGCGAGCATCTATATTGTGCTGAGAGGTAGATGGGGACTTGATCCTTGGATTTAATAACAAACTAGCTTCACTTAAGGTTTAAGCTTAATTTTTTATTCCACAGAACACTTTTGAAGTGAAGGCAGATCTTTGGAAACTTTTGTTTTTAGTTACATAGAGATAAAATAGCTCGATAAAATAAACACCTGCTTTATGCTAATAACAGGTGAGCAAAGCAGCCATGTGGGCCCTAGGGAAATAAAACACTGTGCTTCCAGATCAAAATGCAATTCAACAGATATTGGGATGAATGGTCTCTAGTACCTTACTCCAAAAGCCAGAGCCACTAAATGTCTCTGCGGGATATAAATCTCTATAGAGGTCAACAAATTTACAGCATAATCCTAGTCCAATCTTGGTGAGGCAGCCATCTGACTGATGACACTTCAGGGCCCACTTGCTTCTAGAGTTAGCATTTGCTGCTTTCAGAAGAAAGAAATCAATACATTAAAAATATCAATTAGAACTTATTTACATAGGGAATGGGAGAGTGCAGGAGATGCACAAAGTATAGAAGGTTTTTTTGTTGTTGTGTTTTTTAATGGATTATATACGAGGATGAATTAACTTTCAAGTTAAGGCTCTAAGGGAAAAAAACATTCTAAATCATAACCCTAAAAAAACATAATCCACCTTATGTCAACACCTTAAAAAAAAACTGAAGATCTTACATCATCCTTTAACATAAATGTCATGTCTGAAATCATATATTCCAAACTCCAGAAGGAAAAAAAAAATGCATCCTTGTTAAAATATAGTAGCCACTTAACAGTAATGAAGAAAACAGCCAGACTTTTGCTATTAAACACAATATCTTGAAACCATTTCTTTCTTTTTTTAACTAGCAGAAAAATACAGATTTAAGTAATCCTGATCAGGAGGTTGGGAAAGGAAGTCTTATCATGAGCCAAGTTTTATGTTTGCCTCCAATGAAAATGAATTCATTATTTTCTTGAATTTCTTTCCTGAAACAAGTTAAATTCTCTAACAGCTTTGATATTGCAAATAATGTCAAAAAAGTAGCAAAATACAAGTAACTGCAACATATAAAACTATACTTCAGTAGAAATGCTTTCATAATTGGATACAGAGGCTTAAAATTATTACTTACTAAAAAAACATATTCTAAGCCACAATTTTTCTTTTTCCATTACACTTTAACAAAGGAAAGAAAAATAGAAAAAAAAAGAGAAATTGGTCTTAATACATTTTTTCTTAAATAAGTGCTACTCATGCCCAAGTTAGCTAACAATTCACTGAGGTTAGTCTGCATATCTTATACAATCGATTGCACAACAATTTCTGGCTTTTAGCCAATGGAAATGTGATAGCGAAAAACAAAAGCACTAAATTTAATTGACTACACAGACTGATATCCAGTACGACTTTTTCTTCTTCCAATCATGTAAGAGATAAAAACAACAATTATAAGGAAGCCCAAGGCTACACCCACTGCAATAGGAATAAGAAAGTTGAGGTCAGAGTCCGCAGAACATTCTTCAGCTGTTAAAAAAGAACAGACAGAAAGCAAGAAAAGAAAATTAGTAAGGAATGCAATTAAGCAGAAACAAGCAAACAAGAAACGAGCATTTTGAAAGTGTACACATGTTAGTCTTTTAGAGCATCACTCGATTTTCTTATTTCCTCTATATGCGCCCAAATATTTCTAAGCAACTGATCCTTTTATAGCTCTCATTATCTCTTCATCTCAAATCACATCAAATTCCTCAGTACAGAAAAGCAGAAGTTAAGGGAAGAACAGGAAAAGATCCAAAACGCAGAATTGTGCTTGCCTAATATGGGGAGATTTTATGTTTAATCGTGTAATGGCACTGGGGAAAAGAACTATCATCTACACTTAAGAGCACTGCATGTGTATTTCCCCACTATTTTTCTCCCTTGTGCAACTATCATTAAAATATAAATAAGAACTCTACTTGAGTAATAAAATTTAAGTTAAAAAGGACTTAGGATCAAGAAAATGTGGTATGATTTTTTTTTTTCACACAGGCAATAGGTAATTATCGGGTTATATACAATTATTTTTAGCTGAGCAGTGGCCAGTAAGGGTAATAGCAGAATCTAGTACATTGCAGTCCATGCCACTGGACCACCAGGAAGGCAGTGTGTGCAGTGTATAATTTGAGCTCTGGATTCAGAACTGAGTTTGAATCTTGACTCCATCAGTTACTAGCTAAAGGACCTTGGTCAAGTTATTTAAACTGGGCTTCACTTTACTCATCTGTAAAAGGTATATATCTTATGATATATATACCTATATCATAAGATATTTGAGGATTAAATACAATTGTATTTCTAAAGCATCTGATACACATCAGGTGGTCCCTTCTGTTTTCCTCCCATGTTTGTGATCCCATCCATGGAGGTTTAGGTTTTGAAGTAGCAAATAGAGATCAAAATAGGAGTGTTTCAGTATATTATAATTGAAAAAGCCAATATTCAATACTTCAAAAAATACTTAGTAGTGGGGAGGTAGACGGATTAAAGGAGGTCAAATATGTGGTGACAGAAAGAAATCTAACTATGGGAGGTAAACACACAGTGTAAACATATATATGACTTACTGTTAAAATGTACAGCTGAAACTTACTGGATTTTGTTAACCAATGTCACCATTAAAAATAAATTAATTAATTTAAAAAAATACTTAAACAAAGTTGAGATCATGTGTTATTTATTGAAAGTAGTCAGTACTTGCAGCTCTAAGTGTCCCATTCTGATCTCATAATTTCAAGTTTAAACTAGTTTCACTATTTACTAGTGGTTTTGTTGCCCGCTAGATATGTAACCTTGGTGAAGTCACTTCCTTTTCTGTAAAATTTAGGGTTAGAGTAAATAATCTTTAAGGTCCTTTCCAGTATAAGTCTAATGCAATTAACAAAATGTGATTGATATTTGTTATGATTTACAATTAAGTAATAACTTGTATTTTTCCTCTAATTTTATCTTTTCCTCCTCTTGCAATTTTGACATTCATAAAAAAGAAAACCAGTTGCTAAGGTTCTGAGTACATGAATTTTCACAATTATGGTAGCCTTTGTTGAACAGATTTACTGTATTTTGCTGTAAGCCTTCGGAGACATAACTGGGTACCAAAATACTGTAATCAGTGAGTTACAGAAATTCTGAACAAGCTAATATATACATAGAATGAATTACTAAAATAATCACTTCAATGTGAAAGTCTTCTCAAGTCTATTGATTAAGCTTTCTACTTATTTGTCTATACATTCGATATCTGTGCTGCATTTATAACAAGGAGTATGCTTCAATAGGGACTGATTATCTAGCTCATTTTAATGCCAACAGCTTCTCCCTACCCCTCCATCTATGCTCTGCTCCACAGGGGCCATCTTAAAGAAGCAAGAGCCTAGTTGCTGTGCTTCACTCCATCCCTTCTGAGATTGCTGTTAGCTTACATTTCATAAGTACCAATCTAATGACAACACTAAATAAATTTTAATGCTCTAGAGATCAACAAGATGAAGTAGAGAAACAACACAATCTGTCCTAATTAGTTCATAGAATATTTCCATCCTTCAATGCTAATTGGGTATCCAAAGAAGAGAATAATACAGGAAAAAAAGGCAAGTGGTTAAATATGCTTGAATCTTTTCAATCTCTATTGCTGAAAAAGGAACGATTTTTAAGAAACTTATTCTGAAGCTAGTTTAAGTCGTGTGGCGGTCTTTTGGATCTGTTATTTACTTAGGGGGAAAAAATCACAAGCCCAAGATATGACTTCATCCTTTACTTGAACTCAAAGAAATCAGCAAAAAATCACATAACCTAAAAAGTGCTGATAGTCCTGAGGACATTCGACTGAAAACCAAGTTTGAGCCTATCTGATAGGCATTTATGCCACATCAATATTTATTTAGTGAACTATATGCAAAGGCATTGTGATGAGTTTAAATCAGGATAGTTCTTATACATTGAAACAGAACAGTGGTAGTGAAATAATATTTAATTCCATTAAGAGACAGCCACATATTTTATTCATATAATGACTATGTTAATAATTTTAAGGTATCTTGGGTTAGGATCAAAATTTGGCCCAGGCTTCTTAAGATAGATGTAAGAACATTGTACACTGATGTTCTTTTTAACAAATTTGTCTTCAGGACCAGTAAATATAACATTTTTTTTTTTATTTTAAGCTGATCAAAGAGAAGAGTTTTTACTAATAAAGATTTAACTCGAAATGTTGGGGCTGATTTAAGAATTAATTTCAACATCTCAATCTTAAGGAGCAAAGTGTTTCAAAACTAAGAGGCAAGAAAATCTTGTGATTTGCTTGTATTTTTATATAATCAATCAGATTGCAGGTTCTAAAATCGCTCATATCCAGCGTGATGGCACTTGAGACCAATAAAGTAAGCCAGCATCACTAGAATAAGTACTCCTGCCAAGGCTGTTCCCACCGCTATGGGTACAAGGAAGTTGTCAGCAGCCTGCAATCTTGAGCTAGATGTGGAGAAAGGGCAATTGAGTACAGAAACAGTGACAAAATTTCAAGTCTGTAAAGTTTAAGTTAAAATGACAGTACTTCCCAACACACATTTGTTTTGTACACCAAGGTAACAAGCCATTGGCAGTCATTACCAGCAAATGAGATGTTCCACAAAAGTAATTTTCCAAATAACCAAATCACACACTTTTAAGTACTCCCTAAAATACAGTCATTCTGGATGAAGGATATATAAAATGATCACATACTTCCCAGGTTTCTTAAACAGAAGATAATGGATGAATATAATTAGCCTTTCCTTGATGATCAGGTGGTAAGCTTTCAGAGGCGAACTTTTATGATGTTGAAGCATAGTTCCAGGAACACTGCAGATTGTGAAGTATTAATGAAATGAACCAAATGAACGACTATAAAATGCAGACCTAAGAACTTAATGTATAGCAATCGGGTCATTTAGTAGTGGGAAAAGATATAAACTAGCCCTGACAGCACAATTGTTTGCCTCAAGATGTTCAGTCTAGTGTGAGAGTCAGGCGAGAAAATTGGTGGTTATCATTTCGAAATAGGCTATAATAGGGGCAGACAACACACAGTGTCATAGAAGTATTTCAGAGGCATACTCAACTCAACCTTGTTACACAAAACATATTTTGAAAAAACCGACACTGGAGCTGAGTTGTTAAGGATGAGTAGGAATTAATCATGCAGGTGATGGGGAAAGAGCATTCCAGGTATAGGGAACAGCACAGACAAAAATAAGGAGGGTAAGAAAATACGACACTTCAGGGGAAATGCAAGTAGGTTGGCATAGCTAGAACAATGGATCAGGAGGTACTCCTGGCTAGAAAAGCAGCAGATAAAGGTATTAGAACCAGCTCACAAAGGCATTGTATGCTCTAGGTAATTTGGCCTTATACTGATGGCCAAAAGTGCAGCAGGATTTTAAGCAGGATATTTGTTTCAGAAGTTATGGCAGATAGAAGACTGGTGATACTTAGGTAGGAGGTGTCTCTATTGCTAGAGTCCAGATATCCAAAATATGATCCTAAACTGGATTCACGAAGTGCAGATGCATAAGGGACAGACTAGAGATCTAATTAGAAGGCAGAATTGACCAAATGCATGTCAGGGTGTGGCAGGAGATAATTCAGTGTTTTCCAATTCCACGCTTGAGTGATTATGTAGATGCTGATGCTATTCATCATGATAGGGAATATAGAAGAATATATGTATTTCAGTTTTGTAGTTATTTTTGTGTGTGGGGGGGGTTAATTTGCGTGTGGAGTGGGGGAGGGTAGAGAAGGATATGTGGAAGAGGGGGACATTCAGTTTTAGATCTGCTGAGGTTAAGATACCTGCATCCCAATCAAGTGGTTGATGAACCTAAGTAGTAGTTCGAACAATGGACAAAGGTATTTCTCAGTGAGGGAGAGTAATAAAAAAAAAAGGACCAGAGACAAAATCCTTGGGAACACCAATATTTGAGGGATAAAGGAGCAGGAAAAAGAAGTAGGCATGACAGGTAGAAAATGGTGCCACAGAAGCCAAAGGACAGGCTCAAGTAGAATGGGGAGAAGTGAAAATATTAGAGAAGTCCAAGAAATGCCAATTGGATCTAGCAATATGAAGGGTGGCGGCTATAAGTCAAACTTAAACTGCAGGTTTAGTAGTTAATGGAAGTGATCAGTAGAAGATAAAGAGCTTGGGATGGGGAACATACAATACTCCTCTCCTTTTCGAGAAGTTTAGAAGAGAGGACAATAGGAAGGTAGTTAGAAGTGGGACAGAGGATCAAGAAAGGATTATCTTCAGGTGGATGAGGGAACAAGCCCTTAGCATTTGACAGGTTGAAGATATTGAATGGTACATGGCCTCCTAGGAGGTAGGATAAATGGGATTCCAGAAGCACTGACCAGGAAAAGAAAACCTACTGAGACTGGAGAGGAGGAAGGAATGAAAGGTGCAGATGTAGATCCATTTGCAGAGTGGGAAGAAGGCTAGAATGTTGAATCATCACTTCTCACTATTTTCCATCTCTGTGCCTCTTAATGCCCTGATTCTTCTAGCTTGTAATCTATCAGGGATGGGTAAATCAGATAAAGCTTATTAGAATTCTATCGAAAATAAGAACGAACGAGACATAAGGCAATTCTGATTGTGCTTGCATTTAAGAAGTGTGCCAGACTAGCTTCTGGGGCAATAACTGGGAACAAGTTCATTGACTTTATGACATCAACTTTGGCTGCCAGTTCAATGATCGTTTTTACCTGCTTCTTGGTTCTGATAAAAATCCAGATAGCTGAGGTTGCCAGGTGTGACTTCTGAATATATGGTGTTAAGAGTACCCAGTTAGCTCCTCCCCCTCAATTTCCCAAATTACCACCCAGCACATAAACTATTAGATGACATGTACCATAAAATATCATGCATTGGATTTAATATAAGTTTGTTTTTTTAAAAAATCATTAGTAGATTAATTTCTTATTCTGGCAATGGATTCATAGTTCTCTTTCCCAAATTGGGTATTTAACCTAGTACTGAAACAATTTTCATAAATACTGCCAATAAAGCTTTCATGTAAGACAAATATTCCCAGAGTAGATTAAAAAGGCAATTCCACTAATACAAAGATCTTTCTAGATGCTGTCACTTACTTAAAATGCTCTTAATTAGCATGTGAAATATTAATTTATAGTAATTATTGATTTTATAAATTCAACCTTTAAGAATTCTTTAGGTAATGGAAAGCAATTTTGGTAAAATGGTAATTTTAATAAGATCACAAGCTAAAGAAAAGAAAATCTCATTCTCTAAGTCATTTTGATTTGATCTATTTGCCTAACGTACACTTGAGACTGTATTGAAAGTACTTCTGAGGAAAAAAAGAGTGTATTTGTGGAAGTTTAATAGTTGCAGAAGCAGTGAAGATTTTAAAGATAAAAAATTCATGGCCATTGAAATTTCAACGAAAAGTTTCATGTAGATTAAAAATACTGTTATCTTCAATTTTCTGTTTAGAAATCTTTGAAATAAAAATTTCAGTGTGACTTAGAAATCTGAGACACACGTTTATAACAAGATATAAAACAAAAACTCCTCTTAAAAACCAATTGAGTCAAATATCTCTTTGGAAAAATCAGTGTTAAGAATCACATTCTTATGTGACATCTTATTTATTATACACCTTTTAGATCTATCATCAAATTAAGTATAACACATAATCTTAAAAGATACTTGAGGCTACTCAGTATCACCCAAACATGTCTATACTATTTTCAAAAACAAGATATAGCAATTATTGATACAGAAAGTTAGCTACCAGGATAAAAAATAAGGAGGTAGATGGGAGAGAGATGAGCCTAAGCCAATTTAACATTACCTAAAGAGATGAAATACTATAATCTTAAAAATATCCAAATCTTATAAGAATCCCTCCTAAAGAATATAAGAAATTTCAGATGGTATGTTTTATACTGTATGTAAATTTATGCTCTTAATACATAACAAGGCTCTTATCAGATTCCTACTAAAAATACTCAAATCTTCACTGAAATGGAAACTACCACTCAAAGAAATAGAGCAACAGGATTTTAAAGGCCTCAGCCCCCCCCAATGAAGAAACTGAGACCCCAGAAGTTAAGCGGCTTGGACAAAGTCACATGGTAACTAGTAGCAGAAGTAGGAGCTGTGATGATTAACTGGCAGTCACATGGCTTAACTGGGTAATCCAGAGGAAAGTTACTAGCTAGGTTGCTAAAAAATTTTTGTGTGTGATATACTAAGGTTCAAGATTTTAGGGTATCTGAGAGAGATTGCATATAATCCTATTTTGGTTCAGATCAATAGCTCAGATTGTATGACTGAAGTGTAGAGCTGCTATGTACAGATATTAAATATCAGCCTCAACTTAGGAGTTGAGAGAACTGCATAATGACCCTTTTACTAAGAAATGAATATTCTTGATCATTGGTTCACCAACTGGCTACCAGATTTATCTGGGGACTCTCTCTCTCTCTCTCTCTAGCTCAGATCTGCTAAATTATGTCTCCTAGGAATGGCACCTGGAATCTGAACTTGTACAACAAGCTTCCCAGGTGATTCTTATTCTGTAGCCAGCCCAGCATCAGTAGAAACCTATGTATGGGACCTCTCTTCCAATAGTAATAGTATAACAGAACATTTGGAAATAACTTAGTTCTACTTCTAAGCATTTGTAGAATTTTTCCTTTGGAAAGAAATTGCCATTATGTGGTATACAAAATCTTGACTTTAACCAATGGGAAAAAATGTGAGCAAATTTTATTAAGAAATAAAATAATTTTTATTGTTTGTTTTAGAAGCAATACGTTGAGCAAATGGACAAGCAAATATCTAAAGAGAAATACTATACATCAACTAGTGGTTTAAACATTTGAGAAAAAAGACATGAGAAGTATTTACACGGACCAGTCTCTTTATACGAATGCTAAAACATGAGTATTATCCAGAACCATACAGAGCGTTAGACCATCAAGGTGTAAACCCAGTAGAGCAAATTAAACTACAAAAGGTACAAAGAACATGTGGCTATAGGAAATAATAACATAAATAACCGTATATAAACTGGCCCATGTAAAATACAAAAATATTCAATGAAGTCAGATTTTCTAGAAAACAGTGCTAATTAGAGGTATTTTAATATGAATCAGGTATATAATCTAAACATAGAAACTTTTAAAAACATTAACAGCATTAAGCCAGCGCCACCCACTTGTGCTTCCAATTTTTATTATTTGAAAAAGCTGCTTTGTTTTGACTCATGAGAAATAACTGAGGCCTACATTCTTATAAGAGTTATCTAGTCTTCTAAGGTTAACAATCTTACACTAAGACACTATTTAAATAAAAAATAATTTAAAAAAAATCAGATTTATATTTAGTTTTTAAAAAGTGCCTTAAGCTGACAATACAGCTCAATGTACAGCTGGTGAGGAATCTGATTCTGAGCCAGTAAGATTTTTCAGGCTACTCTAAACAGAGAGCAAATTTAAATGTGAGAAAACATTTTAGCATTCCAATATAACTCAAAAGATAGTTATAGACATACACGTTAACATGCAATTGCTTGTGTGTGCAACTGTGTGTCTGTCTGTGTGTGTAGCTAGACTACCAAATTAATTCAAAGTCAATAATATTTTGGAACCCAGATATCTCATTTTCTAGTGTATGCGGGGGGCGGGGGGACACATAATCTCCCACACCCAAAAACTCAGGAACCGTCAATGGCTGCATATTAACAATTTAAAAATATTTGTTCAGCCATTCCAATTAAAAAATCCCATAGAAAGAGCAAGAAATACTCCATGTGTTAACTATCAAATTGAAACTTTTTGCTTTCTTATATAAACATTAGGTGGTATACAGTAAATGGACAATTGGTGCATCTCCCCTGAGGACAAAACTGAACACAAAATACATGAATTAATCATGATTCTACCACAATGAATGATAATAATCTAGGTTTTGATTAGCACAAAACCATTTAAATGGGAAAGCTAAATTAGTAAATGTTGTAGCAATCAATGTAAGCTGGAAACAAACAAACAAACAAAAAACCAACTTTTTAATGGACTAAGAGAAGACCAAGACTTATGGGTTAGGTGCAGGTTACTTTTTAAGTGTAAGTGCACTTCTTTATCTAGGTTCTAGAACATACTGTCATTTCTTTAAGGAAAAGAAAAGACAGGAAAGGAATAAAACGTACTACTGCCACCAAGGATACTGGAAGGCTAGAGAGAAGTCTACATTAACTTTAGCACTGCATACATAAGCCAATTTATGGGTACAAAGAACTAATGCCCAAAACTGGCCTGCCTAGCCATTATCTCTAAAGCACATAGAAAATGGATTGAAATGCCCAGCTGGAATAGTTTTATATCTTGCAATTTAAAAGACTGAAATATCTAGTTCTTAAAAAAAATGATTAAACAATAAGTTTAACACTTATTCTAAAATGTTAAAAGCTTTTGTATCTTTTGTCATTATAGCCACATTAAACACAAATATATTCAAACAACATTAGGATACTGGCATATCTCTCATAGGTCAAATATGCAACAATGTCAAAGCAGCTAAGTTAACCTACAAACAAAATCACAGAAAAAAATACAAAAGGAACAAGTACAAATCCACTGTAGAATGTGTTGTCTCAATTCGACTACATGCAGGAAAAAAAAAAATCTTTTTAAAAACTGTTTTTCTTAAACTATTTCTAGTCAGAATATCTAAAGTGAAAACACAGAAATATTAACTCAAGACAAAATAGAACCTATAATCCAGGTGATTTTGCACATGACTTTTGCTGCAGAAATAACTGTTTTACATCCCTTGGTTGGGGAAACCACAATCATGTAATTAATTTGTAGTTTATAGTTTTGGGGTGTTTGTATTTAACTGTGAAATCCCCAATTCTAAGATCAGAACTACAACTAAATATACCTTAAATTGAACAGTACTGCATGTTGGAACTTGTACTTGCTTTAATATTTTGTAACAGAGATCACATATGGATTAGTGTTACAGAGTCTGATATCCCGCATAACTTTTTCTTCTGCCAATTAGGTAAGCAATCACTATAACGATAATCAAGCCTGAAAGACCAGCACCAACTATAATTGGTATTAGAATGGTGTCATCATCCAGCGAACACTCCTGAGCTGTTGGTGAGAAAAAGTGTGTAACAAATAATGAGTATAATCAAAAAAGAATGTCCAAAAGTAAAAGATGTTGATTCAAAAGTCAGAAATGCTTTTACAAGTTCAACTTTAAGTAATTAAGACAGATACATTTTAATGATAAAGCTAAAGAAAATTATGGATTGTTCTAGAATTAAAATCCTAAAACTTATTTGCCCTTTCATTCATGTAAGTGTGTACATATAGGTATTCATATATATGAATACAAATATACTCATATCTGTGAGTAAACACATACATGTGTAAATGTGTTTCATTTCTATTCCAAGTTCTTTCCAAAAGAGGAGTATTACTTTATCCAAAATGAAGAGAGCTAATATAACCCATTTAACATAGCCAGATTAGGCTCTATGTGGTAGAGTGAATATCTTTTGGGAGACTGGGATCAGATCAGGAAGGTTTAATCATTAGGATTAGAATCGCCAGGCTGGCTCTGTAATCCTTTAGAACAGAGATCAGTAAACTATAGCCTGTGGGCCAAATCTGGCCCAAGAGCTAAAAATGGCTTTTAAACATTTTTAAATGATTGGGAAAAAAAACTCCAAAAGATTCTTTTGTGAGACATGAGAATTATAAGAAATTCAAATTTCGGAATCCACAAATAAAGTTTTATTGGAACACAGCCACACTCATTTGTTGTCTGTGGCTGTTTTCAGGCTACAGTAGCAAATTTGGATAGTTGTGACAGATACCACATGGCCTCCAAACATAAAACACTGTCTGGGCTTTTACAGAAAAAGCATACAGATCCCTGACATGATTTTAGTAGCTACAAAAGTCAAGACACTGGGATCTCTTACTAATTTAAGTGTGTTTATTACATTTATCAATCTGGTCAGTACTAGCAGCCAAAAGGGCTATTTTTTTCTATTTCTAGGGAGTAGTCTGATCCAGGAAAATCCAATCAACATTCTTTTACTTTACTGCAAGTCTATTTCCTCTTCCTATATAGTCAAGTATTACCAGTGTGTTGTATTTAAAGGTCAAGAACCTAGTTCCACAAAAAGATTTTGCATTCATTATTAAATATTGTATACTCCCCTGGGTGACATTTTTAATGCTATGAACATAAAAATCAAAGTTTCAAATCAGATAAAGAACAAAGCTCATCTCTATTACAGCTGACTAGATAAACAGGCTTGAGCTAAAATTACACTGCAAATGATTTTAAATTCTAAATACAAATTTGAATCTTAAATTAGGGTTATAATGTAGGGGAGCTAGATAAAGGCTCAAAAATAAAACCATTAAAGGATAAAAATAATTGAAGTAAAAAGAAAACAGACAAAAGGGAAAATGAATTGTTGACAAAAAAATTTTTAATTACACATTAACCTCCCTAGTCACAAGAACGGTAGTGAAGAGCCCAATTTATTTTGGCCTAACCAAGTCGGGCTGGGTATTCAGCACTACTGTAAAAGTTGTCCAATGGCTCATAGCATGTTCACATTTAAATACAGTTTCCAAATTTCCTTGTAAACCATGGAATTAATTGTTAAAAACATTATGAATGACTGGAATAGCTGTGTTCAACAGAGCTGCGATCCACAACCCCCAATTTTAGGTAACTGGTTTAAAAGGACAAGTCTATTAAGGAATTCTATGTAACTTTTTCCTTCATGAAAATTTTAATCTTGCAATGCCAAATGCATCTTTCATATTCATATAAACACTGTAATGAGCTCTTCACAAAGGTTTCATTGAAAATCTGATAAACACTACCATGTTTTTAAAACTCTCCAGATCATTCTGGCAGACCAAACCACAGTTCACAATATTTGAGGTTTTGCTACCGTAATCTTTTGTCTCAACAAAGTAAGACCAAACTGCTTTTATTCAAGTATGAAAATGTTTCCAGTGACAAGATGGCCCCAAGAAGGCAGATGTAAGATGCTTAAAGCTGCTGCTCCCAAGTGCCATCCTTCTCACAAACTAAAACCTAGGGGAAGCATCCCTACATTAAGTAAAACTCATTTAAAGCTTCTATCAGTTTTTAGCTTTAAGAACTTTGTCACAAATGATTTTCAGATCACAAAAAAAATCTAGTTCAAGTAAAATGATGGGACAAATAAAGAGTGACACAACTTGCTTAAGGCTATGAGAACTCTACAAGAGTCGAGAGTTAATTCATATTTTCTCTATTTCAATGCTTAAATTCCCAAGACTCAAAGGAAAAGTAAACATAAGAACATAAATTATTAATAAAACTTGCTTGATTCTTACCTGTAGAATACTTTCCTTCTATCACATTGAAAGGCTGAACCCTTAGATCAAAGGTATTTATCTGAAATGCTTCGGACACTGAAACTGTCTGCTCTTTGTTGCACATATACGAACTTCCCAGGGAGGCATCCCAGTAGCTAAGATTGTTATTTGCAATGCTGAAAACTTTAAAGAAAAAAATATATTAGTAACTTCTTATCCTATCAACATTAAAAGTAAGACAGTTCTTAGGATTTTTCAGTGAAGTATGGGAGCTTGGAGTACAGGGTCTATCCACAAAAAGCAATTCTTCTGATCACTAGGTTCCTTATCTTTAGTTTTTAAATTTTTTTTCAAAGTGTAGTTGATATACAATATTATATTAGTTACATTAGTTTCAGGTATATGACAGTGATTCGACATTTTCATACCTTACAATGTGATTACCCACTAATTATAGTAATCATCTGACACCATTCCCTATATGTCGATAGATGTTTCTATAGTCTGCAGATTGGTCACACCATACTTTGGAAAATATGGGGTACTGCAAAAGATAGAATACTACTGTTCTAAGCTACTGATTTTAAGTTGTGGTCAAGGGACAATTTTCACATGAAATCTGTCCCACTAAATAAGGCACTATTTTGTAATAAGAAAATTATGGTTTCTATTCCTTCAGTGTAACCCTCACTCTTTTCCCCGAGGCCAATATTTTGCTTACCAGAGCCATTATTCAAAGACATGCTGACATTCACTTCCTTCAGATAGAATCGGTTTTCATTTTTCTGTTTGAAAAAGATCTTCCAGTTAATCAACACATCACAATTGCCTACAGGTACAGTGACTATATCTACAGAAGAAATGCAATCTAATACTATTACTCAAAAGATAAAACTATGGATTAGAACTGGGCTAGTAGAATAAACTGCAACTATGTAAAGAGAACTCAAAATGTGAGAGAAACCCTTTGCCTCTGCATTTGGTTTCTAATTTTTGGACCAGAGGAGTGGTCATATGGTTCTCAGACACTCAACAATTCATTCCCTCCATTTTATTCCGGTCACTTGCTGAGCCCTCACCACCTCAAGCCTGGATCACAATAACCTCTTAACTGGGCTCCTTGCCTTTCAGCCTCTACAGTTCAATCTTTCCTTGACTGATACTGTCTTTCTGAAGCACTCATCTGCTCACCCAGTCACTTCAATTAGTTCAGTGCTTAGTTTATACAAGGTAACCTATCAAAGTGTTTCAGGAAGCTAGCAAAATGAACCAGACTTGGATCCTGACCCCACCATGTCTGTAATCTGCCATGAAAGATAAGATAAATACAATAGCACCCCCTTATCTGTGATGTTGCTTTCCGTGGTTTCAGTTATCCACAGTCAACTGTAGTCCAAAATTATTAAACGAAAAATTCCAGGGTATTTTGAGAGACCACATTCACATAACTTTTATTACAGTATAATGTTATAATTGTTCTATTTTATTATTGTTGTTAATATCTTACTGTGCCTAATTTACAAATTAAATTTTATCATAGGTATGTACATATAGAAAAAAACATAGTACATACAGGATTTGGTACTGTCTGCGGTTTCAGGCATCCGCTGGGGGTCTTGGAACATATTCCCCATGGATAAGGGGGGGACTACTGTACATAAACATATTACAAAAAAGTGATAAGTTATGAAAATTAAAAGGAGAGAAATTACTTCCAACTAGGGGAAGAGCAAAAGCATAGGGATGGGCCATTTGAATTGTGTAAGATTCAATTAGGAAACAATCAGAAAAGGGTATTCGAGAAGGCAACAGCATGAAGGTAAAAAATAAGCATAATCACAAGTACACTAGCATTTGAGAACTTACTAAATGCCAAGCACTGTTCTTAAAACTTTACACATGAAGCATCATTGAATAATTATAACACCCCATTTTGAGATGGAGTAATCGAAGTGCAGAGATGTTAAGTAACTTTCCCAGAGTCTATAGGGTTAGTAATTGGTAAGTTGGGACTTGAACCCAGAATGTGGCTGCAGAGTCTATGGGCTGGTAACTATCATGCTATCTTACCTCACTGGATGTGCACAGGGAACAGGGTGAGGGAAGAATAATAAGATTCGTGAAGAAAGAATGAAGGAAACAAAGCTGGATATGCACATTACATTGCATGATGGGGTAGGAGCTAGAACTACTCTGCCAGGGAATTTAGATATTATCTTGCTGGCAAAACAGAACCACTGAAGGTTTCTGAGGAAGAGCTGTGCTTCATGAATATTAAGCTGATGCAGAACATTGAGGAAATAGAGGAAGAGGAGGGACTAGTTAGGAGGCTAAACAATCCAGGTAAGGGGTAATGCAGGCTAGAATCAGGTCAAAGGCAGCTAGGAATGAAAACAAGGGGAGAGACTCAGAGAACTTGCAGGAAGAAGCTTAAAGGAGGACTTGACCATCTCATCACATCTTTCCTCTGCTTAGGCTATGTCTCAGCTCAGCATTCAAGGCTCTCCACAATTTGTCCCAACTACTTTTCCATACTTACCTTTCACTTAACACACTACATGCCTCATTCTCCTGGCTGGTCTTGATTGTGTTCCTTAATCCAGGGATAACCCATACTTTTGCACTTATTCCCATTTTGTACAAATCTGACCCATCCTTGAAAGTCCAGCTCAAATGCTATCTCCTCCATCAAACCTTCCTGACTTGCCTCCAGCCAGAATTAAACTCTCTCTCCTCTATACTCTCACAGCACCATGTATTATTCTCTCGTAAAGCACTTATTCCACTTTGTATGTACCTTCTGCAGTGCTCTATTGCCCACAGAATCAAGTTCAAAAGCCTCAGCATGGCATTCAAGGAAGGCCTTCCACAAAAATGGTAATTATTTGTATATTTCTAACTACTGCTAAACTGTGGGTACCTTAAGAATATAGGCCTTCTTTGTATACCACGACAGCATCCTGCAAATAACACACTTGAATTCAACAGATTCTTTTTAGAAGCATCTATCATGACAGGGTTGAAGGTGAGATGGGCCTCACTGAACTCTGGTGACACTGTAGGTGTTTCCTGAGTTTTCAAAATGCCCATAGAATTGTTAAAATGTCATTATTTTGGATTACATTTTAAAATAGTCTGCTGGGCAAATTAAATATTGTAATTATCAAATATTAAATATTTCTTCATGAGAGTAAGGAGAAACCATGATCCTTTTAGGATCCTACCATAGCTAGAAAGATGAAACTGAACCACTCAAAAGGGAATGAACCTAAAATATTACTTTCCACATTCTTATTGACTATAACATAATCACCGAGCAATAACTTTAAAAAAGAATGTATCTGGGGAGGTCTGCTCTTACTGCATTGAAAAAGGCAAGCTTAACTAGACGTTCTTAGTAGTAATTCACTGGTCATATATGTACTATAACAGAGGAATGATTTGAACGTTAGAAAAGGGAAGATTTTTGTAAACTTTTCTAAAATATATTTGTCTAATATAATCCTCAGTTATTCAGCACATATCCATACAGAAAAAAGGCTTTAGACTCAAAAAACCAAGTTCAGATATGAAACAAATAACAGCAGACCTAATTTATATATCAGATGTTGAGACTATTTCCCCACCCTTAGATACAATAATCTGATTTAAAAGCAGAACTGTTTTTTATTCACTTATACAATAACTCTCAGTTTGAAAACTGTTGGTGGTCCAACAGTTCCTTCCACTGACAGCTATCTCCTCTTTTCCATTCCCATTTGCTAAAAATCGTGGGGATAATAACTGCTTCTGAGAGGGTGAAAATAAAGGTCCCTAATGATTAATTTATGCTAGCAAGGAGTAGGGAATGTATGCTTAACCTAGAACTTTCTGTTTAAGGTATAGCCTTTGATACAAGCATGAAGAACAAAAATCTGAATGCTGACATTATAAGCTGTCCTGATTTAATGAATTAATGCATATAAAGTACTTATACAGAGTCTTGCACATATAAGTACTCAATAAATATTAACTATTATTATGGATACCATTACCAATAGTATAGCCTCCGAAGAGCCTAAAATATTATAGTTGACAACCATGAGTTTTCTAACCAATAAAAGAGAAAAATATTATGGAAATTACTTTTTATCTTTTATACATATATTTTATATATATGGATAGGTTAGACAGGTTTTTTTGATGTGAGTTAATTTTTGCTCCTACTCTAGGGTCTATATAACAGCAGAATAGTCACTTTTGGCGAACATTAATGTAAGAGTCCAGCCCACAGACCACTGAGGTGACCCTGAGGGTTTTTACAAGGCTATGGACTATATTCTATAATTAAACAGTGTTGAAATGGAAATAGAGATAAATATCCATCCCCAACACACACACACACACACACACACACACACACCACCTAGACTTTCATATAGAGAATGAACCCAATTTCTGAGAATGAACCTGATTTTAGAAAAATCTATTACTCACCATAAAGACGAAGTCAAGATACTTAATGTTGCTACTGTTCAGCCTAAGTAGAGCAGTTTGAGGATGGCAGCTCCCAGTGAAGTCAGTTGTATTGGGTTTGATGTTAATAACTGAAACAACCTTCAGGAGAAGATGGGGGAAAGGTACAGATTAACCATAAATGTCTACAGCAAAACCTTATACTCTAATAAGACCAACCTCAGTGGAGAACAAAAAAATCCTTTTGTCTAGATACTTAAGTTTATGGTGTCTTACTTTCAAAGTTGGTACAGGCCCTAAAGCTATGAGTCAGATGACTTAAAAAAAGAAAAACAAGAGGGAAGCTTCTTCAGTAATGAGCCAAATGAAAATACATATATTTTATGGAGCATATGAGCCATCTGTCTAGCTGTTTAAGTCATGGGTCTGTGGAAATGGGATTTGTTCACTGGCATGCCCTCTGTAGCCTTAGTGGAACACTGCAACTAGAAGTGCCATCCTGTACCTTGAGCCTATCTATATGATTTGAGTCATCAAAGAGCTGGAGAAAGAGATAGCTGCACTGTTCCCATAGATCAACCTAGAGTTGGTTTCAGATAAAAGTGAAGGGGTTTTATTAAACCGACTGAAATGACAATCAACCGCTTATACTTTGATCTACCGATGGCAAATGGAAAGGAAAACCAGAGTCCTTTTAAACTGCTAGGTTACCTGCTGGCCAAGATAACACCTTGACAGCAACATTAACTCTTCACAGTTACAATAACTCCAGACTAACCAAAACTCAATAAGTCAACATCAAATTTCCATTTATTTATTTTTTTGTTAAATGTATTGGGGTGACTAAAATTATATAGGTTTCAAGTATACAGTTCTATAGTACATCACCTGTACATTGTATTGTGTGTTCACCACCCAAGTTAGATTTCCTTCCGTCACCACATATTTGACAACATCAAATCTCCATTTAAAATAACATCATTCTAGTAGCAGTACTCTTGGGCTGAATGTAGGATACACTACTTGAAAGGAGATCAGAATAGAAAATATCCATAAAAATAGACAACTATACCTTTTCTTGAGTGATGTTCAGCTGCAGCCCCATGGTAGCCAGAAGACAAGTCCCATTGCCATTATTAACCGAATAGGATCCAACCTCTGGTTTTTCCTTTGGAGTAGGCATTGTAGTAGATGGTACAGTGGTGTGAGTAGTGGTCACTGCTGTGGTTGAAGTTTTATCTTTGTCACACAGAAACTCTAAAACGAAGGACAAAATAAACCAGACATTTTCTTAATTCATAAGGTCAGGGAAGAGCAAAATATTTCTCACAATAAAAGTACAAAAGGATCATATTAGGGGAAGGACATACCTTGATAGTATATTTTAAATTAAATGAGGCAGAGTTCTCAAACTGCTGCTTCATATGCAGACTATCTCTAAGTTATGAGACAGCAGACAGATTCCAGATACATCCAAATGCTTTATCCACTCACACGTGGCCACACGTCTATCTTTTCAGACCCTTAAGTCCCTTTATTCCCAAAGAACCTCACCTGCCTTTGATGTGAAAATCAGATATTTAAGTTTGCAAACATTTTGCCCCAACCTAGGCCTGCCCTCTTCTCTCCCACTTAACAACCACTCTAAGGAAGGATAGTGTATACCAGAAAAAAAGTTTAAAAATCATTTAAGGATTTAAATGCAAATAAACTTTTTATTTGTGTTACCCCCTACAGCATGTCACTGGCATTTCAATCTCTTTTTAGTAATTGTTGGTAGTTTCCCAGAACTGATGAATGAGAAATTACTACATTTCTATAAAGTCGTAGAAAAGTTACAAAACCAATTTATAAAATTCAAGATTAGAACCCAGAAATCTAATTTCTATGCTTTTGTCTCAGATCATCAAAAGCTAAAGAGCTGTAGATCAAATATTATTTGAGGATTTGTTCAAATAAAGACTAGGTTTTATCAGCTAAAAACACTGTGGGTAGAGCATTTTAAAAGACTATTTGACAACATGTACGACATAAACCTAAAATTGCAAGTTCCACAAGAATAAGAATTGTTATTATGTATAAAACTTTGCAGTCCAGTGTAAATTGTAAGTCTTAATACATAAATGCTTGCAGGTAATGACTTCAACTAAAGCTACCTGGTATACTCTAATCTTAAATTAAGACTCAAGTATAGAAATATATACTCTAAGTAGTCACCTTTTGTGCTCGTTGTGCCATTTTGGACAAAAGCTTGTACATGAACATCCCAGTAGTGCTGAACTACATCATTCTTTTCTAAAGTTGATACACTATTGCATCTAAAGATGTCATTCAATGGAATTCCGAATGCCACAGGGTTGTAAACAGTAAAAATTCCTGTAAAACAAGATTAACGACAGCTATTTTCAAGAAGGTAGGAAAAAAGTGATAATATAAATATATATTAGACTTTCTTCTCTTCTGTCTGCCTGCCCTACTCCATCCCCAAAGTGACAAAGGACATGGCATATTCAGGGAATGGCAGATTTACTGTGGCTGAAATATACTGCTTAAGAGGAAAGACATGATGGGGGTTAGGAAGAGAAGACAAGCTGCAGGTGGTCATACTTTGAAGCATCTTATGTGATCTAAGGACGGATTCGTTGGGCTTTATTTTCTTAGCAATGGAAGGCCAGCTTCAGTTTTCAAAGCTGGAAA
Source organism: Pteropus medius (assembly GCF_902729225.1). NCBI lineage: Eukaryota > Metazoa > Chordata > Mammalia > Chiroptera > Pteropodidae > Pteropus > Pteropus medius. Next base: position 2,353,916 of record NW_024355695.1, on the reverse strand, counting down.
TAACATGCACATAATTTATTTTAAGGAAGATAGAAAAACTGTAGAGGATAGGCAAGGGAGGAAACTTTTAAGGAAAGTCATTTAAGAGAAAAAACAGTTACAACTGTGATGACCTGGTTAAGGTGAAAAGCAAGGAGGGGGTTGCTTAAACTAAGATGGTGAGGGGCAGTAGGAAAAGAGCAAAGAGGCCAAATCGAAAACACCTATCTGAGGTAGAATCGGCAGGACTTAGTGATGAAAAAAGGAAGAGAAATGGATTAATCACAAATTCTATAGTAAATTATTTTTGTGCTACTATCCAAAGTAAGTTATAGTAACTAAAAGGAGCTTTTGGAACCTCTTCCTAGATAGAATTTAAAGACTTTTCCATTTCATGAAATCTTCAGCATATGAAAGCAAAAGTTATAGCCATTTTGTACAGTTTTTATTATAGTTCCTGTAGTAAAACTTCAAAAGACTGTGATCACACTTATCCACTCAAATGGCTTAGTTTCTTTTGGAGAAGCAGCAAAGGAAGAAGGTATTCAAGACCCTTAACATAGGCTGCCTCCTGTGCCTCTCCAACATGTAGCAAGAAAGCCAATTAATACTGCCTTGGCACCCCCTAACGGCCAAAGGAAATTTTTTTTAACCAATGAAAAGAATATTTTTCTTCACAACTGTTTCTCATTGTTAAGTGAACAGGTACATGAACTCACTATATATAGATAGACCTAAAAACAAATGAGTGAAAAAACAGGTTGTAGATATATTGGAGTTGCACTATAAAACTATACCATTTTAAATTGTGTATTGTTTATGAACATATGTATTAGTCAAATACAAATACATAGACAGGAAGGCTACCTCCCAAATTCATGAGAGTGGTTGCCATTCAGGAAGCAGGAAGGAAAATGGCTCTGAGGAGGGGGTACAAAGGAAACCTTAAGTGTATCTATATGGTTTTATTTCTTTAAATGAAAAGATGAGGCAAATATGATAAAAATGGCATTTACTAATTCTGGGTAATTAATACAATTGGTCTGCTATTCTCTGTACTTTTCTGTATTTTAATCATGATTTTTTTTTAAAAAAAAAGAAAACTGCAGTTTCAAAGTCGCTTCGATTATCAGATACCTAAAAAGAAAACACTAAATTATTTCTAAAAGCATCATCAGCAGTCCTTTTAAGGAAGCCCTTTAAATTTCAAAATAGTTTCAAATATTACACAGAATCTAGTAATAAAAAATTGTACTCTTTCTTGTTGAAAATAAAAGGGAGGAGCGATAGGTGTTAACATTTTACGGTCCACAGTTTTTCCATCAAATCTGTCGGATTAAACCCCACCTCCTTTTCTTGCTATCCACTGGTCTAGGCATTTATTACATCATCCTGTAATTACTATAACAGCCTCTCTTAAACTGGCCTCTCTGCCTGCAGTCTCCTCACTTCCAAATTAATCCTGCAGAACATTCTTTATAAACTACTGTCTCTGCTTTTGTTATATCATTCTCCTGCTTAAAAACCTAAAATGGTTCCCCAGTGCCTACCCCATAAAGCTAAATGCCTTTCCTCGGTTTCCAAGGCCCCCTATAATTTAGACCCGCTGCTGCCTAGCCAACCTGATTTTCCTTCTGCTACACACACAGCCTCTATTTTAATCAGGCAGCTCTCCAATTACTGCTGCACATACTATGCTTTCCCTTGCTGGAAATACTCTGTTCAAAATTCTCTGCTTCCTCTAATTCTACCATTAGCTGAGTTTCAGCTCAGGCTCTCCTCACCTTTCTCACTCCAATGCACTCTTACCTCTCTTTTCTCTGCCCCTAATCAGGACCCCTGTGAGAACACTTTAAATCTGGCCTCTTATCCACCGGCATGCACAGATGGGTTCAGGGACTATGTACCATATGCAAAGTTCACGCTATAGTTTGAGAGAGAGGGTCTAGAGCTTCTCTCACATTGTCAGAAAAATGTTTATGAACCCTCCACCTGCCAAACATCAACAATAACAAATTCACACAGATCTCAATGCTTTCTAATTTTTCCGTATAATGTGGGAAAACAATTTCACTGTCTCTCTAACTAGTTTTTAAGCTCCTTGAAAGTGAGAGGCAAATCTTATACTAGTTCTGAAAGACAGTGTGGGGCACAAAGCTAAATAACTAAGCTATCCCATAAAAACCTGCTTTAGTTATCCTCTCAAACTAAGAGATTAGTAAAAAGAAAACTAGGATTTGGTTTCCAAGTCTCAGTCTGCGATATCTCCCAAGTTTTATGTGAGCTTATTTACTTTTGGGTCTTTAAAATATAACCTTTTTGATATCTATATATCCAAATGAGTCCTTTATCCCCAGGTCTAGGCAACCGAAGCCCATCTACCTGTCTCTGGGGTCAGAATGAAATACTATCGGTGAGAAATGCTAAGCTACTACAAACACCATGTTAACTCAATATCAATGAAGGGGGCAGAAAGGAGAGAATTATATCCCTAACGAAATAGAAATCTGCATTATTCATGCCTTCAAAATATTTTAATACACATTTCAGTTGTAGTAGTTACAAGGGTTACCTAACTGCCAATGCTTTCCTGAGTTCATTTGGACCTGAAATTTCTCAAAATAGCAGCAATGTTGACTTCAGTCATTTTACCTTTGTCTTTTACTTTTCAGTCAAAATCCTATCTGAATAGTAAAATGATTTGAAATGAAACATTTCTGCTGGTCTTAGGTTACTGAACTTGTATACATTTAAAATAATTATTAAAAATAAAATAATTATTAGTGAAGAATTTGCTCAGTGATTCAACATTTGCTGAGTGCCTACTATTGAATGAAATACTAGTTAAGTACATGAACTCAGTAGCTCAAAGGCCATCTCACCCACTTACTAATTTCTGTGACCTTTGGGAAAGTCATTTAATTTCCTCAAATCTCATTCCTTTTACCTGTAAAGTTGGGATAATATCTAGTTCCCAGGCTTACTGGTAAGGATTATGTGAGATGCTGCTGGTAATACACTTTGGGTACTACCTGGAACAAAGTAAAACACTCACGCAATGACAGCAAATATCATCCCTGTGTTGAACACTGTGTTGTACATGGGATGGAAGATGATAGACATGAAGTTTCCATTCTAATTAGGAAGGCAGACACACATAAGGATGATTTTTAAATTATTTACATTTTTGATTATTAATAAAGAACAAGAGAACCTAACACAAATCCAATTTCTTAAGTTTACCTTTCTCTTTAGCATCGGGAAATGTTGTGTTATCACTAGTGTCGTAGGAAAATGAGATGATGTCAATTGAATAAGTAGACACTTCCTTCGTAAAATTCACAACCCAGGAAAAAACAGATCCAAATTGCACCGCAATTTTGGGTCCATTCTGGTCATCCCCACAGATGCTTCCATTGTATGTTGCATTGGAAAGGTCTGAAATGGTTACAAATTTCTAAAAGAAAAAGGAGGTTGGTTTGCAGATGATTAGATAAAGAAGATGTGACTGGAATACTATTTAGCCATAAAAAAGATGAAATATTGCCATATGTGACAATATGGATGAATCTTGAGACTATGATGCTGAGTGAAATAAGTGAGATGGAAAGGATAAAAACTGTAAGATTTCACTCATATAGGGAATATAAAACAAAAGATAACAAACTAATGAAACAAAAACAAGCTCATAGATACAGACAACAGAATAGTTGTTACCAGAGGGGAAAGAGGGTGGAGGGAGGGCAAAGTGGGTAAAGGTGGTCAAATATATGGTAAAAGAAACTAGACTTCGGGTGGTGGGTACACAATAGAGTATACAGGTATCATATGATAATCTTGTACACCTGAAAATTATATAATGTTATTAACCAATGTTACCCCAATAAATGTAATAATGTAAATAAATTAATAATAAAAGAGATGAAGTTGAAAGAAAAGAAAAGGAAGTTTAGGGGTAAGGAACAAACAGGCAATAATGAGCACCAAGCATTTTTGAAAGGTATGCCACTTCAATCTACATCACACATCCTCCATGGCTAGGGAGCCCTTTGCCTGGTTTGCTATGTAAAACAGTCTCATATTCTTCAGCTACACACCAGTCCTTTGGACAAATTCATGTACTATGTCTAAAAGGAAAAGGAACACTGGCCTGAATTGTTCTTAGGTTGATTTGTAAAGAAGTCAGGTTGTAAGCGGGCAGGATCTTAACTAAAAGAAAATAGGCAAAGGGATTGAGAGGATATTGCCAAAAATATTTTAATAGCAAACTATCTAAAAAGGGGCAAGCTTTGATGTTAGTACATGTTAAAAACATTACAGTACGTAGTTAGACCTGAACACCATATAGTCTTCAGATCATTTGCCCTTAAGCAACTCCAAGAAAAACTCCAAAGAACCAATGAGTTAAAACATTCTTTACAACACTAATCAGAATACCTTCAAGTATACATGTTTAAAAAAGCCCACAGAATTTAAGTGTTAAGTCGGTTAATATATGAAATCTTATTTGTATAAATATATGTAAAGGATAAAAAAGAGTAGAATTAAATTCCTGCTATAAAACTCAAAGAAAAATAAAAATACTTACATAATTTTTGCTTGTAGTCTCATAGCGTATTCTGAATTTCATCTGCCATTTTGCATAAAGGCAAATGTTCTTTTCTGAATCTGTCAAATTAAGTTCTAATGAATAAGATGAGACAGCTCCTAGATTAAAAAGAATAAGATTTTAAAATCGTACTACAAAAGTATATATAAAATAAAAACAAGCTCTATCCACTACCAAAGTTCAGCCAGCTCTAAAAACGAAACAAAGTATTTTTAATAGATATCGTATCTTGGTGATTGTTTTTCTCTGTATTTTTAGTGGAATCCTATTAATAAAGTTAGCATTATCCCTTCCCAAAAGAATAGTTACTCGACCTAGGATGTTTCGGTCATGACACAGACTGGTGACTTTTCCCTTTTGCCTCCTAATAATAATTTCCACATTCATCTGTGCCTTGATAGTTTTGTTTTAGGCAACTATGGTTTGCCTGTTAGGACTTTTGTCTTTTAAGGTAAATGAGGTAAAGGGAAGCTAGGAAGGGGTGTTAAACTCCTGCTCCTCTCAAACCAGCTCATGGAACTTTCTCTGCAAAAATGACGAACAGACCTGATGTCCTATCACAAACTACATGACCTATAACACAGAGATGTCTTGGCAAACTACTTTCTTCTGATTTGAAGAGGTGGTATAGCTCTTTCTAAGCATGTATACCATGTGACCAAGGGAGCAGAACTGCAAAGGTTGTTAGATACATAAACAAAAGATTAATTTTTATAAATGTAATACTGGTTCATCACTTTGTTTCATTTTAAAATACAATTGATTAGAAAGGCTGATAGATCCTTTGACATAGACTCAAAGTCACTTCCTGTGTTTTCAACCTGCTATCTCTTTGGGGAGAAAAACCTGAGACACAAAAAAGCCTTGGGACTTTTCAGCTAACTTGACTCAGATCTTCTATGGAAGACATTACCGATTACACTGAAGAGCCCAAGGACTCAAAATACTATATGCCAGCAAACATGCCAGCAGCAAAAATGATGGGCAACCATCTAAGGATTTTCTTCACTGTCACACATTACCCAAGGGGTAAGCTGCTTCCTGTTAAGACAGCTGTAGATCCTTTAATGACATCTGAACAATCCAGCATCATCTACAAGTAGGGACATGCTACAAACTATACAGAATAAAGTCCTGAGAGTAATACCAAGAAGGCGTGCCTCAGCAACAGCTTACGGGCTGTACACAAAAGCCTATCGTCAGGCTCTGGAGTCTGGGCTGCCTTGCCAAGCCTGAATATTATGCTAAAGCTTGTGGTTATTGACAGTGACCAAATGTATTGGCTAAGGCTCGAAAAGACCTTGTGAGGCCTAAGTAGATTTTAGAGCCATTCTTTTCTAAGTACAATATGGAAGGTGTCATCACTGATACAAGGCTGCCCTGCAGTGGTGCTGAGAACGCCAGCTTATAATTTTTCTAATCAACTAGAGGCCTGCTATTTATATGCTGTCTCTCTCGGCCTTGTTTAAAGTCCCTAGTTTTAATATATTCTCCTTGTATTCAAATCATTCAAAATTATTGAAATAACCAAGAGAAGCCTGATATGTATTAATCATGTACTTTCCAAAGATATTAGAGTAACGGAAAGAAAACAGCATAAAATAACAATAGTTTCAATGTGGGCCAACGTGGGAGAAGTGAAGCTTTATGAAGCAGAAGGTACAGGTTGTGGTTCAACTTTACTACTACATTAAATTCAAGACAGTCTACTTGCCAACTTATGAGATCTGAGAAATGCCCTGAGGGCTCCAGCACATTCTGTTCCAGTCCCTTCACAGCTTCTTTCTCTGTGAGAGCTATTCCTTCCAAAGCTTACTTCGCTTTCTGGTCTACATCTCCAACTACAAAGGGACTCCTTTTACTCGAAGACCTATCGCCTCAAACTCAACGATTCCAAAACTAAAATTCATTCTTCTATTTCCTCCAGACTGGTCTCCTTCTCGGCCTCTCTAGCTCTGAATGAAAGGCAGCACCACATACAGTCACCCAGGCTCAAAAGTTTGAGAATTAGCTTCAACTTCATTCTCTTCATGAAGTCTTACCGAATTTTTTTCCTTCAAATTCTCTCTTAAGTCCAATCTTTGCCTTTTATTTCTACTCCCAATCCACCATCCTACCCCTAAATTACTACAGAGTACTCCTAGCTGCTTCTAGAAGTGCTGCCAGATTAATGATCCTTAAATACCTCTTCCTCTCAGGACACGTTTTTGGTCAAAAACTTATACTGGCTCCAAAATTCCAACATTAAATTTAAATTCCTCTGCCTGGCTTTCAAAGTGATCCTTAATCTTTCCCACTCTATTCCTTCAACGTCTCTCAAACCATTTGCCCAGAACACATCCTTTGATATGGTTAAACCTGTTCCACTGGATCCAAATGACATGCTACATTCAACCTCTGCCCGGAGGCTTCTATTGAACCTAATATTTGAGATTTTCTTTCTTCTACTGACCTAAATGTTCACCTCAAGAAGGATTTCATTCTAAAACAACGCTA